>NC_061115.1:36127326-36217285 GCF_002878395.1 Capsicum annuum
ATTGACTGACGGAATACTACTAATATCTAACAACTGTCTGAGTTATGTGGTCACGGAGATTTCCTGAGTCATAAGACTATCTAAAATCTAAGGATTCATAGCTTGACTGAGAGTATCGTGAAAACATGACATGGCTCTAGGTACACAGCTAATGTTTTGGGTACAAGTACCCCTAGGACACGATAGAAGAAAACTGACAAAGCATGACTTACTTGAATACATAATAATCATCATAATACATTTACTGAAGCATTTCGTCAAACATGTGATAGGCATAAGCTTGTACATACATGGGGATTTAATGATATCATATCAATTAGACACTTTTCCTTCATCTAGGCATTCAATCAAACACATCGTAGGCATAAAATGTGTAACCAACATCATACAACAAATAACTGTCATGCTTCAATTCCAATTTAATCATTCAAGGGTTTAGTCATCTAATTTCATGAATCTATACCTATACAAATCAACCCATATGGAATTCAATACTCATTCAAAGAATACAATTCAATTACTCATTATCAACATAAACAAAAGGAGCTTAATCTTGAAATTCATAAGAAAATCCATAAGTTGAATTTAGAAAAGGAATTCTTGGGCTTCATGGACGAAAGGGGTCCATAAATAAACCCTATGCATTCCTTAGTTCGTGATTTCGTGAAGATTGATGGTGAAACGTTCTTGAATATGAATCCCCAATAGAAACCCTATCTTGTTCTTGATAGAAACTTGAGAGAAAATAGTATATTTTGGGTGAAGAATGGCTAAATCATATGCTATTGGGTTTAACTAGAGGTAGGAAATTGACCCTTTTAACCGTAGACGCGTCTTGTAATATTAGTAATATTTTCCCAATCTAGGACCCTGGCGCAAGGTTGTGCTATCGCGCCATGTCACTGGACATTCAAAATTGGGAAATTGAGGGATGGCGCGATGCGGAGCCATCGCATTTCCCCTTCTTTCGTGACCTGGAACTTTGGTGCAATGCAGGGGAAATTGTGCTGAAACACTGGAAAAAGGATAATTCTTAATTGGAGAGCTAGCGTTACACACCATAATTGTGGAAATGTACTGGAAATTTCCATATGCCATTTCCTCTTGTGGCATGGCACG
The DNA here is from genome assembly GCF_002878395.1 of Capsicum annuum. Classification (NCBI taxonomy): domain Eukaryota; kingdom Viridiplantae; phylum Streptophyta; class Magnoliopsida; order Solanales; family Solanaceae; genus Capsicum; species Capsicum annuum. Next base: position 36,128,446 of record NC_061115.1, read on the forward strand.
CAACTGACTAATATGACACTATTTTACGACGGAAACTTGAAATAGTCATAACTTCTTACCCGGTTATTGGATTTAATCGAATTATAAATCGATGGAAGGCTTATTGAATTTCCCACATGAAAAAAGTAAAAATATTGGAAATTCCTCATGGAATAATTATCATTCACTTTAGAAGCTAATACTAGGCATTTTTGGGATGAAATTAGCGAGAAAACTTTGGGGTATTACAAAAACCTTAGGTATCACAGGTACGAACACTGGCTGGTGTGGATCCATTAAAATGATGTCCAACTATACTAGGGTATCAGTACTAATTTGATGGGGACCACTTATAACCTATGGTGGCATCTTAGTTCTGTAACTTAGGGAATTTTACTAAAGGTCTCAATCCTAACTGATGGGTGAGCCTGTATCCTTCCGTTCACTCACTGTTAAGTACTACTCCCAGATGAATGACTTTGATAAATGAATGCTCAATATATTAATAGCCTAAAATGATCAAGAACCTGCAAACATATGTATGCATGAATTCCTACGTATTAGGTACCTGTAACCCACAAGCTTCAAACATAACAATATTAAACTGGACATCTTGAGAAATTTCACAATTAAAGCCCAAAACTCAACAATTTATCAATGTAAAAGGGCATCATGATTTTAGGTGTGTAAAGATGATAAGCTTATGGGGAAAACATGCATTTATGGTTCGGTTACATGAATAAACTAAAAAATTAAGAAAACTCATTCTTTCCATGGAACCCTAAACTTTAAGGGTGAATTTAACTTAAGATATTTAGAAATCTTGGGACTTAGTGGGTAAAAGGAGACCCATTGATGAAATCTGCATACCTTGAGATGAAATCCTTAGAGAATTATTTGGAATTTGACCTTGAAATTAGAGAACCCTAATCTTGGATTTGAAGAGAAGAAATCACCCCGTTTTTAAGTGTTGCTTACGTGTTTTATGAGGATTTACTGGGTCTTGGTATAGTCAAACGACATGGGTTTTATGTTTAAGGAGAGCGAAAAGACCAAACAACTCTTCTTATATCATTTAAAAAATTTTCAAAAAAAAATGGTGATAGCTCAACAAGTGATTCGTAGGGTATGGTCATGAGTTATGGCCTGGAGTCATGACCAGAGGATACAGATTTAGTACATCCCTATTATGAGAACGAGTCCTTTTTGACAACTCTTTTAGTCTGGCTATGAGTAATTGTTAAGAGTCGTCATCACTGGACTAAAATCTTTGATCCCTTGCTGCTGTGACAATGAGTCTTCTCTATGACTTATTGTGTTTTGATGATGAATCATTGTTAGAGTCATCATTACTGGCAGTTTGACAGTGCCTTGGTAAATTTTACATAACATTTTATCCCAATATCAGGTTAAAGTACGACTAGTGGCATTGGAATGATAATTCAATTGTCTATATGTTGGTGAGTCTAGAGCTTTAAAGCTTTAGGTACAATAATATCTCCCCCTTGGGACCATTTGTCCTCGAATAAAACTGACTATATGGAAATATTAGGTGAAAAGCTATAAAGTTTTTCTAAACTCCTATGAACTGACTAATGAATTGAAATATAAATATATAATTGATGCATGGACTAAACCAAGCTCATGAATGCATTCTATGACATGAAAATAGTTTGGTGGCTTGAGATAGAATAGAAAGAATTAATTAATTAAGGGGACTATTACCGCAAGTTGGAATTGAGTTCGATGAGAAAAGGTGGGGGTGCTTAGTCATTATATTTTCCTCTACTTTCTAAGTAGCTCCCTCAACTGATCAATTTTTTTACATAACCTATACCAAAGTGACCTCTTTATTTGTCAGCCAACGAGTCTGGTGATTAAGGATCTCAACTGGGATTTCTTGATAAGAGATACTATCTTTCACACCCACACTCTCTGAAGGTACTACTGATATTGGGTAACCAATGTATTTCTTAAATAAGGGGATATAAAAGATGGGATGCACTGATGCTATCTCTGTCAGCAACTCCAAATGATAGGATACACTACCATAATGACTATAAATCTTGTAAGGATCAATATTGTGAAGACTGAGCTTTCCCTTCTTACTAAATCTATTCACCCATTTCATAAGTAAAACCTTCAAGTAGACAAAATCACCAATAACAAACTCAGTCTCCTTTTTCGTCACATCTGCATCAGATTTCTAACTACTCCGAGCCATTTTCTACCCTTCCTTAATAGCTAAATTTTTCTAATGCCTCATGAACTGAATTTGGACCTACCAAAACAGTTTCACCAATCTCAAACCAACTAATAGGAGATCTATACCTCCTACCATAGAGCACTTCAAATGGGGCTATCTGAATAATGAAGTGATAAATATTATTATAAGAAAATCCAATAAAAGACATATAATCATCCCAATTACCCTTGAAATCACTCACTCACGCCCTCAACATCTTCTCTAGGTTCTAAATGGCCCTCTTTTCCTGACCATCTGTCTGTGGGTAAAAATCCATACTAAGATGAACTTGGGTACCAGGACCCTTCTTATATGTTTTCCAAAATTGAGAAGTAAACTGGGTACGTCTATCTAAAGTAATTGTCAAAGGAACCCTATGCAATTCAGTAACTCCCTATGATAGAGTTTAACATAATCTTAGGTTGAATCTGAAGTGTTAACTGACAAGAAATAGGCTTAGCCATTCGATCCATGATTACCTAAATAGAATCATGTTGTTGATGAGTACGAGAAAACCCTATAATGAAGTCCATATTCACCACTTCCCATTTCCAAGTAGGAATTTTGATTTCCTAAAGCATACCACTAGGTCTCTAGTATTCAACCTTAAAATGTTGGTAATTTGGACACTTAGTCATGAATTCAGCAATATCTTTTTTTTTTCCACTCCACCAATAGACTTCTCATAAATCACGATACATCTTAGTGTCTCTTAGGTAAATAAAGTAATAACAACCGTTAGTGTTTTATAACATCCGTTGTCTTAAGTCATCCATATGTGGAATACATAGTTTGCCCTACCAACGAAGAACACTATCTCTCTCTTGGGAGAAAATCTCAACCTTTTGACTCTGAAATGCTTCTTTTAACCTAAGTAAAATAGGATATTTTTCTTTCTTTTCCATCACCTCAGCTACCAATGAAGATTTAAAACCATTCTAAAATAAGATATTACCTTCGGTTGAATCAAACAACTAAAGTCAAAACATAGCAAACTGATGAACCCCATAAACTAACTCATTCTTCTAATCCTCAACATGAGAAAAACATCCCAAAGACAATCATCTAAGAGTGTCAGCTACAATATTGGCTTTACCTAGGTGGTACTAGACACTCATATCATAGTCCCTCAATAACTCTAGTCACCTTCTCTAACAAAGATTTAGATCTTTCTGGATGAACACATACTGGAGACTCTTGTGATCAGTGAACACATCAACATAAACCCCATATGGATAATGCCTCCAAATCCCTAAGGTAAATATAATTACTACCAACTCAAGAGCATGAGTCAGGTAGTTATTCTTATGTGGTTTGAGTTGTTTAGAGGCATATTCTATAACCTTGTTCACTGCATCAACACAAAACCAAGACTAACTCTTGAAGCATTAAAATAAACCATAAAATTATTTGAACCCTCTAGTAGAGTAAAAACTAGAGCGGAGGTGAGTCGAATCTTCTACTCCTAAAAATTCTTTTTGCAAGAATTAGAACACGAGAATTTGATTTTCTTATGAGTCAATCTGGACATTAGAGAAGCAATAGAGGAAAATACTTTAAAAAAACCATCTATAGTAACTAGCTAAACCCAACAAAATCCTTTTATCTGATGAAGGGATAAGTCTAATCCCGTTCCTTGATAGCTTGGTCTTTTGAGGATCAACTCAAATGCCTTCGCCGGAAATGATGTGACCAAAGAATGCTATTGAATTCAACCATAATTCACACTTGATGAACTTAGCAAATTGTTGGTGATCCGTAAGAGTCTGTAGGACAATTATCAAGTGATTTTCATGCTCATCCTCACTCTGAGAATAGACGAGGATGTCATCTATGAAGTCTATAATGAACATTTCTATGTAATGCATGAAAACCCTATTCATCAAGTCCATAAAATCTGTAGGAGAATTCATTAGTCTAAATAACATGATAACAAATTCTAAATGACCATATTGAGGTTTGAAGGTATTTTTTGGAATGTCAGAATCTCTGACTCTGAGCTGGTAATAGCTGAATATGAGGTCTATTTTACAGAAATAGTTGTCACCCTTAAGTTGGTAGAAAAATTCATAATTCCTGCAGATGCGATACATATTTTTGACTGTGACTTTGTTCAACTGATGGTAGTATATGCACATTCTAAGAGAACCATTTTTTGTGCATAAAAAAATTAGAGCACCCCATAGAGAGATATTGGCCTGACAAAACCCTTATCTAGGAGATCTTTCAACTATTTCTTTAATTTTTTAAGATCGACTAAAACCATTCTATAAGGTTAAATTAAAATTGGCTGGGTATCTAGAAGGAAATTTATTCCAAAGTTAATTCCCCATTTAGGGGGAACTCCAGGTATACCTTCAGGAAACACTTCTAAAAATTCTTTTACTACTGGAACTAACTTGAAACTTGTGGTTTTGGACCTTGAGTCCTTAACTCTAATAAGATGATATAGGCACCCTTTGGAAATTATTTTTCTTGCCATAAGAAAATAGACAAATCGACCGATAGACACTGAGATACTACCCTTCAACTGTAGGACTAGTGCATTTGGAAACTGAAATTGGACTACTCTGTTTCTACAATTGTCTGAGGCATAGCAAGAGTGGAGCCAATCGATGTAATTAATAACATCAAAATCTATCAGGGATAACTCTATAAGATCGAGTAAGGTGACTTTCTGGGATACTATGATTGGGCAATTTCTATATACTCGTCTGGCTATTATTGAACTGCCAATTGGTGAGGATACTGACAAGAGCTCTGTGAGATTTTTGGGGCTAACACCATAATCTATTGCTATATAGGGATTTAAGAAGGAAAGTGGGGCTCCGGAGTCTGACAATGAATAAACATGAATATGAACAACTTGTAACATACTAGTGACCGTATTAAGAAAAACTTCCCGATCCTATCGAGTTTGAAGGTCACAGAAACTATTTTGACATTGTCCACTAGTTGTACTGGAAGTAGCACCATGCTGAGTCGGGGGACCCGCTAGAGCTACTAAAAAGTTAGATTGACTTGACTAGCAAACATCTTTACCTCTCTATACGACCACTGGGTAGTCTCTCACTCTATGGACTGACTTTCCATATCCAAAACAAATATAACTACCTGCCAAACACTCACCTATATGGCTTTATCCAAATTTTTTACAAACTAGGTTACTATAAACACTATTCACACTATCATGGGACATAAAGCCTGGCACTCTATATTGAGTATCCTTCTTGAACTTGGGTAATGGGTCACTAGCAGAATATGGGACTGGATCTGAAGATTTCCTATGAAATTAAGAATGATTACCACAATTTGACCTCTGCTGAGAGAAAGTGAAGCTACCAGTTCTAGACCTCTAACTCTCTCTTTCCTTACCCTTGATCATTTCATCCTCAATCTATTGAGCATAGACCATCAATCTAGAGATATACATCTCCTTAACCAACATAGTCATTCTACACTATTTGAACACATCCTCAGAAACATCAGACATAAAATTGCTTATTTGGGCCCTAGAGTCAGCAACCATAGTTGAAGAATACCTTTCCAATTGAGTATAGATAATACTCCTTTATACTCACATTGCCCTGCTTTGGGTTTATGAACTCCTTCAACTTGTCTTCCCTTTACTCTATTGGGAATAACCTATCTAGGAATACAATAATAAACTTGTCCCACATGACTGGCCCTACATCTGCACCTCTACTCTCCTTCCACTACATTAACCATGTGTGAGCCATTCCTTGCAATTGATAAGAAGCCAAATCAACACTCTTAGTAAAATTTACACCCATGATCTTAGTAACTATAATACCTCACAAAATTTTAATAAATTAATTCTTGACCCTCCCCCATGTGTAATGTCAATTGTTGACTTTAATTATGTTTAGAGATGTTAAAAAGTTATTTTGGGAAGGTTTAAAAATTTTTTGAAGGGGTTAGAGGCTATTTTTAACTTTAAGGTAGTGTGCCTCTATGATAGTGGCATGACACTCCACTAGAGCTCCACGATAGAAGCATGGCACAGAGGCTAGCCTCTGCGATATTGGCGTGCCATGCTGTTATGTTAAAAATACCTAGTTTTTGTTTTTTTCACTTAGGGTGGGGGATTTTGCTCTTTTTACCCCTTGTAATACTTATAAACATATAATAACCCTTTCCCTTTAGGTTTAAAGATCAAAAATTCACTCTTTATCTCAAACTCAAAACCCAAGAAAACTCAAGGGTTTCAAAAGGAATTCACTGTTTAAGCTCCAAACATCTAATTGTCTTAAATTTCTTATGTATTTTAAGCATGTTGATCATTCCTAACTTGTATTTTTACATTATGACATAAAGTGATAGAATATTCATGTGATTTAAATTGTGGGTTTAAAATTGGATTGAGGGATTTTGATTGGATTTACTTGAATTACTTTTCTCATGTTTTAAATTGTTTATTCATGCCTCAATTCATGGTTATGGGGACTAAATTGGTGCTTTATTTTAATATTTGCAATGGGGGACATGGGTTTCCCTAAATTTATGGAAATTTTTGCTTTGTAATTGCATTAGCCTCAACCTGCCTTGTAAACTTAGTTTTGAATATAGAAATTTGCATGGTTTTTCTTTTGAACTCATTGCATTGCATTAAAGGATAAATGTATAAATATTATTTGGGAATGACCTTGGTTGCCATGGATTGGATTTTAATTAAAACATGGGAGTCAAATTTGTTTATGCATACTGGTTTGGTAGAATATATTAGCTTGCAAGCATATTGGTATGACGATACTATGTTGGTACCATAATGAAATACTCTTAGGTTAATGGTTGGTTTAAGTGTAAATATTTTAATTTTTAATTAAAGGGAATTATGTAGGTCACCATGAAGGTTTAGTTCCCAGGGGATCAACACTAGAAACAACATTTTCTAGTGTTGGGGGTCCATGTGTCCATGTGCTTGGTGCATACATAATATATGTATATTGGGAGTGATATAGCCTTGATTTCTTTAGCCTTTAAATAGTTTTTCCTTGGTTTGTGCGGCTAACACATATTGAGGACAACCCAGCAAGGGAAGCTAGACCTATATAACCCATGGTTTCCTTTAGGATAGAGCAAGATATATAGTTCAGGTTAAATCATTAAAATCTCATGTTCATGAACCTTGTCCTTATCCCAAATCCTATATATATGTATGTGAACGTGGTGTATATGGTTTATAATTATATTTTTTGTATATAATTTATCCAATTTTGACTAAAATATACCATGAGTTGAAGAAAATCTACTAGTGGAATAATATAAAGTAGGATGTGGCAAATTATGTGGCTAAGTGTATGATTTGCTAGTAAGTTAAGGTGGAACATTTGTGGCCTGGTTGAGTTTCTCAAGTGATAAAGTTACCTATGTGGAAGTGAGAGATGATTAATATGGATTTTGTTATAGGTCTTCTACGATCTTGATCAGTAGGATTTTATTTAGGTCATTGTGCATAGGATAACTAAGTCTGCTCATTTTTGCCTATAAGGACTAACTACGCAAGAGAGGATTATGCTAAGTTGTTTATTTAGAAAAAAGTAAATTTTCATGGTGTGATGGTGTCTATAGTTTCAACCTAGGTACGTAGTTTTCATCTTATTTTTGGCGTGTGTTTCAAAAAGGTTTGGGTACTCAGGTGAACCTTAGCATGTCTTTCCATCCTCAAATAGACGGACATGCAAAACCTACTATTCAAACTTTAGAAGATATTCTATGGGCTTGTGTGATTGATTTTAAAGGTATTTGGGTTGACTATTTTCCTATTATTGAGTTCACGTACAATAATAGTTATCATTCTTGTATACAAATAGCCCTTTTTGAGGCTCTTTATGGTAGGAGGTATAGGTGTCCTACTAAATGGTTTGAGGTAGGTAAGACTAGGTTGTTTTTCCTTGATTTGGTTCACTAAGAAATGTAAAAGGTGAAGGTGATCAGAGAAAGCTTTAAGACTACTCATAGTCTTAAAAAGTCTTATGCGGATGTGAGGCAAAGAAAGTTGGAGTTTGAAGTTAGTGATTGGATTTTCTTTATGGTGCCTCCTACGAAAGAAGTCATAAGATTTGGGAATAAAGGGAAGATCAGTCCTCATTATGTTCATCCATATTAGATTGTAAGGAAATTGGGAATGTAGCTTATAAGTTGGAATTGACTGCGAGTTTGGCTTCTATTCATCTTGTCTTTGATATGTCTATCTTAAAAACTGTGTGGGTGAACCTTCCATGATAGTTCCTATTGAGGATGTTGGTGTTTCAGATTCTTTGACTTATGAGGAAGTCTCGGTTAAGATATTGGATAGACAAGTTCATAGATTAATGACAAAGTACATAGCTTCAGTGAAGGTTCTTTGGAAAAATCAAAAAGTGGAAGATTCTACATGGGAAGCTGAAGAATATATGAGAGCAATGTATCCATTCTTATTCCCCGTATTGGATAAAGGTTCTTGAGGTATGAGTTTTGTTTCCCTATAGTTGAATTTTGAATTTGTTACTTGATTCAGAAGTACTCTTGCTATTGTCGTAGAAAAGGTTTCCTAACTCATCATTCGGGGATGAATGATCCTAAGGGGGATAATGTAAGACCCTGCAAAATTTCAATGAATTAATTCTAGACCCTCCTGCATGCGTAATGTCAATTTTTGACTTGACTTATGTTTAGGAATGTTAAAAAGGAGTTTTGGAATTTTGGAAAGGGTTTAGGGTTGTTTTGGAACTCCAAGGTAATGTGCCTCCGCAATAGTGGGGTGCCATACCACAAGATCTTTGCGATAGTAGCGTGGCATGATGGCTAGCCTCCGCGATATTGGCGTACCACACTCTATGTTAAGAATGCCTAATTTTTGTCTTTTTTTCACTTGGAGGGAGGGTCTTTTGGTCTTTTTATCCCTTGTATGACTTATAAACATAAAAAATCCTTTCCCTTCATTTTAAAGATCAAAACTCCACTCTTTCTCCCTTAAACTCAAAATCCAAGAAAACTCAAGAGTTTCACAAGGAGTTCACTATTCCAGCTCCAAACTTGGAATTGTCTTCAATTTGTTGTGTATTTCAAGCATGTTGATCATCCCTAACTTGTATTTTTTCATTATAACGTAAATTGATTGAATATTAATGTGATTTAAATTGTGGGTTTGAAATTTGGTTGAGGGATTTTTATTGGATTTACTTTAATTGTTTTCCCTATGTTTCAATTTATTTATTAATACTTTGATTCATGGTTATGGGAACTGAATTGGTGATTTGTTTTAAGGGCTGGAATGAGTAACATGGTTTTCCCTAAATTGATGGAAATTTTTGCTTAGTAAATGCATTAGCCTCAACCCAACTTATAAACTTGGTTTTGAATATGGAAATTTGCATGGTTTAACTTGTCTTTTTAACTCATTGCATTGAATTAAAGAATAAATAGATAAATGCTATTTGGGAGTGGCCTTGGTGGCCATTGATTGGATTTTAAATGGAACTTGGGATTCAAATATAGTTATGTGTATTGGTGTGGCATGAATATATTAGCTTGCAAGTATATTGGTATAAAGATACCAAGTTGGTAAATGCCTTAATTAAAGACTCATGGGTTAATGGTTGGTTTATTTGTAACTGTTTTAGTTTGGGCTTAAATGGAATTGTTTATCTTACCGTGATGGTGTAGGTCTTAGGGGGATCAACACTGGAAACCATATTTGTCGGCGTTGGAGATCCATGTGACCTTGTACTTGGTGCATACATTATATATATATTTTGGGAGGGCCATAGCCTTGATGCCTTTAGCCTTTCCGCATTTTTTCTTTGGTTCGTTGTAGCTAACACGCACTGGGGCTTTTCCAGCAAGGGGAGCTGGACCCATATAGCTTATGGGTGCCTTTAGGATGTAGTTAGTTGCACAGTTCAGGTTAATTCTTTAAAATGTCATGTTCATGACCCTTGTATCTATCCCAACATCCTATATATACATATATATATATATATATGAATATGGTGTATATGCTTTATCACTGGTTTTTTTGTAATTTCTTATATTATCCCTATCCCACCCAAGTTACATACTAGTGCTCGCCCCACTGATCGTCCCTAGATTGTGCTTCGTTTCATGATATACGATCAAATGGATTTTTAGTTTCTCCTATGCTGATGTTTTGATATTTCTATGGATTTGTTGTATAGTGGTGAGCCTCAATCATTCGAATGGCCCTGTCATTTCACTGGTCTTTTTGTTTTAAGTACTGTTTAGTATTTTTTTTGGATCCGTTTTAGTCATAGTCGGGGTCATGTCCCAACTTAATTGGTATTCTTGTTTAGAGGTTTTTGTTGACAAGTGTGGGTTGGATGTCTTCTTTGACTCATAGATTTCATTTGGTTTATCTATCTTTCTTTTTCTGCTATTGTGATTGACCTTCATTGTTTTTTATTTATGTGTTATTGAGGTAATGCTAACGGGTGGTCTCCGGCCCATGGTGGTCTTGAGATATTTGTCACGGCCAGGACCGGGTTCAGGTCGTAACAATAACTTTCTATATACTATAAAGAAACTCTTGTGGATCCTCTTCAGGCTTATACCCTAAGAACATCAGAGGATTTATCTGAGTGAAATCTCAGACTCTAGTTGTTGTAGTTTTGATTACTAGGTCGGATAGGGCAATAGCTTGATGGTTACTCTAGGCTATCATTGACAAGCCTAATGCTATGAAAGCAGCCCTAAACTCAGCATGCATGACCTGCTCTTTAGAGGGCCATATGGAACTGGCGGTGGTTCATGTTGATTCCTATTCATCCTTTTGTTAGTTCTATTGGGAGTTATTTTCTATAAACGGGTAGAGGACAAGTTAGATGAGTAATTCTAATAGAATTCATTCTTTATCGCACGACATGAATAATTAAAGGAGTGAGACCTTCCTAAAATATTTCATTGACTCTCACTCATAAGTGTGGCGTGCTTTACACCTCTGAACAAGACTCTAATTAATGCACTTTTAGACACCCTTGGATACTTTAAACCTAATTCTCTAATACCAAGTATGTTACGACTTGGGACTACCCCCTAGTTGTAACACGATGCTTATAGTCACAAGTAACCTTAAACTAACCTATGGCCTGGCATAACACATAGAATACTTGAGAAAATAATATGTTGGGCGGAAGCTAAACTGAAATGGACTAATAATAAATAATAATGAAATCAAATACTGATTATAAAAGATAAGACTTTTTGAGAAAACTCAACATGCTAAAAATCTAAACATGTGTCTGAAAGACTCTAATTATATGAGTTATTAGGACAAACCCTCTACTAACTCCAAATTTCTGAAACTAAAAAATAATGAGAAATAATACTAATAACTGGTCCTCAAATAATGAGGACTCACCAAATACTACATTTGATAGTACAAAAGTACGAAAACATTGATCTGGATGATTAGCGTCAAAGCCTATATTATAAGACAATATAACATAGGAAAAGTATGCTATCAATACTTTGAATTTATTGAGTATGTGAGATGGGAAGTAACTAATATAAACTAAAACATGATGCAGGTAGCATGGATAACTGATGCAAGGCCAAGTAGAAACATATACCATAAGAGAACTAAATAACTAAATACAAGGTCATGCGAAGTTTGAAACTGAAACATAAAATAAGGACTATAGGAGCTAAAAATAAATGATGTACCCCAATAAGAGCTGACTAGGGTCCAACCTGTAACCCCAGTTGGATGGTTGTTTAGTACCTTTTCAAGGGTACGAACACTAGTTGGCGTGGATCCGCTAAACAAATATCCAAATAGGATAGTGTGTCAGTCCTGATATAAAAGGTGGCCCATTTTATCCTACGGTGGAGCCATAGTTTTGGAACTTAGGTACTTTTACTAAAGGTCTCAGTCCTAACTAGTGGGTGAGCCTTTATCTTGGCATTCACTCGGTGTGAAGTACTACTCCTGACTAAATGACACTAACAACTGAATACCCAATACAATACTATTTTAAAATGCTCAAGAACATGTAAATCGAGGTATTCATGAATTCCTAGGTATTGGGTGTTCACAAACCACTAGCTCTAATTATGATAATATTAAATTGAACATAATGAGGAATTTCACAATTCAAGCCCAAAACCCAACAATTTATCAATATAAAGGGACTTCATGATTCTGCTTATGGAAAGATGCTAAGCTTATGGGAAAACATGTATTCATGGTTTAATTATAAAAATAAATAGAAAAATCAAGAAAAATCATGCTTTCCATGGAACCCTAAACTTAAAAGGTTAATTTAACTTGAGAGATTTAGAAATATTTGGACTCAATGGGCGAAAGGAGATGAATTGATGAAATCCTGCATACATGGAGATGAAATCCTTGGATAATCTTTTGAAATTTGAGCTTGAAATTGAAGAACCCTACTCTTGGATTTGGAGAGAGAAAATTACCCATTTTTGTAAATATCAATTTAGCTTTTAGGTTTATGAGGACTTAGAGAATATTAACCCTGATAACCAGCCTTGAAATACTCAAAATGACATGTGTTTGGTATTTAAAGAGTGCAAAAAAAAAGACTAAACAAACCTTTTAAAATCATTTAGAAAATTTCTTGGTATAGTCGTGATGGCTTAGGCTACGACTCATAGGGTTTGGTCACGAGTCGTGGTCTGGAGTTGAGACCAAATGATTGAGGATTTGGTTTATCACTGTTATAACAATGGGTCCATCTTGATGACTCGTTAAGTATGACCACGAGTCATTGTCACTGGACTGAAATCTTTGGTCTATTACTATCATAACAATGAGTCTTTGCTATGACTTATTGTGTCCTGACAACGATTCATTGTCAGAGTCATCGTCATTGGCAGTTTGACAGTGCCATAGTATCTTTGCCATAAATTTTTACCCCGATACTAGATTAAGGCAAGACTAGTAGAGTTGGAAAGTTCATTCAATTATCAATATATTAGTGAGTCTAGAGTTTAAAAACTCAGGATATTGTAAGGTAAATAGAGGTTTTGTTATTAATGTTAGGTTTAAAGATTTTTATTAAGATTCCTTAGAACTTTTTTATACTTTCCTCTATTATATGAATTATGATTTTGATAAAATGTTAAGGGGTTTTCCCAAGACTTATGGTTTGGGTCACTTGTTACAGCTAGTGCCTCGTCTCAGGTTTTGACAAACTTGGTATCAAAGCATGATTCAGGGTCCCAGGGTGTCTACAAAGTTGTGTCTAGTAGAGTCTTGCTTATGCGTATGTTTTGCACCACACTTATAATAAGGAGGCTACCGGTCATTTCGAAGATGTTTTCCATTCTTTCATACTCTAGATCATGCAACATTATTGTCCATATTAAAGTTATCCAAATTTCTTTCTTTCTCTAATTTTATTAGTTATATATTAGTAACGAGGAGATACAAATGCAAAGCTAGTTTCTTAATAATGTGGTCGTTTTTTATTGACTCATAAGAAAGTTGTAAAATATAACAAGGACTTGAGAGGAGTCCTTTAGTGTGTCAAAGTTTCCTTATTTAAGTGTATACATCTATCTTCATGAATCACGGGTTTCAGCCCAAGGTAAGATGTGTATTCAGTCCCTTTCAAAAATATTTTATTGCAAATATCTCACTTAAACGTAAAGATATATATCTGAATGTTTGAATAGTATTTCCACCCAAGAGGTAGAATAAGTTAAGGTGTTATAACCCCTGAGTATTAAGCCAAAGTTATTGATATGAAGCGATAAGTTTAGGAGTTAGATTGACGGTACCTTTTGGGTAAAGAAGGTAGTTTTAGTCGTATAACCTTTGAGTGAAAGGTGGTACGCCTTGTTATAGTGATTCGCTAATTTCATAGAAAGATTTATAGATTTTACGATAGTTAATAAATGAAGTGAATCCTTATGATTATTTATATTTTATTTAAAATAAGTAAGGAGCTGATGATGGATAGTTGTGTATGTAGTAAAATCATATTTAGGCGGGTAATAGAAAGATAGAGTGGCTAGTAATTTATAGCTTAGATTTCTTTGGGAAATATCTTATGTAGTACCCCATAAGATTCTAAGCTCAGTTTAGTGTAGTCGCATGTTTAAGGGGTTCAAGGTCTGAAATTCTCACTAAGTGTTGAGGACATAGTCATTCCAAGACCCCAAGACTTTGCAAATTTTCATTTTGGCCTTCCCTACCCCGGGACGTTAGTTTTTAAGTTAATTCATGTTTAGGGAGGTTAAAGGTATGACTCTGGAGAGTTTTCAGATCTTCAAATAGGGTTTAGGACGTGTTTGGATTTCGGAGAGAGAGAGCCCTCACGATAGGCCTACGCGCGATGTTCATTTCCCTTGTGATGGAGGTCATTGCGCGATGGTGGATTTATCGGAGCAATTGTCGTTGTACGATGGTTGCTCCACCAGAGCAAGGGTCGCAACATGTTAGAGTAGTACGTCCAGCTTCTTCATTAAAGAGATCAAGGGTAATCTAGTCTTTTTCCCTCAATCCAAGTCGTCTGTAACACGATTGGGGACATCCATATAAGCATTATTTGTCCCTTTCTCTGAAAAATTACTTATTAGACACCCTCCTCCTTCCAATGAACAAAATCCAAGCTCTTCTCCCCAAGAATCAAAGAGTTCAAGCAATCTTTAAGAATCTAGCTATTAAGTTATGTGGGGTTTATTAAACCACTTCCTGAACAATAAATACCCATCCTTAGAGTCCAAAAGCCAAACTCCTAAGTTAGCTAATTTGTGAATGTCCTTCACTAATCCTCTTTTCTATTCATCCACATGGGATAAGCTCCCCCTATAAAACCTTCTAAGAGCATCAACAACACCATTAGCTTTACCTAGATGGTAATGAAGACTCATATTATAATCCTTAAGCAATTCGAGTCACTGCCTCTACATTATATTCAACTCTTTCTAAGTGAACACATTTTGCAAGCTCTTATGATCTTAATAGATATCCACATGCACTCCATACAGATAATGGCAAGATATCTTCAAAGTAAAAACTATCGCCCAATTCCAAGTTATGAGTTGGATAATTCTTTTCATGACCCTTAAGTTACTTGGAAGAATAATCCACAACCCTACTATGTTGCATCATAACACAACCTTTTCCCACATGGTATGAATCACAATATACAACAAATCTATCAGTATCCTCGGGCAGGGTCAAAATTGGAGTAGATGTTAACATATCCTTTAACTTCTAAAAGCTACCTTCACTAGTATTAGACTATAAGAACTTAATATTTTTTCTGAGTTAACTTCATCAATGGAGCAGTAATAGATGAGAACCTCTCCACAAACCTCCTATAATATCTGGCCAAACCCAAGAAGCTCCTAATATCGGTTGAATTCATGGGTCTAGGCCATTTCATAACCGCCTCAATGTTTTGGGAAATCTACTTTGATACTTTCACTAGAAACAACATTCCCTAAAAAAGTCATAGCATTTAGCATACAACTTCTGGTCATTAAGGGTCTGCAACACAATTTGTAGGTGATTGACATGACCCTCCTCACTCTTAGAATACAATAATATGTCATCAATGAACATAATAAGAATCAAGTTAAGAAACAGCCTAAACACCTAATTCATAAGATCCATGAATACAGTCGGGGCATTAGTCAACCCAAATGACATCACCAAAACCTCATAGTGACCATACAGGGTTTGAAAAGCAGTCTAAGGAATATCAACCTCCCTAATCTTCAATTGATGATACCCTGAATGAAGATTAATCTTACAGAAAGACCTAGAACCCTTAAGATAGTCACAGAGGTCATCAATTCTACGAAGAGGATACTTATTCTTCACTGTTACCTTAATCAATTGATGATAGTCTATACATATCTGAAGGGACCCATCTTTATTTTTCATAAAATGTATAGGAGCACCTTATAGAGGAATACTAGGATAAATGAAGACCTTATCAAAAAGATCTTTCAATTGCTCCTTTAGATCCTTTAGTTCAGCTAGAGCCATTCTATATGGAGGAAGGGAAATAGGAAAAGTATCTGGTAGAAGATCAATCCCAAAATCTATTTCCCTATTGGGAGGAATTCTAGAAAGATCATTGGGAAAAACTTCAAGAGATTCATTTACCACAGGGGCAGATTACAAAGAAAGACTTTTAGAAAAAGAATCCTTAACCCAAACTAAGTGATGCAAACACCTTTTTGAAATCAACTTTTGAGATCTAAGATAGGAAATAAACCTCTCTTTGGTTACTTATAAACTCCCTTCCCCTTATAATACTCGTTCATTAGGAAAATGGAAACTAACCTTAAGATTACATCAAAATCCATCATATCTAACTCTATCAAATCCACCAATCCTCTCTATGAAAGATAGATACAACATAACCCCTATAGATTTTTCTAGCAATGACAAAGTCACCTAATGGAATAGACATGAAAAAGGGTCGAGAATATTCTTGAGAATAAAACCAAAAAGCATATCCACATAAAGGGTAACATAAGAAAGGGTAGACCCCAGGTCAAGCAAATAATACACATTATTAGAAAAGAGTTGTAATAACCAGTAGCAACACCAGGAGATTCCTCAAATTCCTATTGGGTGGCAAAAGCAAAGAGACGATTCTGGCCAGTGCCTGTACCAGAAGTAGCACCCTTTGGCACAGAAGCTAAATAAGTGGCAACCAAAACTTTATTAGCTCCAGTGGAAACTCTGACCGAGAGGCAATCTCTCTACATGTGACCTAGCTGAACATTATTATAGCACTAATTCCTTTTCTCCTTATAATAAATATGATAAAACTGCCCACAACAAAGATAAGGAGCATAAGGTGGGCCTCATTGTGCTTCACTAGCTTGAGACTGGGCACCCTGTGCCTTAGAACTACAACTTGCTTGAAAATAATGATCATCTGAATGCTTAGTATAGGTAGTAATGGCAGACAAATCCAAATTGGCTAGTTTTTTTTCTTAATTAACTATCTACTATCTCTCCTACTATTATGTTGACACCTACCCTACTCTAAATATCTAAACTTCTTATTCAACCTCTTTCCAATATCTATCTATCTCTTTTTTTCATCCTCTAACTTTTGCATATAAAACACATATTTTGAGATGTCCATATAATTATTCAACATAGCAGCCCTTCACTCTAATACAAAGTCATGGGACAAACCAGAAGCAAATTTTCTCATCTTTGATCTAATGGAAGACACTAACTCTAGAGAATAATGCGAAAACTGCTTAAATTTTAGAGCATACTCTTTCACACTCATCCTACCTCATTTCACATTCACAAACTCTTCATTATTAGTTTCCCTTATATCATGAGGAAATAAGTGATCAAGAAAGGCCCCTAAAAATTTAACCCACATCGGCTGCTCAGCATCATCACACCTCATAGCTTCCCACTTATTATACCACTAATAAGCTATATCTTTTATCTAATAAGTAGTGAACTCGACACCCTCTACATTAGTAACATGCTTCACTCTAAAAATCTTTTTCATCTCATCCATAAACCCTTATCTATCCTCCTCAACCTTAGAGACTATAAAGGTTAGGGGCTTCAACCTCATAAATTACACAATATGAGTGACCTCAAATAAAAGAGTAATAGAACTAACACAATTCGACTGATGAGGCTAAGATGTCACCAACTAAGTAAGCAAATGACAAAATTGATAAAACTTTGCATTAGAGATGACCCCTTGTGGTAGCTGAATCTAACCATTACCAACCCAAGAATCCTGAGAAGAACTGGTAGGTACAGGTGGAACTCCACCCGAAGCAGCATAATTAGGAGTAGGGACCCTTGACTAGCTCTGCACTCTATAGACAGGGTGAGTTCCCTCCACATTATCCTCAAGTAAGATAGATTTCCCAGTAGAGCTTCTAGAAATGCCAAAATTTGGGAAGGCATGATCAGAAATACGAGGAAGCTAAAAGTTAGAAAATTTTCATAACACTAAACTCTAAAGCCCGAAAATAGAACACAAGAAAAGAAAACATTACCAAATTCTTTGTAGCCGTATTCTAAGAAGTGTGGCACATTATACACCTATAAAAATTAATATACTCAACACAGATTTGTGGCCACCCAACACCTATAAATCATTCTCTGATACTAACCTTGTCACAACTTGAATCAGGACCTGGACGTGAAGGGTATCTTAAGGCCACCATAGATCGGAGACCACCCCCATAACCTAACCTCAAGATATCAATAATGATGATAATAATAATAACAATGCAAAATCCGATTATGAAAGTCATAAAAGACAAATAAATTAGAAGAAAGCTCTAAGAGACAAAACAAATAATCTAACACACATTTGTCCATAATAGCCTCTAAAATAAAAAATATCAACTAAGTATGGACATGCCCCCGGCTATAGACCAAAAGGAAATCTAAAAAAGATACAAGAACATATATATAGAAAATCCAATGAAATGATCGGCCTCTAAAAGATGGAGGCTCACCTTTTCAATGTTAACCTATGAACGAACCAATCCACCTAATGTTGTACAAGGAGAATGAAAGAGTGTTTTGAAACTACATCATGAAATAATGTAGTGTCCTACTACAGTCAATGGGATAGGCACTACATGTAACTCAGGAAAAATAATAAATGTAATGAAATTTCAAAAAATAAGTAAAAACCATAATGCACACTTATATATATATATACGTATGTATATGATGTCGGGATAGGGAAAAGGATCATGAACATGATATTTAAAAATCATTAAACTAGATTGTGTAGCTCTATCAATCCTAAGGGCACCAATGGGCTATATGGGTTCAGTTCCCTCTGCTGAAAAGGCCCTAGTGAGTGCTAGCCGCATAATTCGAAGAAATTTAAGGAAGAGCCAAACCCACCGAGGCTCCAAAATTCCAAATATATATATATAATATGTTAAATACGCGTACGATCAAAAAAACCCCTACACTGGCAAACGTGGTTTCAAATATCGGTCCCTCCGGGACCTCCACCTTCCACGGTGAGCTAAACAATACCCTTTAAGAAAAAATTAAAACCATTAACACATATAAGTCCAACCATTAAACCAAGAGTCATTCATTAAGTCATTTGTCACTTGGTATCGTCATACCAATATGCTTGCAAGCTAAATTAAACGTGCCAAACTTGTTCACAAAATAAAATTAGACTTTTGAGTTTAATTTAAAATCCAAACCATGGCCATAAAGACCATCCCAATCCATTTAAATAACCATTTATCCATTAATATAATGCACTAAGTTCAATGGAAAGTTAAGCCATGAAATTTTCCATAGTTAAAATCAATTTAACAAAGTGGATTAAGGTTCATGTAATTTCAAGCCAAAATTCATCCAATTTGGAGAAACCCATATTTGTTGTTCAAACCATTTAATTAAAGTGCCAATTCAGCCCCAAATCACCAATTGAAAGCATAAATAATCAATTCAAATCATACGATAATTAATTCAAAAAAAAAACAATCAAAATCCCTCAACCCAATTACAAAACCCACCATTTAAATCATATGAAAAAACATTCAATTTATTCCATAAAGTAAAATTAAAGTTTAGAGAACAGAAACATGCCTAAAACATGCAATAATTCAAAGTCAATTCAGAGTTTAGAGCCCGAATGATGAATGCATAGTGAAACCCTTAAGATTTCTTGGTTGGAGAGTTAAAGATGAATAAAGTAGAGTTTGATATTTGAAATCTAGTGAAAAAGGGTCTCTTTTATGTTTATAAGTCGTGAAAAGGGTGAAAAGACCGAAAGCCCCTCACCCTTAAGTGAAAAAAATTGACTAGATAAAATTTAACCCTTGGTATGTCCACCGTTATCATGGAGGTTATCCTCCATTTGCAAAAATATCACAGAGGCTAACCTCTATGACACATTAACGTCCCTAAGCTAAATTAAAGTAAAAAATCTATATTACAAACCCAAAAATGTCAAAAATTGATCAGAATTGTAAGTGTTTTTGCATGGCGAGTTTCAGAGAAGATTCATGGTAAGTCTATTCTTATTCTAGAAAGTTCCTCCTAATTTGGTTTAATAG
The DNA here is from genome assembly GCF_002878395.1 of Capsicum annuum. NCBI lineage: Eukaryota > Viridiplantae > Streptophyta > Magnoliopsida > Solanales > Solanaceae > Capsicum > Capsicum annuum. Next base: position 36,148,712 of record NC_061115.1, read on the forward strand.
GCCATTCTACTAATATCTTATGTATTAAAATTTTGCCTATGCCTAAAGTATTAGTTCTATATGAAAATTATGTCCATGCTTCAACCCCTGAACTAGCAACAATAATATCTCTCAGCAATCCAAGCTTTGAAGTATTCAAGCTCTATGTTAAGATACTCATGACCTATACACCTATGCCTCACATCATGTATAGTTCCAAGAAACTATACTTTCAATATTTTATCGATTCATTTTATGTCATGTCCTTCTTAAATCAATACTATATATGCAAACTCATGACCATCCTCAGTTCTTAAAATGTGCACCAATCCTTTCTTGTCTTATTCCTTGAATTAATGAATATTGACTTTATGTTATATAACTCATGACATATGAACTCAAGTTTCTCACTATTCTTTAAAACTTGTGTTATGTTTATTACCTAATGACCATCTATTTATGATCAAGGCATTGGATATATGCGTCACTTCATGCCTATTGTATCATATCGTACATCACAAGCCCCTTCTTTGAGTAGTACAACAAATATAAGTTATAATACAATAGTGTCACTCTCATTCCTAATTCTTATGCTCTAGCCCCTCAATAACCCTCCTTATATAAGGATGATAGTGGTTATGGAAGAAAAGTAATATTTTCGATAAGAGAGTAGATGTTCTTTATTGTGAAAAAATTGGTGTGACTACTCGATTTAAGGTTATAAATGAAGAAGGAAGAGGTAGATAAGCTTTTATGATGTGAAATAGTAGGAAAGGGATATGTCAGAAAAATCTTTATGAAAGTGATTAAAGTTGTTGGTTTTGGTGGAGAGATCCATAAGGTTGGTGTAGTAAATATAGGTTTGAATTATGTGATTGCTAGATACACAAATCATTGTGATATGTGGATAGTACTCCTTAATTAAGAACCGGGGTTGTTTAATTATAGTGATAAGGCAGAGTTGTATTCTTGAAGGGATGTAGAGTATAAGGTCATAGCTTAAGCTAGCATGTTTTAACACCAGGTTAGGCTTTAATATAGAAGCACTATCTAGTGAGACTCAGGCTCTTGTAGTTATGTGTTTTTTAAGGGAATTGTAAGTTGGAAATGATTAAATGTATTGTTTATAGTAAAATGCATAGTTGAGAAATGTCATTAAATTTAATGGATATTGGTCGTATTATCTAAGGTGGAGAATACTTCTATTCCTTTGTCGAGTAAACCCTTATTTTGTGTCAATAATCAACATAAATCAGGACCTATGATCACCAAATAAATTCATACCTTACACTGTTATGATTATGTTCCATTGAACTTATATCCAAGGTCATCAATAAGCCAAGTGTCGGTATATCATGCTTCATGCTTACACAATTTACTTAGTGTTATCATGAAGCTCTTTTTGATGCTTATATATGTTTTATTGAGGAAGAATTCATAATGTAAAGTTACATTCTTTATTCCATACTTCTAGAGCTTCACTAAGTTGATATCCATCATTCAAGGATGAATGATCCCAAGGGAGAGATAGGGAGAGATAATGTAATATCCGGAGTGTTTCGACACATGAATTGAGCTAAGAACGAGCCCCTAAGACCCCTAGATTGAAAATAAACCACTTTAGGCTGGGTTCAAATGGGTTAGGGGTAAATTTAGATGAGGAAATAAAATGTGTGATACAAGTAGGACCCCGCGCAATAGCCTCACACCACGAGGGTCACTACCTAATCCAGTAGAAGGGCCTTTTATCATGAGGGGTACATCTCGTGATGAGGGCCTCATTGCGTGGCCTCCTTCTTGTAATGCGAGTCACACCACAAGAATATAGTCTTGCAATGGGGGCAAGCCTCTGCCTATAATATTCATTAGTGAATCATTATTTTAAGAGTATTTTAAAAGAATATGGGTCTTATAACACTATTAAGTCATTCTTCATTCTCCCAACACATGTTTAAGACCCTAAAAATGACCCTTTTCACTCAATGTCACTTTGTAATCATTCATAGATCAATAGAGAGGAGAATTGCCTAGGATTCAAAGCTAATTAGCTCTAAATACCTAATTATGTCAAAGTATTTCACCTAAAAAGTATGTAGAACGATCCTAGTACTCATGGGCTTGAAAATTATATTTTATAATACTTTGAATTGTATACGTGTGTATACATATATATATATATGATATGGATTTTGAAATTTTTTGAAGATCATGAATTATGAACCCTTTTGATGTTAAGAGTTGTGTATTCCTAGCTTTCTGAGGGTTTCTAAATGAATAATGAAAAGATTTATGTTTTGAATGTGTCATTTACCAAATTGTGCATTATTTATTTATACAGTTTTGGAGAGTAGGTTTGTATATTTAATACTCTTATTTTCTCAGGGAGATTGTAAGAAATTCTGAAAAGATGACCACCTTTATGGGATATGAGATGTCCTAAAAGAATGTTGTTTTAACTAAATTTGCTCATGAATTTTGAAAGAGAATTCTTATGTGATATTTGAATGATTATGGATATCAGTGATATGTTTTTTAATAAAGGGATATGAGACGATATGACATGATTTATATAGCTTGCAAGTATCGGTATAATTATACAAAATGTAGACATTGCCCTTTTCAACTTAGAATAAGTGTTTGGAAAGAAATGTATGTTTTAAAGAACTAAATATAGGCTCTAAGAAAGTTACATAGTTACCCGAGAAGGCATGAGTTGAAAAGCTTATAGCCTAAAACTGTGTTTTGCAGATGCGAGAGTGATTTTGTCCTAAAATATGGATCATCACCATACTTGCTTCATGCTCCGGTATACTAGACGTAGACACTCTAATCCTTGTGGAAAGCTCGGATTGAGGGATTAGCCGATCTGTAAATGGTGTACCCATTTAGCCCATGGTGCTGTAAACTCGTAGGGAATACCATATAGATCAAAATTAAAGAAAAGAGTCTAGTCATGTTTTATGTGATTTCTTAGAGTATTACTCTATTCCCATGTGTTTTTTTATATTGTAAGTTACTTTCTAATCATCCTATCTATGTTTGTATAAAATATATGTTATTTTTGGATTATTCTACATTTCAATACATTTAAGTATTGACCATCCTCGAACAGCTACATTTCCTCATGATGTAGGTTTTGAGGCTCAATCCCGTGATCCAGTGCAGCAATAGATCCTTAGAAGGTTCATAGTTGATAACCCTCTAATATTTTAAAGGCATTTATTCATATGTTCAGTTCTTTTAGTTTTAATAGTCCAGTTGGTGGCCTCGTAGAATATGTTAAATATCATCAATTATTCGTCAAGACTAGCAAGTGTGAATTCTAGTTGAAATCAATGACATTCCTTGATTATATCATTTCTAGTGGAAGAATTCATGTTGATCCTTAAAAGACTAAAAAATTAGCAATTGGCCTAGATTCATATCTCCATCAGACAATAAGAGTTTCTTAGGCTTATCCAGTTATTACGGGCTATTTTTTAAATATTTTTCATCCAATGCTTCTCCTAGGTCCATATTGACTCCGAAAAAAGTCATGTTTCAGTGGTCCGATGCTTGTGAGAAGAGTTTTCAAGAGTTAAAGTCTTGACTCACTTCTGCTCCAGCTTGTGATTCTGCCAAAGGGTCTAGATGGGTTTGTGGTATATTAAGATTCCTCCAGAGTTTACTTGGGTGTGTGTTGATGCATCGCAATAAGGTCATAGCTTATGATTGTAGACGACTCAAAGTTCATGAAAAGTTCTTTCCTTCTTTGAATGAAACCTATAAGAGGCCATTTGGTTACAAATAAGTTTTCCAAGGATTAATTATTTGGGGATTAGCTATTTTAGGATAAGTTATCTCACTATGTAAATGGGATAACTTATCCCATCATTATGGTATAAATGGTAGGATAAATAATCTCAGGACTACCTAATACCACCAACCAATCAGTTAGCTGCATATGCTCATATGTGTTTGTAAATGGAAAAAATTTGCATCAGATTTTTGGATTAATAAATCATTAACTTTCACCTTTCAATGAATTTTAACCAAAAAGATAGTCTCTTGATAGATCCAAATAGAAATCAAAATACAACTTTGAAGCCGAACCGAGCAAGCGTGCATCTACTACACGAGGCTTGTCTTCTTCTTACCTCACTAACAACAAGGAGGAATTTTTTTATACTTAAGTTAAAGAATGTTTCTTTCTCCCAAAAATATGGGAGAAACACTCTTTTATAAAGTGAAAGAACATTTTCACTTTATCTTTATTTTCTTCCTTCTATTTTTCATTAAAATATCAGTTAGAATCAATAATCCCTCACATGAATAGGGAATGACTATGTAATTAAAAATTTTATGGATAAGTGTGTAATTTACAATCAAAGACTAATTGCATCTGAATTATTAGGTTTTTCTTTAAATTTTGTGCAGTGAACTTATATCGAATGTACCCAGACAATCAGTAGATATGACATCTTTGAATGGTCAAACTTTGTTGTACACCTAAATAATACAAGCCACACAACTAGCCTTTTATTGTTTATCGTTCTCACAGTTTTATTTGCTTCAGCCATGAACACTACCTGATTTCATGAGATCTTAGAGAATAAGACTTTAATGTCATTCTCATTGATGTGGATTCCACTTTACCCTCACATAGGTGATTTCTAAATATTTAATTCTATAGATAAACTATTAGGTCATACCTGCCAAACCTAGAAACCAGTAAAAATATTTAAACCCTAAGTCTTATCCTTATTTCCTGAATGGTGTCTTCATTATTAGAATGGGTTGAGTTAATTTACAATGTTGAACCATTAGTCATGACTTTATTTGATCTCCTTGAACCTATCTCTTGAGATCTACGGTTTGCTAGGTACAATTACCTCTGTAATGACTTATCCTCGGTCTTAAATTCATTTCCTTTGCTGATATCTCAATTCCCTCTTCAATTAGGCCTTTTATAAGTGGATTTAAGATATACTCCTTTACTCCACATAGACAATATTGATAATTCTACTACAGAGTTGTTCTCTTATGGTATTATTATATGATGAGATTTACTGTTATATGTCATGCTTCCCACCCTACCTATTGCAGTTTGACTATTACAGTGTATGTATACTGGTGCCAAAGGTTTAGGCTAGAAAGGAATAGCTTCCGAGAAATTCTAGAGCCATTCAGCATCTTCACCGGCCTTATCTAAAGAGATAAATTTAGATTCCATTATAGAGTGAGTTATACATGTCTATTTGGATAATTTTGCAGAGACTGGCCCTCTACCAAGAGTAAATACATATCCATTCATGAATTTTACTTCATTTTACTAGGTGATCCAATTTACATCACTATGTTCTTCAATTACTATTTGATATTTGTTAAAATGAAAATCACAGTTTTAAGTATGTTTTAGATATCCCAAAACTCTTTTTATTGCTATCTAATGAGTTTTATAGGGATTACTTGTGAACCAAATCAATTTACTAATAACACATGTTATATCTGGTAGCATATAATTCATGTTATACATCAAACATCCCAACACTCTTGCATAGTCCTATTGTGAGTCACTTTCACCTTCATTCTTTTAAACTGTGAAGCTCACATGTAATTATGTCTTGGAAATATTGAAATCCAAATACTTAAACTTCTCAAGTACCTTTTTAATGTATTGAGACTATGACATGTGTAGTTATATGAGTTCTTATTCCTAAGATCACATCAGCAACTCCAAGGTCTTTCATATTAAATTTGTTTTCTAGCATTTGTTTGGTAGAAATTATATCAAAAATGTCTCTACTGATGATCAACATGTCATCACCAGAAGAATGACTTTGTGAGTTGCAATTTTTGTAACGTAAAAACATTTGTCGCACTCATTAATCTAAAATGTATTTGATAACATGGTTTGATCAAACTTTACATGCCACTATTTGGGTTCTTGTTTTAGTTCATAAAGTGACTGAACAAGTTTACACACTTCCTTTTCTTTATCAAAAACTACAAAACCCTCATGAAAATTTCTTTCTCTAATTTTCAATTTAGGAAAGTTTGTTTTTTCATCTATTTGATAAATATCAATACCATATATGAAATCTAATGCAAACCAACATTCGATTGGATGTAATCTTTGTTACCAGGGAGTATGTGTTGAAATAATCAAGACTTTTTTCTTGTCTAAATCCTTTAACTGCAAGTCTTTCCTTGTATTTGTCAATAGTTTCATCAGCTTTCATATTTTTTTGAAGATCCAATTTAAACTAAACGTTTATTTCATGGAAGAAGATCAAACAAGTCCTAAGTATGGTTCCTCCAGATTGAATCAATCTCACTATTGACAGCATCTTTCAAAAAGTATAAGTCCGCAAAAGACATTGTTTCTTTGAATGTTTAAGGCTTATTTTAAAAAAGAAATGTTACAAAATTTAATCTGAAGAAAGTAAATATACTTTTACGTTTACTACATCTTGGATTCTCTTTATTAATTATATTCTTTTTTTATTCTTTTCGAGGTCGTTTAGATCCTTCACTAGATAATTCATATCTAGTTTTTTATGAATAAATATGTCCAAAGAATTCAAAATTATCTGATTCAATTATCGTATTGTCATAAATATCAGGATGTTCAAATTCATGAACCAAAAATCAACGGTCTTTACTATTTGTAGAATATCTAATGAAAACACAATCCACAATCTTTGGTCCTATTTTGACCCTTTTGGCTATAGAAACTTGGACTTGGCTAGTAAATCCCACACTTTGAAATATTTCAAGTTGGGTTCTCTTTATTTTTATTTTTCATATGAAATAGATTATCTTTACAATGGGGCACTCTACTAAGTTTTTTTTTTTTGTAAGGATAGCTTTCCTTCCACAAGTTTTGTGAAAAATCAAAACTAATACGTAAGACATTCATCGTTTCTTCAATGTTCAGTTTTTCCTATTTGTAATTTATTTCACTGAGGTGAATATGGGGCAATAGTTTTATGGACAATTCCATTTTCCAAATACATATATGAAAAAAAAAAAGACTCATACTCCCCACCCATATCACTTCTTATCATTTTAATCTTTTTATCCAACTGATTTTTAACTTTAGTTTTATACTGCCTAAGTGGTTTAATTACTACATCATACTATTCAGAAAATAACCATAATAATATCTAGTGCAATCATCAATAAAAATTATGAAATACTTTTGTCCACCATGAGATGGTGTTGACTTCATATCACAAATATATGTACGAATCATGTCAAAGGAATCGAACTTTATTTCAATGGACGTATACGTAGATTTAACACATATTTGAAACTTTGATTTATTACACTCAAAGTTAGGCAAAACTTCTAAACTAATTAGTTTTCTCATGATTTTGTAATTGACTTGTACCTAAAATCTATACACCAATTCATTAGGTTCAAGTAAGCAAGAAGAACCAGAACTTTTATTCATATCAATAGTCTCAACATTGATCTTCAAAAGGCCCTTGATGATGCAACTTTTACCTATGTACACTTAATTGCTACTTATTACAACTTTCTCAGAAACAAAGATATATTTGAATCTGTTCTTTCTCAGAAACGAAGATGACAACGTAAACACAAGTGTACGTGATCTTATCAAGTAGTAAAGTGGCCTCAAGGAAGCCCAAGTATCAATCTCTCAGAGACTTGCGTTCGCCGCCTATCCAATTCTAGTTTAACCAATTGGGGAGAGGATCAAATACAGTTTTAAAGTTGTAAATAAAAACTACACTAAACTAAGGCAAAAAATTAATGACTTAGGACAATCTATGGGTAGTAGCCCAAGGTTAAGGCTTACGAAAAATCATACTACGTTATTGAACTTCATTAGTTAAATTGCTAATTTTGGTTGTTGATTCATAGGTTTAATTGCATGATTAAGGTTTTCCAACCTATAATCGTTTACCTAAGTTGAACCTTACAACTACATTGTTGAGAGGGTTTGTAATAGTTCACTTAAGTTCTTTACAAATATCATCCTACATGCGATTCAAGTAAGGCTTCTAGGTACATCCCTATCCTAGATGCTAATTCGAAATCTATATTTTATAAAAGAATACGAACCTTATCTTGCTTATTCACTGGTTCTACCACCCTATTCCCTCTCCGAAGTTCATAAGGTTGACAATTGATTTATTCTAAGGGTAGTTAATCTTTAAAATAGTTACAAGAATAAACAAACAATCACTAATGATAAGAAAAATTAACGAAATTAATTCAAAATGAAAGTATTCATGATCCTTGCCTTAACCCTGGAAATGGAGTTTTAGCCTTGAATGGACATATTCATCATCCAATCCCTTGGAATGATGATACAACCCATAAAAGAAACTAAATTAAAGATAGTAATATCCTAAACAGAAGTTGTGGAATCCTCCAATGTTACAAGATGTCCAAAAGTATATAATAAAAAGTACAAAGATGCATTTATATTGTCCAAGTAGTCCCAAAAGGTGTAGGATTCAAATCTACACTTTTGCCCGTATTTGAAATAAGGTCGCATCACGAGGGCTATTTGACTAAAGTAGGGGTCGCGACGCGGCCTCATCGTGAGGGTACACTATTTTGGATGCCTTCTATATATTTTAGTATGTAGCACGAGCCTAGAGAGATTCCTACACTCCAACACTCACCCTGTACATTCCAGGTGTCCAAATTGAGTCCAAGTTGTGTATTGTGCTTTCGTTAAACCATTTTGAGCCTTTTTGAGTTGTTTCCACTTTATTTGAAGCTTGTATATACTTAATATATCATCATAATACACTCAACAAGAATCCTATAGAATTAAAAACAAACATTTAGAGCTCAAAATAACACAACATTCAAGGTGGTAAACTAGAAACACGAGCTAAGCATAGGCTAATTTCACTTTGATCTTTAACTCATTGTTTCGACTCATGTCTTGATCCAATTGACCCTTAAACATTATCAAAAAAAAATTTCACATATAAATACACAATAACAAAATTCAAAACTAATTACAACACATTAGAAACAAATACAATAGACTAGACAAACACCTATCTCAAGCTAGTAACACTAGTTTTCTCGGTTGAACTCTAAATGATCAATTTGACTCAAAACTTTCTTGGAAACACCATAAAACATTGTACACACATACATCAAAACTTAACTGAAAATTTATATCTTTATCAACACATTAATAACATGAATCATCCTCAAAACAAGGCGAAAAAGGCTAAAATAGTAACGCTAGAATGCATATACACCCAACATTACCACCCGACACTTAAAGCCTTGTTCGTCCTCGAACAATTCTTCACTTTAAGAATCTAGAGCATAAGATACTCCACACTTCTACAACATTCAAGACACTCAATCTATCAGTACAATGACTACACAAATGCAAGTTACGACACTAAGCATGTATACACAATTAAAAGCTCATGAACACTACCTGAAAACGTCCTAACCTTATGAATGGACTTACTTAATTGGCAAAATCATGATTATCATTAAATCAAGTACATCATACATATCACCCATATTCACCAAACATGTGCCCACCTAGAATTACTCACAATAATGCAATTTATAACATAATGGGTACAAGAATCAAATTACGCTCAGTCTTACAAGGAATTCACAAGTCACACACAATGAACCATACGGTTTCCCTTAGTGTAATGCTCCTCTAATAGTCGAATCTAAAGCTTAGGATCAATTAGGACTTTTTTGGGTTGTAATGTAGGCTAAAGGACGGGTAGGAACTATTTGGGAATAGTGACTAACCTCTCTAAGCACTTTAATGCACTACATTAAACAATTAAAACCACTCTCCAACAACCAAATTACAATTTTTTTCATCCTCCCATGCCTTTTGTTTTTACCCCATCTCTTTTAAGCATTTTCACAAAAACTTGGTGGACACATAGTTTACTACCACAAGAATCAATTTTTCTCTTTTTTCACAATCATGGCAATAATTTTAGCATAAATTATATCACAACTATCCACCATACATCAATTATTAACACCAATAACCATTACCTTTGGGCATCAATTTCACCTTTTTCTTCTTCAATTTTTCAACTCTTTTTTCAATTATTTCTTTTCTTTTTTTTCATTAAAGAACCTATGAGTTGTTTGGATAAAATTATGGTCTATCAAAGAGGGGGATTAGGCTACATATGAAGCTACCAAAAAAAGGCTAAAGGCTCAATGGGGGTTAACTAGGATAATGCACAATGGGTAGGAAAAATAGAAGGTATAGAAAAAGGCTATCAAAGAAATACCTAAATCATCTCCTAAACCCACATTCTTTATTTTGCTTCACACACTCATTGGGGAAGTTCTAGACATCATATGCAATAAGGAATATACAAAAAACCCCACACATATATGACACATGCTCAACTCAATAGGATCATCATAGACTCCCAACCCAAATTATAACATGAATTAAAATTTAAGCCAACAAGTACAAGAGTAATAAACATAAGCGTAAGAGTCTAAAAAATAGGAATTCACTCAATTTTCATGCTTTTACAAACAAACCCACTTGCATCATGCAGTCAAAATTAGCTCTAACAAGAATATCTCACTTATTCCTAACCTAAAAAATTTTAAATTGAGCCAAAATTTGAGAATTCCCCCAGCCCACACTTAAAAATCTACTTAGTCCCCAAAGTGAATTTAAAAGTAAAAAGATAGAAATATTCTCTGAGACCTTTAGGCCTAGCTAGTATCATCTTTTGCATTAATGTGATCTATGGGACCCCACACTCATTCTTTGTCATGCTTCAAGCTAAACATTATGGTACTCAGACATCCCATTAAGCTGTGACTCAACCAAAAACTAAAAAATTAAAAGAAAACATACCTTATCTTGGGTTTCCTCCCAAGAAAAGCCTAATTTAGTATCGCGACATGACCCATTCAACTTTTTCCTATATCTTGAGGATATGAATTTCACACCCAACTTCACATCTATCTTTTTGCCTCGATCATAGGGTGGTGGTACAAAAATTAAGGAACCGAGTAATGAATGATGCATGATAAATCACTTGACCTTGAAGTGAGGTGTGTTTTTATATTGCTTAACTGGTGTAAAATCAACAATATAGGATTCTTGTTCATCATCTTCACACTCTTCCATTATTTTAAATGATTCCACAGACAAGACATCATCTAAACATAATGTAGAAAAGTTCTTCAAATGTGGCCCAACCAATCCTACTTCAAAATTTACACAATCTTCTACACACTCACTTTTATTCACTTTCTTAATTTCAATCTAAAGATAAAAATGACAATCAAGTGGTTATGATTTTTGTGTTTGCTCCATAATTTGGATAATATCCTCCCCACATATTTTTCTTCTTAGCCACTTTAGACATGGTGGAAGTGGTATTTCCTTAATAATTTCATCAATTTAAGTTTTCAAGTATTCAGACTTCCTTGAATTATCAACAACCTCGTCTCTAATTGGTTGGAAAGTCACTTGTTCAACAGCCTCTCTTTGGTTCTTCATGTATTCCAAATACTCATTTTGATACGCTAAAATTTGTTTTAGCATCTCTTCTATTTTGTTTGTTTGAATCATGGCCTTCATGTTTAGTTTGCTGCTGAAACTGTTGCTGCTGCTGAAACTGTTGCTGCTGGTTCTATGATTGAATTTATGACTGATTCAGCCCTGTTTGATTGCAGTAGCTTATATAATTTTGCCATTCATCATAGCCCACAAACATTACTGAATCAGGGTTGACAACACACATCTCTTTAGAAAGACCACTTTTACCACAAACCATTAACCATATAGAATCGTCATCATTCGAACACCATCTATCCCAGGCTGCCATGTCAAGAAGCATGATAAAAATAGAAATAAAAGAAAATAAAATGAAACTAAACAAAAACTATTTACAAATCCACAGCAACAGCGCCAAAAACTTGATTGCGCCCAAGCGCACATGCAAGTGTACGTGGTCTTATCAAGTAGTAAAGTGGCTTTAAGGAAGCCTAAATATCGATCTCTCAGGGACTTGCATTCATCGCCTATCCAATTCTAGTTTAACCAACTGAAGAGAGAAGCAAATAGAGTTTTAAAGTTGTAAATTAAAACTAAACTAAACTAAGGCAAAAAAGTAATGACTTAGGACAATCAATGGATAGTAGCACAGGGTTAAGTCTTACAAATAATCACACTACATTATTGAACTTTCTTCGTTAAATTGCCTATCTTGGTTGTTGATTCGTAGGGTTAATTACATGATTATGGTTTCCTAACCTCTAATCATTTACCTAAGTTGAACTTTACAATTACATCATTGAGTGGGTTTGTAATAGTTCACTTAAGTTCTTTATAAATATCATTCTATGTGTGATTCAGGTACATTCCTATCCTAGATGCTAATTCGAAATTCTTATTTTATAAAAGACTACGAACTTATCTTGCTTATTCCCATGTTCTATCGTACTATTCTCCCTCCTGAGTTCCCAAGGTTGACAATTGATGTATTCTAAGGGTAGTTAATCCTAAAATAGTTAAAACAAGAATAAACAAACAACCAATAATGATAAGCAAAATTAACAAATGTAATTCAAAACGAAAGTAGTCATGATTTTGGCCTTAATCCCGGAAAGGGAGTTTTAGTCTTGAATGGACTTATTCATAATCCAATCCCTTAAAATAATGATACAAACCATAAAACAAACTAAATTAAAGATAAGAAAATCCTAAAGAGAAGTTATGGTAGCGTCCGATGTTCCAAGATGTCCAAAATTATATAAAAACAAGTACAAAGATGTATTTATAGTGTCCAAGTAGTCCCAAGATGTGTAGGATTCAAATCTACACTTTTGCCCGTATTTGAAGTAGGGTTGCATCGCGAGGGCCATTTGACTTAAGTAGGGGTAGAGACGTGGACTCATCGTGAGGGTACACTATTTTGGGTGCCTTATGAGTTTTTTGGTATGTAGAACGCACCCAGAGAGAATTCCACGTGCTGACACTTGCCCTGGACATTCTAGGTGTCCAAAATGAGTCCAAGTTGTGTATTGTTCTTTCGCTAAGCCATTCCAAGCATTTTTTAGTTTCTTCCACTTGATTTGAAGTTTGTATATCATTAATATATCATCATAATCCACTCACAACCATATATCATTAAACACAACAATTTAGAACTCAAAACAACACAACATTCAAGACGGTGAACTAGAAACACGAGCTAAGCATAAGCTAATTTCACTTTAATCTTTAACTCAGTGTTTCTACTCATGCCTTGATCCAATTGACCCTTAAACATTATCAACCAGTTATTTCACATAAAAATACACAATAAAAACCTTAGAAACATTAAAATACATTAGAACCCAGCACAACACAATAGACTAGACAAGCACCTAGCTCAAGCTAGTAGCACTAGTTTTCTCGGTTGAACTCTAAATGATCAATTTGAATCAAAACTTTCTTGGAAACACCGTAAAACATTGTAAAAACATACATGGATACTTAAATGCACATTTATATCATTATCAACACTACTCACATGAATTATCCTCTAAACAAGGCTAAAAAGGCTAGAATAGTATTGCTAGAATGCATAAATACACCCAACATCAGAAGTAGAAGATAAGTTCTTTCGAAACTCTATAATATGAATGACATTTTTTAGTCTCACCACCTTTTCAGATGTCATCTTTAAGCAAATGTTTCTTGATCCTTCAAACGCATCAAAAGGCACTGAAATTCATCCACCATTCTCTTGGATTACCAATCATATTGCATTCTGAAATCATGTCATAATGATTGTTCATTTCTTCTTTGGATTCATCCATATTTGCTTGGTCCCTTTTGTTGTAGTTCTTCGACACCTAACATACAGGAGCCTTGTGACCAACTTTGCCACATTAGATGTAATTTTCCTAGAAATTCTTCTTAGGAGTATTTTTTTGTTGTCCAAATGTTTTCTTTCTTTTGTTTGACTTTGTGGAATCTTCTTCAATAATGCCAACTTGTGTTTGTTTCAAGTAGTATTTGAAACCCTTCAATAAAGTTGGTAACTCCTCAATTATGGCAACCACTTGAAGTGTATAGTTCACCACCAAACCTATATCAAAGGTTATGTGATAGTTAGGAACAAAGTGTGTTCATCAAAGGTATTTTATAAAATTATACCCTCAACAAGAAAATCATGGATTATGACTTGCAACTCTTAAACTTGGATAACAAGGGCTTTATAATCTACCATTTTAATGTGTAGAAACTTTGCAATAATGAATTTCTTCATTTTAGTATCCTCTATTTTGTCCTTCTTTTTCAAAGTATCCAAGAGTTCCTTTGAGTTCTTTATGCTACTGTACACATTGTAAAAATCATCTTGTAGGCCACGTAGAATTCAGCTAATTCATAAAAATCTGAGTGCTTCATAGCTTTAGCCACTAAGAAATATTCATTATCCATAGTTGATTCCAACAATTCAGGAATGCCTTCTTTGATGAAATTCTGCAAATTTAGAGTAGTCAAGTTGAAGAACATTAGAGTAGTCAAGTAGAAGAACATATCTTTTCCTGTCATCTTTTGAAATCAACACTATTAAAATTTTTCTATTTTTTCAATCGGTGTTTCATGACATAAAATCCAAAAGGGTCATGACGGCACTTGTCACAATGAACCTTGACAAGTAAGCCTAACACACTAATCAATACGCAAAAGGGGAAAAGACAATAATAACCATACAGTAACGCTTCTAGAACAAAATTGAACCATACAAGTACAATAAATGTAGAAAGAAACATAATAATATATCCATAATTCCAAAAGTCAGGTGTCAATAGTATAAGAACGTATCTAGTATAACTCGAATCCCTAGAAATACATAAGATATCCACATACGAGAGAAAATTTCTCTCTAAAATAAAAGACAAGACATAGTCTGTAGTACAAGGTCATAGAAGAGATCAGAATACCTGAAAATAATCAACTACCTTGAAAGCTCTAACAATCGCCTGGGTCAAGCAGCGTGGGGCGTACCCATACCTTAATCAAGCACTAAAAGGGTATAGTAAAAATGAGTATGGTCCACTTGTACTCATTAGGTAACATAGGCCGACCGAGCAAAGTAAAATACAAAGTACACAAAAATACACACTAAGGGAACGTCACCTGCAGTAAAAAGATGTCTCATAATGGTAGCCCACACCGCTTGCACTAGCAGTTCTAATATAATATAATATATATATATATATATATATATATCAATAAAACAATAATACAGCAAGTATAACACAATTATACATTATATCGCATGCAAGTATAAATAGAGAAGAACATGTATATACATGATGGACAAGTATAAGTGATAGGATATAGAGCAAGTAGACATATAGAAAGTTAATATGGAAATCCAATCAAAACATCAATCTCAATAAAGAAAATGAAATATATAATATGATGATGATAATAATGAGGCACTAGGAGGGAACATAGCCTTGAGATCGACACACAGTCTTAAGGCCGGCACATAACCTTGAGATTGGCACATAGCCTTGAGTTGGCACACAGCCTTGAGCAATATTCAGTATTTCAAGTTTTTCCTATATTTTCAGTGTTTCTAATATTTCTAATATATCTAAAACATATACATAACATAAGACATGAATCAAGTACACTTACATGACAACAAACAAATATAAAGCAATAAATCAAACAAGTGAAATGATGCATATAATGACATGAGAATAATGATGCAAGGTTCCCAAACATTCAAAATGAGTATTTCACTAAAGCAAATGAAATGTATAATATGATGATGATATTAATGATGCACTAGGAGGGCATATTGACTTGAGATCGACACACAGTCTTAAGGCCGGCACATAACCTTGAGATTTGCACAAAGCCTTGAGTTGGCACACAACCTTGAGCAATATTCAGTATTTCAAGTTTTTCCTATATTTTCAGTGTTTCTAATATCTCCAATATTTCCAAAACATATACATAACATAAGACATGAATCAAGTACACTTGCATGACAACAAATCAATATAAAGCTATAAAACAAACAAGTGAAATGATGCATATGATGACATGAGAATAATGATGCAAGGTTCCCAAACATTCAAAATGAGTATTTCCACAACCAATCCACATTATATATTTCCGCAACCAATACATATAATGTATTTACACAACCATTGCGTAGGATATGTTTCTACAGCCAACCATAATGTTACAATTCCATAACCACGTGAGCCAATATCAACTCACTATTTCCGCTATCCATAAATTTTCAACATAATTCACATGCCCACAAAGTATGAATATAGCAAAATATGCCAAAGATATCAAAATAGGCATTTCTAACAACCCAAAACAATTATTCACATGTATTCATCACATAAGACCCCATACAGTCAGACAGATCGCATGATATCTTAGACTCAACAACTACATCATATAAAGGCCCTTACACGGGAACAACAAATAGATATCCATATTTCATTATTAGTTCCCACCTTTAACATGCATTTTGGTAAAACAATTAACTACTCAACCTAGTCTTAAGAGTTAAGCCATAACCTACTATGAATTTTAAAACCGATCTACTACACTTTGAACCCACAACCTTACTTTTCATGAATGATTCAAAAATAAATTAATATAAAAAATATAGAATTTACGCATCAAAATAAACCCAACGATACCAATATTTCCTACTTTTGGTTCGATATCAAAATAGACCCCCAAAAGGGGTACTCAAAAAAGAAGGACAAAATTTAAACTTTATTGCAAAAATGTCTTCTTCATAATTTTAGGAATCTACAACTGAAAAACCAAGTCAAATTAAGTCAAAATGAGGTTCAAATCAAAGAAAAATTATTTTTGAGCTTTGCCGGGTAAAATCCTTGAAATCCGTGTTAAAATCAACAATCAAAGTTGTTTTGAGAGTTAAATTGATGAAAAACTAGTAATTATAAGGTTCAAATATTTTTTAAGCAAAAAGGAGTGAAGTTGAGGTTTAAAATCAAGCCCTAAGATTTTTGGGGTTTTGAGAAATTAATCAAGAATTAGAGTAGAAAAAGATGAAATCTCACCTTAAATTCATCCTAGAATACAAAAATAGATGTTAATTTAGATTCCCATGCTCCCACAAGCTTCACTTTTAATTTCTCACACTATTTAGGGTGTAACTCACAAGAGGCAAGGTGAAAGAATGGGCAAAATGGCAAAAAAAAAAAGAGGAAAAAACTATTTTATACACTGCAGCAACTTTTTAAATAAATCAGACTTTTTTAAGTGCAATTCGAACTTCGAAGGGGTGCCTGAAATTCATTTGGAGTCTGATATATACAAACAAACTATGTAAACACTAAATAGGATGCTCTAGGATCAATGGCGATATCATATTTTTTGAAAAAACATCGTTTTCACAGAGTTGACCCCCAAAATCCAAAATCATAATTTTCCAAATCGAGGATCGAAATGAGATTTAAAAACCATAAAATTATACCAAGCATGCTACCACTCTAAAATCAATGTTCCAAATGCATTGGAGAAGTTGGATTTTCCAACCGAGGCTGTTTCGATCAAATATGGATCCCAGACCCATATTTCCAAATTTTCAAATTTCCAGCTAGTAGGTCGAAATGAGCTCAGGTGCATCGAGACCCAAATCAAAGGTCTTCCCAGCCTAAAATCAATATTCCGGAGCAACTGGCGTAGTCTGATCAGCCATCTGTTGCATTGATCAAAAGTTAACCACACAGGTCCATAATAAGGCTCCCAAAGCCTCCAAAAAATACAATATCGCATAAAAGGTAGCAAAATGCATCAGGAACCGTACTAATCCACCCCCCACCCTAGAAATATCACAATGAAGCTATGGGAAGGGGTAAAATAGTCATTTCTCATAGAAATACTCATTTTACATATTTTATCAAATTTTCAGGTCGGTACATCATGCACTACTAAAAATCTAGTTCGTCCTCAAAATAAGGCAAAGAAATACCCAAATCAACCAAGAGCTTGGGATAAGAACTACGCATATCAGACTTGACCTCCCATGTAGCCTTATATATAGGTCGATGTCGCTACTGAACCTTAAACACAGGAATAAATTTAGAGGGCAACCTCTTAACATCCCTATCCATAAAGAAGACTGGCTCCTCAACAAAGGAAAGCCGCTCATGTAACTAAATCGACTACCAACGAATGACATGAGAATCATCAGGAATACAGCAGTAAAGCATAAAAACGTGAAAAATTGAATTAACATCTAATAAATCCGGGGGCAAGTCCAACTCATAGGCCACATCACCAATAGTCTGAAGAATTTGAAATGGACTAATAACCTAGGTATAAGCTTGCCCCTTTTTGCCAAAACCTTATCACACCCTTCATGGGTTAAACACAAAGAGAAACACGATCACCAACACCAAATTGCAAGGCACGAAGCATACGATCTGCATAGCACTTCTGTCTACTCTAAGCCGCTCAAAGTCTATCCTGAATAGTCTGGCAATGCAAGTTTGTACCTTGAGGCCTCATCTCTAAAACATCAAACCAACCCACTAGCGAGCGACAACACCTACCATACAATGTCTCAAAAGGAGCGATATCAATACTGGAATGGTAGCTATTACTATAAGCAATCTTTGATAAAGTTAAATACTGCTCCCACCGACCATAAAATTCCATTACGCATTTGCGGATTATATCCTCCAAAACCTAAATAGTCTACTCTAACTAGTCATTGGTCTAGGAGTGAAATATTGTACTGAGATTAACCCAAGTGACCAACTAATCCTAAAATATCCTCAAAAAGTGAGATGCAAACACCAAACTACGATCTAAGATGATAGACATGAGCACACCATAAAGTCTCACAATCTCATAAATGTAGAAACAGTCCAAACTCTTAGCACCAAATGAAACCTAAAGTAGAATAATATGGGCTTACTTGGTCAATCGATCCACTATGACACACACTATCATAACCATGAGATGTATGAATAAAACTAATCACAAAGTCCATAGTGATTTGTTCACACTTACACTCGGGAATGGGTAACCTCTAAAGCAAACCACCAGGTATTATATGCTTGGCCATTACTTACTGATAACATAGGCAACAAGCTATAAAATATGCTACATCTCTCCTCATACCACCCCACAGATAGTTTTGTCACAAATCATAATACATCTTAGTTAGACCATGATGAATGAAATATATGGAATGATGAGTCTCCTCCAAAATCAATCTAATCCAATCACCCACTCTCAGCAAATAAACTCGACCCCCAATCCTCATATCAAGTGAGGTTTCCTTCGCCTCACCACTCAATACCTTATCTCAAATCAGTCTCAATATTGTATTATCAAATTGATGAGCTCAAATCTACTCTATCAAAGAAGACCTAGCCTCTACAAATTCAAAGAAAATGCAACCACACACAACTCCAAATCATGGGTAAGATAATTCCTCACATGAGACTTCAACTGAAGAGCAACATATGCAATTATCTTGTCTTTCTACATCAGCACAACACCCAATCTAATACATGAAGCATCACTAAACACGATGAAACCCATGCCCTCTTTGGGCAAAGTAAAAATAGGAGTTAAAGTCAACAACTATTTTAAGGTTTTGAAAGCTTGAATCATATGCATTAGACCACTAAAAAGAAATTTTCTTCTTATTCAACTTAGTTAACAAAGATGCAATAGATAAAAAACGACCAATAAAACGCCGATAATAACTAGCAAAACTAATAAAACTCTAAATCTCGATGGGTAAAGTAGGTTAATCCCAATCACGAACAACTAATACCTTAGCTGGATCGACTATAATACCATCTTTAGTCACCACGTGACCCAAGAAAGAAACATACTCCAACCAAAACTCATATTTGATCAAATAAATCATCAATACAAGGAAGATGATAATTATTCTTAATCTTTACCTCGTTCAACTTCCAATAATCAATATACATTTGTATAGAACCATGCTTCTTCTTTACAAAAAAGATAGGAGCACCCTAAGGCGATATATTAGGTTTGATAAATCTCTCATCCAACAACTCCTACAACTGATCCTTCAGTTTCTTCAACTCAGTTGGGGCTATCCAATAAGGAGGAATAGAAATGGGCTTAGTTCCCAGCTTAACATCAATAGCAAAATTTTTTAGGAACGTATCTATAAATAGAACTGACTGAGAGGGAAGAAAAAACAACTGACGTGAACACTAAGCATGAGCAACTGAACATGATTTCATGATTGACATGATTGATAACTAAATATATCATATTGTATGTGCATATCTGATGCATGGATAACTGATTAATGAATGGATGACTAAGAGTTATGATAAACTGTAGTTCTCACAATGAGAATGCATATCTGATGCATAGTTATATAACTGAATTGATACATAAATTCATGACTGAGATGTGATGGCACTTAGTACCTAGTTTAAAAGGAATTGTGAACATAAAATTGAATAAGCTTAAGAACGACTACTACTTTAAGCCTGGTCTGAGTTCGCGAGAAAGAGATGAGGGTACATGGTTTGAATATCTACTTCCACTTCCCAAGAAGCTCCCTTAACCAACTGATTTCACCAAAGAACTTTGACTAGAGGGACTTCTTTGTTCCTCAGTCTAAGTGTTTGATAGTCAAGAATTTTAACCAAAATATCTTCATAGGAGAGGCTTTTCTAAACATCAATTCACTGAATAGGGACTACGATTGTTGGGTCACCTATTTAATTCTTGAGCAAAGAGACATGGAAGACTAGATGAACTGAGGCTCGATCTGAAGGCAACTCGAGCTCGTAAGCTACCTTGCCGAATCGACTGAGAATCTTGAAGGGACCAATATATCAGGGACTAAGTTTCCCTTTCTTTCCGAATATCTTTACTCCTTTTATGGTTGAGATCTTTAGATAGACAAAGTCACCAATCTGAAACTCGAGATCTTTTCTGTGAACATCTGCATAAAACTTCTGTTTGTTTTGAGTAGCCCGAATTCTCTCTCTGATCAAATGGTCTTTGTATAAGGCATCATATACTAAGTGAGGCCTGATAACTAAGGCCTTACAACTTTGAACCAACCAAATAGAGATCTGCATCTCCTACTATAAAGAGCTTAGAATGGAGACATCTGAATACTGGAATGATAGCTATTGTTGTATGTAAATTCAATCAAAGGTAAGCGGTCATCCCAACTACCCCTGAAATCAATTTCACACGCCCTTAGCATATGTTCTAGAGTCTTAATGGTCCTTTCTGCTTGACCATCTATCTGAGGATGAAAGGCTGTATTGAGATGAACTTAGGTACCAAGACCCTTTTAGAATGCTTTCCAGAAGTGAGAGGTGAACTAGGTACCTCTATCTGAGATAACAGACAATGGAATACCGTGTAATATAACCAACTCCATGATATAGAGTTTGCCATAATCCTCGCATGAATAGGAGGTATGAACTGGAAAGAAATGAGCTGATTTGGTAATTCTATCGATAATGATCCAAACTGAATCATATTGGTGACGAGTTTAAGGCAAACCCATTACGAAGTCCATATTCAATTCTTCCCACTTCCAAGTAGGAATGGCGAACTCTTAGTTGGAACCACTAAGCTTCTGATGTTCTATCTTAACCTACTGACAAAAAGAGCACTTAGCCACAAACTCTATAACATCTTTCTTTATCCCACTCCACCAGTAGATCTCCCGCAAGTCACGATATATCTTAGTGGCCCCTGGATGAATATAGTAGTGTACACTATATGCTTCTGCAAGAATTTACTACCTTAAGTCATCTACACATGGAACACACAAACGACCCTGAAAATGCAGAACACCATCTCCCCCTTGGGAGAAAACCTCTACTTTCTGACCTTTGACTGACTTTTCCAACTTGACTAGGCTGGGATCTCTATCTTGCCTTTCTTTTACCTCAGGAACTAGAGATGATTTTAAACTACTCTGAACCCATACATCACCCTCTTCTGTATCGACTAAGCGAACACCTAGTCTAGCAAGCTAACTTCTTCTTACTGTCCTTTACATAAGCAATACTACCCATAAAAATTCTACTGAGAGCGTCGACCACTACATTGGCCTTGCCCGGATGGTAGAGAACACTTATGTCATAATCTTTCAAGAGCTCTAACCACCTTCTCTAACAAAGATTGAGATAATTTTAAGAAAATACATACTGAATGCTTTTTTGATCAGTGAAGACATCTACATGAACTCTGCAGAGATAATGACTCCAAATCTTCAAGGTAAATACTGCGACTGCTAACTCAAGATCATGAGTAGGATAATTATTCTCATGGGGCTTTAACTGTCTGGAGGTATAGGCTATGACCTTACTATGCTGCATTAGAACATAACCCAAACCTACCCTGGATGCATCATAATACACTACAAACCCATCTGGACCACCTGGTAATGCTAGAACTAGAGCTGAGTTGAGTCGAGTCTTCAACTCCTAAAAACTCTTCTCGCAAGGATCTGACCACTAAAACTTGACCTTCTTCTGAGTCAATCTGGACAAAGGGGATGCAATAGAAGAAAATCCCTCAACAAATCATCTGTAAGATCCAGCCAAACCTAAGAAACTCCTGATATCTGATGGAGAGACAGGGCGAGGCTAGTTTTTTAACACTTAGGTCTTCTGAGGATCTAATATAATGCCATCACCAAAAATGATATGACCAAGGAATGCTAAACACCTTTGCCAAAATTCCCACTTACTGAATTGGCAAATAACTAATGATTTCTGAGAGTCTGCAATACTATCCTGCGATGGTCTGAATGATCTTGCTCACTGTGGGAGTAAACAAAGATTTCATGTATGAATACTATGATGAACATGTCTAAGTACTACTTGAATACCCGGTTCATCAAGTCCATAAAGGCTTCTGGGGCATTGGTAATACAAAAGGACATAACTGAGAATTCAAAGTGACCATATCGAGTTCGGAAAGCTATCTTTAGGATGTCATATTCTCTGACTCTAAGCTAATGATAGCCTGATCTGAGGTCTATCTTAGAGAAATAGCTGGCACCCTAAAGTTGGTCGAACAAGTCATCAATTCTGGAGAGTGGATACTTGTTCTTGACTGTGACTTTATTAAGTTGACAGTAATCAATACCCATTATGAGGGACACGTCTTTCTTGCACACGAATAAGAATGGTGCGCCCCATGGAGACAGCTTAGGCCTGATGAATCCTTTATCTAAGAGATCCTTCAACTGCCCTTTCAATTCTCTGAGTTCTGCTGGTGCCATTTTTTATGGTGGAATAGATATAGGATGAATATCTAGATGAAGATCAATGCAGAAGTTTATTTCTCTTTTAGGAGGAATTCCTAGAAGATCTTTAGTAAAGACATCTTAATATTCACTCACAACTAGAACTGATTCAAGACTAGGAGTCTCAAAACTATAGTCCTTGACATAAAAAAGATGATAGACACATCCCATAGATATCATTATCCTTGCCCAAAGGTCGAAAATAAGTTGAGCTCTGAAAGGTTAAGTACTACCCCTCCACTCTAGGACAGGTTCATTCAGAAACTGAAACTAGAGTATTCTACTTCCGCAGTCGACTGTGGCATAGCAACCATGACGCCAATCCATGCAGAGAATGATATCAAAATCAATTATCTCTAATTTGACTAAGTCTGCTGAAATGACTTTATGGAATATCATAATCGGATAGTTCCTGTATACCCGTCGGGCTATGATGGTTTAACCTACTGGGGTAGAGACTGAAAAGGGCTCTACTGGAGTTTCAGGACTGAATCCAAAATTAATTGCTATGTAAAAAGTAACAAAGGACAAGGAAGAACCTGGATCTATTGAAGTGTAAACATGCACATAAAAGATCTGTAACATACCAGTAACTACATCAGGAGAATTTTTTTGATCTTGCCAGGACTGGAGAGCATAACGTCTATTTGGGCACTGTCCACTAGTAACACTGGAGGTGGCGCCTTGCTAAAATAGGCAACTGGACTATGCTGTGGGATAGTCCTACCAAACCTAGAAACCTATCTGAGGGCAATTTCTAACTTTGTGGCCTAGCTTTCCACAACCGAAACAGATATTACTACCGGATCTACAAACACCCGGATGGTGCTTACCGCAAGTCTGACAAAATGGATATAAGTGGGCACTGCTAGCACTTCCCTGAGACTTAGAGCCTGGCGCTCTATCTCTAAACTTTGGAGCTAGAGCACTGGCTAAAGAAGGAGCTAGAACTGATGACTTAGGATGAAACTGGGAATGGTTTCCTTCTTTTGACTTGGGCTGAGCAAAGTTGAAACTTCCTGACCTTGCTCTCTTATTATGCCTCTCCCTCACCTTAATCTTATGCTTCTCTATCTACTGAGCATGAGTTATAAGTCAGGCTTAAGTTATGTCACTATTCAGCATCACAAACCTACACTATTTACCATACTATCATTCACCCCTGACATGAACTTACTTATCTTGGGCTTGCTATCTGCAACCATATGAGGGGCATATCTACCTAATTGAACTCAATCACAATTCTGTTGCCCTGCTCGAGGTTGATAAATACTAACACCTTAGCCTCTCTCAGCTCTTGGGGAAAGAACCTATGTAAGAATGTAGCGAAAAACTTCTCCCACTCTATAGGACCTGCATCATCTGACCTTTCTAACTTCCACTGCCTATACCAAGTATGAGGAACATCCTTCAACTAATATGCAGCTAGCTCAGCACTCTCTATAGTAGTAACCCCCATGATATCTTTAACCTTTAAAACCTGATCAATGAATTCCTGTGGGTCTTCATCTGACTTAGACCCGAAGAAAGATGAAGGATTCATTCGGGTGAAGTCTCAAATCCTGGCTGAAGCTGAATTGGCCACTGGATTGGATAGAACAACTACTGGCCATTTATCTTGAGCAGCAACTGACTGAGCAAGAGTAGTGAATGCATCGCTAAACTTCGCATGAGAAACCATGTTCACCCAGAGGATCTTCAAGCTGAGGGCTGGCTGATTTCTTCTCTTGGGAGGAATGTTCTAAAATCAAGAGGAGAAATGGATTTGACTGAGAGATTAACTTGATATTATGCTCACTGGCACGACATGAATACTAAAAGAATGGGAAACTGTTCCTAGACATCTCGTAGCATCCTCTACATAAATATGGCGTGCAACACACCCATGTACCAGACTCTACTAGATGCAGCTTTTAGACTTCCTAGGACACTATTGAACCTGGCTCTGATACCAAGTTTGTAATGCCTTGAGCCTAGTGTTCAGAATGCTAC
This sequence comes from Capsicum annuum, assembly GCF_002878395.1. Lineage (NCBI taxonomy): Eukaryota > Viridiplantae > Streptophyta > Magnoliopsida > Solanales > Solanaceae > Capsicum > Capsicum annuum. Next base: position 36,173,980 of record NC_061115.1, read on the forward strand.
ACAGTGATCATGATCCTAAAGGACCACAAGCTAACCCATGACTGATATCTATACCTATACACTACATAATAGATGGATATAAATGCAAAAATAAAGGTTGATAGGCCATAAGGTTCAATACTAAAATAAAACTAATATGTCATAACATTCGAGTGGGGTATCAAATACCCAAAACAACTGAAATAAATATCTAGAACATGATAGTCTAAATAATATTGTAGTATGGAAAGACTCTAACTGTCTGAAAAAAGAGTTGATGGGATAGGTCCCCAACTAACTCCGACTACTGAAAGAAACTTAATACTGTAATGATAACATAATAATCATTTCCTCGGAGAATAAGGACTCACTACTAAAACTCTGACTGTTGAATACTAGACAGCTACAGAGGATCTGGAGCTCATGCATCTGAACCTATGGTATAGAATAAAACATCATAGTGCGAATACATCAATAAAATTGAATGTACTGAGTAAGCAAGTAGGTAGGATAATACAAGGGTTCACATGCATGGATAATACTAACTGGTTGTCTAACATGAATGTGATAATACATGCATGAATACATAACATCAATGATAGAGTTCATGATAACATGCTTATTGAGTCTGAGTACTGACAACTGAGTTACTGACAACTGATATAACTGATACTGAGCCACAGTATCTGTGTCATACCCCGCAAAGTTCCCTTATAGTCGAAGCATTAGAGTATGTCAAGCAAAGTATAATTCCATCCCTAAGAGATTGAGAATAGACTTTCCAAAGTGATTATTGTTTTAATATTGTTGAATTTTACATGGAATCACATCCTACAGAGTAGATAATTAAATTATCTTTCCAATGATATCAATTTTGTCCAAATCTGATATCAAGGTAAGAAGTTATGGCTATTTTACTGAGAGTTGCCAGAACCACCTAGATGTGACAGACCGTCGCCAGGACCATCGCAACCAAGGCAGTAACTCCCTTTTTTAGCCCAAGTGTGACATCTAGGACGATGAACTATCAAGCATATGATGGACCATCGTTGAGACCATCACCACTGAGGTAGTGTAGCCTCATCCTACCTAACATGCGACGAATGATTCGATGGACCATTGAGTTTGCGATGGACCATCACTTAGACCATCACATCGAGGGAGTGTGTTCATTTTTTACCAACGTATGATGGATTATCCGATGAACTATCAGACTAGTGACAGACCATTGCTTCAATCATTGCATCCCCCGTTCAGTATTTTCAACTCATTTTAAAAAGGGCTTTATTGTATTTCTACTCTTTTATCAACCAGATATATTCTAAACAAAGAAAATGGCTTTATTAATCATCCAAAACCCAAGAGAGATAGGGCTTCTCCCTCAAGATCAAATCTAAAACCCTTCTCTAAGAAATCCAAGAGCTCACTATAGATTCTACAAGTTGAGTTGAGAATCAATTTTCCCAAGTTATGGGTTGCAAGAACCCTCTCTCTCAAGAGTAAGAAGAAGGGTTTAGAGCAATCTTGTTCACCCAATTTCATAATCTAAGGTATGTGGGGCTTTGAACAAGGGTAATCCTTTCACCCTTGTACCCAAAGGCTTATTTAAACTATAATTTTCTTCAATCTATATGATTTTACATGAAACTGAATTAGGGTTTTTTAACCATTGTTATTGATTACAATATCTTGATGCTTCCCATGAATTAAAATTCAAATAGCTTGATTTTCCATGTTTTCTTAAGAAATTAATGTTGGGATTATGCCCTATGTTGTTACTCCTTGAGAATTTAAGAGTTTCAATGTTCTAGAAATTGTACATGAGTATGTTGAGATTTTTAAGGCAAATTTCTGTAATTTCTAGATTTCTATATGAATTATGAATTCATATAATATCTATTATGCATTTTGATGAGTTTGAACTTGAGATTGAATTATGTGTCACTAAGCCTACTTGAGACTTGAAATTTTATGAACTCTTATGCAATAAGCACCCATGATTTGAGTATTATAATATTATTAAGAAATGTTTTGACCTAATGCTCATAGAGTTTTGAAATCCACTTCACTACATGAGATTACAGATTTGATTGTTGGGTTCTTTATAAAACATGAGATTATTTTAAAGTGGATTTCCACAAGATGAGCAAGATAAACTAAAGGAAGTAGTATTTCTCACCGAGTTGGGTAAGTTACTATGGTTTCTTACCCCAGAACTACGTGCCACCGTAGGTTTGAGATTTTGGGCCTGAGGCTGAGATGATTGGGCCCGAGGTTGAGATAAATGATCATTGATTTGAGGTTATACTCCTTGGAAAGGCTATGATGCCTCTATCCAATGTGATGTTTTTCCTTAGAAGGACAAGACGTTAGACTCCATGTTGCTCGCATGGTTTATGTCGGTTAAGAGAATTTCCCTAAACTAAAGTATTTTCCATTGAGATGAGATGTTTTCTAAAGTAAATAAATAGTTTTGAGTATTTTCTAAAGAAGAAAGTAGTTCTCTCTACTAGTAAGAGTTGATCATCAATTTATTTAAAGCAGATTTATATGAATCTGAGTTACAAGTGTTTCGAGTTCAAAAGAGTTCTACGTTATTAAGCATTAAAGAAGTTTTACTCTCCATGAGATATATGCATGAGTTAAAAGTATTGTTTAAAGTTTCCTTTAGCCTATGAGTAATGAGAATAAGAGAAGAGTACAGATTTTTAAGCTAAATTAGAATGACTCACAAGATTTATGTTACATGCTTCATTCTACATGATTTATGATCTTTACATTTTAGACTTATTCAAGCCATGTGAGTCATTTCTAATTGCATGCATTATTTGCTTAAGGATTAATGATATTATTTTATGTGAATGCATACACCACCATATACTTTGTAAATTCTAAGGTGCTGATCCACATATACGTCTATGTGCTACATTGTCTTATAATGTAGGTTCTGGTGCCTAGTCCCAGCCTCGTCAGTGATTTTTCAGTACCTCTATCTACATTCCTATAATGGTGAGTCCTTATGGTTCGAGGACCTATCTTCAGACATTCCAGTATTTGAGTGGTTCTGTTATTACTTTTAGTTCAGTTTGAGTCAGTTAAAGAACTGTCCCAACGAGTCTCTAGTTCATGGATTAGTAGAGTCTTTGTTATACTAGTTATCATATTTGTGTTGTGTTGAGATTTCTAGTATTATGGTCATTTGGACCTAGTATTATCTTCATATTTCCTTTTATTTGATATGACAATGCTGGTGTTTTTATATTTCTTCTTGAAATGAGTTATTATATATCGTGACAGTCTCTAAAGGGTTAGCTTGGGGCTACTCTTAGCCTTAAGCATAGTGTGATGTCCCAAGAGGCGATTTCGGGTTGTTACAATCTGACAATCTAGGTTCTGATGGAACTAGCTGAGCTCCGTACTATTCTAAGTTGATTGTATCTGATAGTCCTAAATTGGAAGAACTAACTAAGTTCCTTTACTGATACTGATATTGAAACTGTGGGAGTAGTCATCTAACCAACATGCCTTATTTAAGCAAATAATGCTGAATTGGGGTCCAATCTGTAACTCTAATTGGAAGGGTGTCAATATCGTGCCACTGGTAAAGACACTGTGAGAACCCTATACTGGCAGGTACTAAAAATAATAATGGTGGAAACCCTAAACTGATAGGTTTTGCCACCTCATCAACCCTAAACTAATAGGTTAGATGTACCAATCTACGTTTGTTACGTAGTTCTTGAACACAAGGATTTCTTCTATGAATCACACCCTAAACTGGTAGGTGAGTTCCCATTCTTGGGTTAGCTCGGTGCTAAATCCTACTCCCATCTGAATAGACACTTAACATGAGTAAACTGGACTAAATTGAACTTAATTAACTGGGTTCCGCTAACTAATGGAATAGTACTTAAGATAACTAAATTACTAAGCTTTCCTGAGTCACTTGACGACTAAGTTCTATGGATCATGGAATGACTAAGGATATCGTGGAAACATGACACTGGCTCTAGGCACACAGCTATATTTTTTGGGTACAAGTAACCCCAGGACTCGATATAAGGAAACTAACACAACATGACTTTCTTGAATACATGACCATAATCATCAATTCGTAATACCATAAGTTGGGGATTTTAGGAAGTGCATGGTTGTCATAATGTTGTACATGGGTAGGAACAAAACATTCATATCATAATTTTGTACTCTAATATCATGGCATTTCAACAACATATACATTGCCTAACCATAACATGGAAACTAGGTAAACATAATAGAATGACATGCATATATCTCTTAGGTCATAATTTAGCTAATATACATGGTTTCTAAGTTCTTAGGCATTTTTTCAAACACCTTGCATGCACAACTTAAGGCATAGGTGAAATTATCAAATTTCACAAATCATAACCCACCAAATTCATGGATTTCAATTAATATGCTATCGTAGTTTCATAATTTCACCCAAAGATCCCAACTTTGGAATCATACTAAAATAATCACATAAACTTGAACAACCCACAACAAGATAACATAATACATAATTTAAAATAAGGTTCATGAGCTATATGGATGGAAGAAGTCCATAAATTAACACATTGCATACCTTAGTTCTTGATTTTTCTAATTTTAACGATTGAATTTCTTAAACTTGAATCCCCAATAAAAAGCCCTAAGGTGTTCTTGAGAGGATTTTGAGAAATATGGATGTATTTGGGTTTATAATGGGTTAAATCCCGTGTTTATGAGTGTATATAGTGTGGGTAGGTCAATTTTACCATCAAAACACTAAGATAAAAGCTGGAAATTTTGTCAGCATGCGATGAAGAGCGTATCGCATGCTCTAGTCATCCACACTGGAGCATGCGTCGCATGCTAGGACCTTTGAGATGGAGCATGTGTCGCATGCTAATTGCATGACCTTACTATTTTGAAATCCAAACATTTCCTAAACGAATTCTAAAAATTTAGAAACTCACCCGAGATGTACTATTACCTTGCCCCATCATAACATAACTTTAAAATCGCAAAACGAAGGTTGGGAAGGTCATCAAATAAATCCCCAAAGTTTGGAGGCTTAAAATGAGACTAAGGGTAGAACTCTTAGCTAAAATATTCTAAGTGTTAAACCTTCTAAAGTGCTTTTAGGCGCTAAAAGAGCTGATTATCAATGTAGGGTGTTGTGGGGTCTTACAAGAAGATATTCGGCCTATTTATGACATTGAATCCATCTAGATTTGTAGGGACTCCATATGAGGATTCGTTTGAGTTTCTGACTGGTTGTGATGAGAGGCTCCATAAATTGGGGTGGGTTGAGTTATGTAGAGTGGATTTTGCAACTTACAATCTAGGGAATTGTAGAGGGGTTATATTAATTCCAGGCCAGCTAGATCTACACCTATGACTTTGGACTCAGTTCTCAGAGGCTTTGTTAATGAAGTTTATGCCTCATAGAATATATTATTACCTTAAGGATGAGTATACTGGATTGAGGTAGGGTTCTATGACTGTGGTCTAGTATGAGGTGAGATTTAATGAGCTATAGATAGGCCACAAAAATTTTTCCTATAAAGTATGAGTGGATTCAATGTTTTGTTACAAGGTTGAGGCAATTGCCTCACAAAACTACTAAAGGTTTAGTGACTTCAGGAAATTTATTTACCAATATTACTGTTCATGACTACACTATATATGAGATGAACCACGAGGAACAAGGATCCAAGTATAAGATATTGCGTTAATCTTCTTGGCACCAGGGTCAGTTTAGTGGACTTATTCCGATAGCACTTCAAAATTATGAGAGGGTCAACCCAGTTATGGTGACATCAATGGACAGAGTAGTCAATAGTTTTCAATAGGTGTACATTATAGTCTTTGGAACGAGGTGTCCATTTTGGGTTAGTCAAACCTTTTAGATAGAGTAGAGTATCTGGGATATGATATGATTATGGGGTCATCAGTCATTTTCCTAAAGAGTGTCCCCAGCATGGGATGATTAAACCTATAGTACAAAGTGTTCAGTCGATTAAATCAACGTTGCCTCAATTTAAATATGGTGCACAAGGTCACAAAGATGGTCCTTAGGCTTTTAGAGAAGGTCCTTTGGTAGGTATGCCCATAATGAGTTCCTAATGATGTGTTTTGGGTTGAGTAATTCCCCAGCAACATCTATGGACTTGATGAATTTTTAGTCCTTATGTAGGTTCCTTCATGTTAGTCTTCATTGATTATATCTTGGTGTATTCAAAGAGTAGAGAGGATTACAATTAGTATTTGAGAATTGTGCTCCACACTTTGACTGATCATAGGTTTTTAGCCAAATTCTCTAAGTGCAAGTTTTGGCTAGAGTTAGTGACATTCCTAAGACATGCAGTGTCTAAGGATGAGATTTCAGTGGATATAACAAAGATTATGCCTATTAATGATTGGGTCAGACCTAAATCTCCAACCAAAGTTTACAGTTTAATTGGGTTGGTAGGTTAGTATAGATGGTTCATCGAGTTATTCACTACTATTTTGGAAAGGAGGTCTTATAGTAGTAATCTAGAGAGTTTGAGGAGAGCTTTCTGAAGTTCAAGGGCTAGCTTTCTTCAGCTCCTATATTGATTTTTCTAGTTGAGAGTGAGGTATTCATTGTGTATTACGATGCTTTTGGTGTTGGTTTGGGTTGTGTTCTTAAGAAGTAGGGCCGACTCATTTCTTATACATTGAGGAACCGGAAGGTTCATGATGCTACAACCCTACACATGATTTGGAGTTGATAGTAGTAGTGTTTACATTGAAAATTTAGAGGCATTACTTGTATTTAATCTGTTGAGAGATATTTACCAAATATTTAGTATATTATGACTCCAAGAGAGCTTAATTTGAGACAACGCAGGTGGATTGAGTTGCTAATGTACTATAATATCTCTATCTACACCTTTCAGGCCAGGAAGAGGTAGCTGTTGACACTTTGAGCAAAAATATGATGAGTATAGATAGTTTAGATTTTATTTTGGTTTTGAGCATTTGTTATCTTTGGATATTTATTCCTTATCAAACTTGATAATTTGGCTTGATATTTCTTACCCCAACTAGTGTTGAGGCTAGATTTACCTTGCTTGAGCATATTTGGAGTTGTCAGTTTGAGGACAATAGACTTTGTGGTATTCATGATCAGGTATTGAGATGCGATTCAAGCAGGGCTACCTTAGATTTTGAGTGAATTTTGAGATTTGATGGTTGTATTTGTGTTCTGATAGATAGAGCCTAATTCAGTTAATTCTTTGTGTGGGCTATATATCCAGATATTCTATTTACCTTGTGACAGCTAAGATATATAGAGATTCGAGGTAACATTATTGGTGGAGTAGTGTAAAGAATAATTTATAAAACTTTGTGGATCATTGTCTTTTTTGTATTTTTTGAATATTTCAAGCCTTCCCACAGTGGCTACATGCCATTTAGGACTTTCTAGAACTGACAGTTTGATTAATGAATAGTTCATTGGGGTTTTAGGATCAATTCCCTATTTTGAAGATTTTTTCTGTGAGGAAATTAGTCCCAGACCAAAACTCATAGTAAATGACCTTAGATGATTAATTTGACAGTGTCGTTAGCTCTAGAATATTGATTTTAGGTTGGGGGCCCCTTCATTTAGGTTCTAAGACTTCCAGATGCATTTTGTCTCTATTTGGTGTATTTAATGAAAAATAGAACTATGTGTGACCAACATTTAATTGAAACGATCTCGGATAAATGTTTTGATGGTTTCGTTGAATCCAAAATATCAAATTTGTTATGGTAGCATAGTTACTTTGTGCGTGCGGTCTCAAAACCTCGGTCGAAGTCTGTGAGGATGGGGTGAAATTGTTGATATGTAGCATCTAGTGCATCCAAGATTTGGCCTTCATGTTTGTGATGTTTAAGCCGGCTTATCTGACTCAGGTTTACACTTTATGTTCGTAGTTAGATGGTCGAATTCATGAAGGACCCTTGGCAGCCACTTTATATTTCTGTCTTGCTTGATTAAAAGCTCGTTTTTAGAGATTTTCAACTATTAAATTTCCCAGGAGCTCTAGAAACTTTGGGGAAATCATGATTGGAGTTGGGAATGTGTAGAGGGTGATGAGGTGACCATTTTTCATTAATTTCTTCATAAACTTTTCGGCCTAAATTCCTCCATTTAATTCTTATTTTATTTCTCATTTTTCAATCTCCCGTGGCTGATTTGAGCCCTTACTTGTACTTTATTTGTGCTCAACTTTTGAGCACACATTTTTTTACTTCAGGAGTGTCGTGATAGATTCAATTTTGAGATTTTGTTAGCGGCCCCAAAGGCCTATTTTTTACCCAAATTTAGGCTAGAAGTTTTATCTATCAATATGGGTATTATTTTACTCATGCTAATATGTAGATCATTATTTTGATAGCACGGTGACATGTTGGGATTATGGAGCAAAGACAAGTGAGTCATGGGGAATTGACGAGTAACGGTTTGCAATGAGGTTGGCTCCGATATACTTATCTCTAGGAGATTGTGTATTGTATATTTTTCATGCTAGGTAGGGATTGTAGAATTGTGTTTATACCTAGATATATCATGCCTTGTCCTAATTATGGGATTTGAAATAGAAATGTGACCTGAACCTTAGTCTAGAATACCTGTTAAGTCTGTAGGATCCTATTACATCTGATGATAGGCTTGATTAACCATAAAGTTGCATAAGGAATCCTTTAGCATAAGACTTGTCATATTGCTTAGCGAATTGGATGATATTCCCTGATTAGGCCCTTCTTGCAGCTTTACGCCCTTGTTTACTTTAGTTTCCCAATTCATAGTGTTAATATTATTTAGAACTATCTATTATTGGGCCCCAGGTCATAGTTATGATACCATATGGATACTATGTTAGTGTTCTATCCTTAAAAAGGACGTGGTTAGAGTTATGGATGTGTAGGCTCTTACAATTGTATTATTTTGATACTGGTTATGACATGTAAAATTTTAGAAACATTTACACTTATTTAGTGGTACAATTCTGATTTAAACCTTGGTTTTACTACTATTTTCTAACAATGAATCTATTCCCACTTTTCCTAACTTTAAAATTGATTCTTTGAAAATAGAAGTCATACCACCATTATTATGGAATTATGACTTTGAACTAAAAGTATTACTTTGAAAATTAGTTCAAGGTTGATTTCTATCCATTATTGATCCACTCTTTTTACAACTACTTATTCACTCTATTCAAAGGAGGTTACAACCCTTCTATATTACCACTGTTTTAGTCTTAGAGTTGATCTCGGATAATGGATTTATAGATATTCACTCATTCAGTTCAGTTCAATTTTGGAATTCCTTATAATACTATATAAATCACTCCAATATTGGATGGATTATATTTATTATGATGGTTACTGGAGGTCCTGATTTGGGACCAGGAAGTATATACAGATATCCCGCATCGCCAAAAGTCTCTTTAATCCATAAGCCACTATGTTGGAGAAGGATAGTCATCGTACGTCCGACCTTTTTGAGCTATTGAGCTAGAGAAGGTGTATACAGTTGGTACTTTATGGCATGTGATTGGTTGATGGCACTGGATTACACTTGCATTCATTTATTCATATGTATCGCCCATCACCAGTATAATAGTTTGGTTTTGTATAGGTATAAGTTATGGTTACTGTTTGCGGGTTTGTGCTTGAACCTTCTGGGCTTATGGGGGATGATTAGGTTATTGTCCATTCAGACTAGCCAATTACCCTATTGTTGTTTATTCTGGTTAGTTTATGGTAAAATTATTATGGATTGGTGCCGGAGATTGTCAGTACACTTCTGATCTCCATTTTTCCATTACAATAAGCTATGTTATTGTTTTATTACCTCATGATTAGTTATACTTTGTTTAGAGGCCTTGAATATGCTAGTGTTAGCTCCCTTACTTGGCTATGATCCTCGAGATGTTAGGTTGGTTCCCTACACTATATCACTCTCTTTCCTTATCTATTCATATTGTATGTGTCCTTTGGCCTAGTATTACAATTGTATATCCTTCTTTTCAATCTTTACATGTACATTGGCTACTGATATATGGTATTTCACATTAATTCCTGAATACTATTAGAGTAGGACAATTTATCCTTATTTTCCATCAGCATTGTCATGTTTCGTTCCTCGGATAGTTACCTGTAGTTTATATCATTGATTTACAGGTTATTTATGCTTACATTATTTGTAGAGCTCAGTTGGCCGATGCCTAATAAGTACTGCATTTTTGGTACTTATACTATACTTCTGAGACTTTGATGTGTCATGGAATTACGACACTTAAGATGCTTAAAACAAGGAATTCTTACAAATCCAAAGGTATTTCTATATATAGATATGTATTTAGTTCAGTTTTGTAGGAAATTAGGGTCGAAAGTGAGTAGAATGGGATAAAGAATAAAAAGACACCAAAAAGCACTCTTATGTTTGTCAACAAGTTAGTGGGTGACACAACAACTCATCGTCCAAGTCGTAGCCAGACCAGTGAATGTTCAAAAGTGAAAGAATGAAGTACACACTGACTATAACTCATAGGGTTATACTATAATTTGTAGTGAGAGGCGTTATGAGCAAAAGAGGAACAAAAGTCCTGACAGGTGCATTTGGATAGCATTGGAAATGAAAACTGGTGACGACTCATAGGGTCAGGCGAAGACTCATAGTGATCTTTATTTCAAGCATATAGAGACAAAGTTTTGAAGACTAAACTTTTAGCTGGAGACTTTACGAGTCAAGAAATGACTCATCTATTGACTTGACGAGTTGTTACCAGCAACATAGAGCCTAGGAGACATAGGTGACAACTAGTCATCTTCAGACCAGACGACTTGTTGACTGAGGTGTTGTCATTACTGACCTTTACTAACTTGTTTTGTACAGAAAAATGGTGATGTAGCTATAAATACCCTTTGATGTTTTATTATTAGCTTACATACTATATACCTTTATTACATTGCTTTTGAGTTTTGAGATACACTTTTGATTTTGAAATTCTTATTCTTCGTTTTTAGAGTTTGATATTTTGGCTTTCCTTCTTAATTATTTGTTAGATCATTTGTATGCTTTCATCTATTAATTATGTGTGTGTTCTTACGATCATGAGCAACTAACCTATAACTAGGGTTGTGGGAACCCTGATGGATTAACAAACCAGAGGAAGTGCAAAGTCATACTAAATTGGTGTTCTTGTAAGTATTGTAATTTCTTTCATAGTGATTGCTTTCTTGACGATGACAAACGTTAGGAACCAGCTTTCATTCAATACAAACTTGAGAGAGAGGATGAGATTGTAGAAAAGAAATCAGAACAGTAATTTGAATCTACCAACCTTTATCTAATTAACTTGAGATCTAGAGCATATAGTTAATTTGGGTCCGGGATAAGGGTTATTAATGTGACACTCTGAGACCGATAGGATATAAGTAAAATTCACCCAAACCAAGGTTAGCCAATGGTTAGGTGATACATAACCTGTTAGATTTTACATGCAAGGTACCAATATAGTTTGACGATCTTGATAAGTATGTGGAGTTATGAAGTCGGGGGAACTTAATCCTAGTGATCGTCTTATAATGATAGCAACCCTACTTGCCCAAGCATTAATTACTACTACTACTAATCTTTCAAAACCCCACATTTACTTTTTATACTTTCCATCTACATCAGCAAGCTCGTGACAGACTTCCATCCGATTCCTTATAGAATGAAACCCAATCTTTGTTGGATTCTATATTTTTCATGACCCAAACCAGGGCCTAGACATAATGGGCAATCCTAAGATCCGCCGGGATTAGGAACCGCCCCCGTTACCAAACCCAACCACCAAATGCATACCTTTAGTCGGCTGAAGTTCAAACATATAACGAGATAGAGTATCCAACCATATGGTGACTCTGGGATAAGTGATAAATCGGACCAACCCCAACAAGTCCAACCACTAAATAACCAACTAAAACAATGTGGAAATCGTAGACCAATACCATGATAATAAACCAATGTATACAAATATAACATAACCAGTCCATAATTATCCATGCAAATCCTCTAGACCAACCGAAGAGTACCTAGTTGGGACGTGCCCCCAACATAACCATAAACCAAGTCTACCAAAGACAAAATAAATAAGTAATCCATGATATGAAATAGATGCCTTCCGAAATATAGAAGATCACTACTTCAATCCAATGGCTAATACTAAATCCGATCACCAAGCAAGAACATTAGAATGGCCGGTTCCTGCATAGCGTGGGTATACAGCTTAGTGGGTAAAGACTAGCATACACTCAGGATAGGGATAAAATAATGCCAACTGGTGAAAACCAAGTAAAATCAACAATAATACATACAACCAAACATATATATAAACGTCGGGAAAGGGAACAGGGTTTACCATGCCATTAAAATTATTACCTGGGTTGTATAGTTTTACCATCCTAAAGCACCCACGGGCAATATAGGTTCAGCTCCCCTGCTAAAAAGGCCCCAGTACGCATAGCCACACGACTAAGGAAGTATCCCTTTAGGATGACTAGTACATCCCCCAATATGAGGTGTGACATCATGCATATGGTCCACTAAGACCAGCCTCATACTAGCAAATATGAGTTTCCAATTTCAGTCCCCCCAAGAACTCCACATTCTATGGCTTAGCTACACCTCCCCCTTTAATGCCCAATAAAAACCATTTCCAATCAATCCAATTACCATTTATTAACCAAGACTAATTAGTGGTGGTATCGTCATACCAACCATACTTGCAAGTACTATCCATAGCCAACAACATGTAGGTATAAGGGACCTTATGTTCCCTTTAAATTACCATGTTTAAAACCACTTGGGGGAATCCATATCCCACAAGCGTAACTATTTAAATATTTACATTTCCAAACCATTTTAAAAAATTCTATTAAAGCATTCACTTGGGGCATTTCTATGTATCCCGCAAGGTTTTAAAAATAGACCAATCATGACCACCAAAACCTTTACCTTTTAAACCACTCCATACCATTTTAGACCATGCCAAAAATTTAAAGCATTTATATCATTTATACCATTTAAACCATACAAAACCATCAAAAAAACATTTAAAGTTCCACTAACAAACCAAACTATGCAAGAGTTCCAATGAAAGTTCAACAATAGAGCAAAAATACCTTTTGAAGTATTTTATCAAACACGTTGAGGGCATACCTTTATCAAGACCAAAACCAATGTATAAACCACCATAATTAGGGTTACTCAAGATCCAATAGTTAAACTATAACAAAAAATCAACCACATATGCAAACTATTACAAAAACCATAGTTTAAACCAATACAAAACATTATACATCAATACCCTTAACAATATTTCAAAATCCACCATTCATGATTCATAAAACAATGTTTAACACACAATACACATGCCTTTAATTTGAAATAACAATGAGGGAAGAGTACATTCCTTATAAAAGAAGATTTATGGAAGAAATCTTGACCTTTGAGCCCTTTGAAGAACACTTGAGAAACCCTAGCCTCCAATCTTTTGAGAGTGAGTTTGAGAGAGTATTTGAAGTGTTTTAATCCTTTAACAAGTGTTATGGAAGGTCATATAAGGTTATATATCATGAGTACATAATGGTTTAGGAGTAGGAAATGTCCAAACTACCCTTGACTTAAAATTAAAACAAGCCACGTCCAGGGGTACGACTCCCCCTTACCATCTATATCCTAGGGTATCAATGGTACCCCAACTCATACCCAAGACCATGCCACACCTTACCTACTGGTTTATATATGACTCCATATATCTTAACTCATATCTAAAGGTACAAGTGACACCCCCAATCGTACCTTGGACAGACTACCCAAGACTACTCAAACATGCTCCATACGACTTGCCTTTAATCACTCGATCTTCATATATGACTCTTACCTATTTGCATTGTATCTTGGGCAGTAGACAAGCCTAACATACTTCCTAGGGTACGAGTGAACCCTCAAGGTATCCTAAGAATCGTATACAAGGGTATGAGTGACTCCCTTGAGTCATACTAAGTCCATGAGTTCAAAACGTAAGGGAATTTGGCAAAGGTCCAAGACTTGGGATATTTCATTCTCCCCCACTAAGATCATTTGTCCTCGAATGATGGGTAAGGGTGAGGACAAGAACAACATAACACCTTAGCCCACATCATACTTTTCTTCAGCAAAAATAGAGGACAAGAACACAAACCATGATAAGTAAATCATCACATAACCCAAGCGTGATTTAAACCCTAAAACCTCCATTCCGACCTCCAACTAAGTTAGAAAACAAAGATATAAGTAGAACCATTCCTCACCTTTATCCAAATTAGAAAAAAAAGATGGGTTAAAGAACACATATCCAATGCCCAAATTCCTGGAAAAAAGAACCCACACGTATCCTTGGACTCCATGTCCCCTTTTGCATCCCAAATGGCTTTCTCAGACTTTTAGTTCCACCATGGAACCTTTACTGAAGCCATACCTTTTATTCGCAGCTAGAGAACTTACCAATCTCAGATCCTTATCGGGATATCCTTAAGGTATAAAGGATCCAAGATACTAATAACACCCGAAGAAAATAATTAACCATGGAGCATCCACACTTTAACCCAACACAAACACTTAGATCACTGTATGAATGGACTTATGCTAGAGATCAAGTCCAATCCAAATTAGAATTATCTGAGACACATCCCTACGAGAGCTTGAGTCTAACTATACACCATCAATTCCATGTTCAAGCCTATCCAAAGCTAGGAGGAGTTAACTTAGGCCACCGGGCTCTACTCCTAACATCAATCCTAAAATACTACTCTGCTTTCATTACTATTGTAATATGAAACCATAAGTAAAGGACATAGACAAACCATATCAACCTTTATAACCAAAAACACCTACCTATAATAGAAAACCCAAAACCATACGACAACTATGTTGTGAAAATAATTCATAAAATATGCCTTACCAAATCTCTTAAGTACCTAACACAGCTATGGGTATATCTACCAATCACAATATTCAAGCCTACAGCTCATATACCCGCGGTATGATCTATCCATCAAATGATCTAGCACCCTCTATTATTTCCATAAGGATTTCCACCATTTATTTTTTTCCCAACCATTTCTCATGACAACATCCTTACCTCACCTTCCAAAACATTAACACTAGTAGTCACTCGAGACCTCCCCTACTTTGGGATTTTTGCATTTTCTCATTTCAAACATCACTATGCTCCCAAGCCACTGCCACTCAAATTATAAGAAGAGTCATTAAGGTATCGGAGTACAGGAATTTCCTATTCCACCCAAGGAGAGTAAAAAATTTCATGAAACAAGACACCATAAAAATGAAGTACTTTATAACAACCACCTAGATCATAAAATGAAGAAACATCTCGACCAACCATACCATAAAACGAGTCCATATAAATGGACACTGAAAGAAACACAACCACCTAAACCATAAGTAATACAATGTAGAGTCAAACTCATATCCCAAGAAAAAAGTGAACGAAAAATGTAAACCTTCAGCACACGCTGTATAAGAATACACATATCACTAGTAGAGCACTCTCTTAATTGAGATAGAAGAGTATAAATAGAACATGCAACCAGACCTTCCCTTAAAGTCAACCACTAGAAGCAATTTAAGACAAACCATCAATCTTCACCCATTACACCTACGAACTTAATACTAAACCCTAATGGGTATCACCAAGGGTGACACTAAAAGGAACTTGGTTTTCCTATACCTAAAACCTTATTCATCCTAATGCTACCTAGAGCCTGACATATACAGACAAAAATAATTAAACCAAATTGACTTCAAGGTTTCCCATTAAAATAATGTCATTTAAAATCCAACTATGGCAATCATGGCCCCCTTTTTAACATTATTTGAATCCAACAAAAACTAATTCATATTCCCCTTAACTATTTATGCAATGCAAAGATTTAAGAATAGTCAAACCATTTGAAAAAATTTTGTTTGATGGTAATTTCACAAATATTTGAGGATATAAAATTTTCAAGACCAAAACTAAGTAAAATTTTTAAATCCATGGTATCGTGAAATTCATTTCCCATTCCCATACATCTCACAATGTTCATAAACATTAGCAAAGCATGAATAATATATTATAACCGTTGAAAAATCAAATAAGTAAGAAATTATGCCAAAGCCCTTAATATGCCAAAACTCACTTTCAAAACCACGAATTTAGAAATCCATTTCATACTAAAAATAAAGTACAAGTATAGGGACCAACGTGCATATGAGCTCCATGCTATAAACCATCCAATGACTAGACCCCTAATCTACTCTTTAAACCTAACTTCCGCCTAATATGGCACCACTCTCCCACTATTGTATTCCTCAAGCCATCAACCTTGTCCAACCTACCAAGTTACCTCCACAATTCTCACATTCCTATTCCCAAGATAACATACTCCCTTTTGGTAAAATTAACATCTAAGATCCACACTTAGTATCTACCAATCAGCTTTCAAAGTACCCCATATAAAGTATGAACATAAAGTTTACTCAATGAAAGATGGAATATACATATAAGATCCTCCCCCACTAGAAGGACACCCAAATTTCCTTGGTCACCCACCAACAACCTTTCCATTCCTAGGGAAAACCATTCACCTTATGCATGTAAGAATAAAAACATTCCACAGAAAAACATTAGGACGAATAGAACCTTTATCTAAGGGATCTTTTAATTGCTCCTTAAGCCCTTTGAACCCAACTGGAACTATTTTATAAGAAAGGAACAGAATTTTGGACAAGTTTCTGAAAAAAGACCAATACCAAACCGAATTCCCCATTAGGAAGACACTAAGAGGGTTGTCAAGGAGACCTCAGGAAATTCATCCACCACCAAAACCGAATGCAAAGAAAGACCTTTTGAGTTAGAAGATTTAACCCAGACAAAATGATAAAGACACCCCTCTAGAGACCATCCGTGTTCTAAGATATGATATACCCTTTCTCGCAATAAAAAGGGAATAAAACCACCTTCTAATTTCATAACCAACTCACCATGGAGACCAAAGATAACCCTTTTACGAACCTGACAATCTAATGAGGCATAGCACGAATGCAACCAATCCACCCTCCGAATGACATTAGAATCCATCATATCTGAGTCAAAAAATCCACCATGACCCTCTTTATATTACCAATAGAAACCACACACATACGTAGATTGTTTTGGCAATTGCAGAGTCACCTATTGAGGTAGAATCAGAAGAATAGAAGAGAGTCCGACATAACCGCAAGGCCATAACCAGAATATACAACCGTACATGGGTCACAAAGAGAGGGCACCCCGAACCACGTAAGCCATATACGCCATAAAGAAAGGAGTTTACAACATACCAATATCAGCATCAATAGATGCCTTAGACTCTCAAGGGGTAGTAAGAACATTGAGATGATCCTGAGTAATGATGTAGTTAGAAATAGCACCAATACCCTATTTGCCCATGCAACAACCCTTATGGATACTCCTAAGGGGCGTGGCCCAATTGACCATAACCAAAATACTAATTCTTCCTTTCATCGCAACAACCATGGTGCGATCGACCATAAATTTTATGAATTGGATAAGATAATATGGATTAGCCTCATTAGCCCGAGATTGGGAACCTTGTGCCCTAAAAGCATTATCAACCTGAGAATATTTGTATCCCCATGGATTTAGGTAGAGTATCACACATCATACAATTCAACCAATATTCTATGTCTCAAGCCATCAACACACAAAACACACAACTTGCCTTGATAATAAAGCACACTATCTCTCTTTGAGAGAAAACCTCCACCTTCTAATCTCTAACTGCCTCCTTTAACCTAACTAAACTAGGATCCCTGTCTTGATTTTATTATACTTTGGCAATCAATAAAGTTTCTAAACTATTCAAAACCCATGTACTTTTCTTGACCGAATCAACCAATCGAACTCCTAACCTAGCAAGCTGATAAACCTTACAAAATAACTCCTTCATATCATCTTCAACATGGGAAACACTGCCCATAGATAATTTACTAAGGGCATTCGAGACTACATTGGCCTTTCCCAAACAACACAACACATTAATATTTTAGTCTGTCAATAACTCAAGACATCTTCTCGAACAAAGATTCAAGTTTTTCTGCATGAACACATACTGTAAAATCTTGTGATCCATGAACAGATCAACATGAACTCCATAAAGGTAATGCCTCCAAATCTTTAAGGCAAAGACAATAGATGCCAACTTAAGATCATGGGTTGGATAATTCTTTTCATAGGGTTTAAGCGTATAGATACATAGGCTATGACCTTACCTTTCTACATTAATGCATAACCACAACCAAATCTAGAAGTATCATAATACACTATAAACCCATCTATGCTATTTGGAAAAGTCAAGACTAGAGTGGAAGTGAGTCGAGTCTTTAACTCCTAAAAACTCTTCTCACAGTAATATGACCACTAAACTTTAAACTTCTTCTGGGTTAGCCTCAACATAGGGGAGGAAATAAAAGAAAACCCTTTAACAAACCATCTGCAGTAGCCAGCTAAACCCAAGAAACTCTTAATGTCTAATGGAGAGATGGGTTAAGGCCAGGTTCTCACTACTTTAATCTTTAGAAGATCAACTCAAATGCCATCACTGGAAACTATGTGACCAAGGAAAGATACTGATCTTAACCAGAATTCACACTTGCTAAACTTAGAGAATAGCTAATAATCTCTATGGATCTATAACACAACTCTCAGATGGTCTGCATAATCATTCTCACTGCAGGAATAGATAGTGATATCATCAATGAAGATAATGATGAATATGTCCAAGTACTATTGGAACACCCTATTCATCAAGTTCATGAAAGCTGTAGGGGTATTCTTTAGTTCAAAAGACATAACTAGGAATTTGAAGTGACCGTATTAAGTTCTAAAGGTTGTTTTCAAAATGTCATATTATCTGACTCTAAGTTGATGATAGCCGAATCTGAGGTCTATCTTAGAAAAATAACTTACACCTTGAAGTTGTCCAAACAAGTCATTAATTTTGGGAAGATTATACTTATTCTTGATGGTGACTTTATTCAACTAACGATAGTTGATGCACATTTTCAAAGAACCATCTTTCTTGCACACGACTAGTACTGGAGCACCCCATGGGAAAATACTGGGCCTAATGAGACCCTTATCTAATATATCCTTCAATTGTTTTTTCAATTCCTTAAACTCAGCTGGAGCCATTCTATAAGGTGGAACATAGATAGGCTGGGAATCTAGAATGAGATCTATTCTTAAGTTAATTTCCCTTCTAAGAGGAATTCTAAGATCTTTGGGAAAAATAATGGGCAATTCCCTTTCTACTACACTAACTCAAGACTCGAAGTATCAGAGTTTGAGTCTTTGACTCAGACAAGATGGTGCATACAACCCATAAATATCATATTTCTTTCCTTAAGATATAAAACAAATTGATCCTTAAGCACTAAAGTACTACCTCTCCATTCAATGAAAGGATCATTAGGAAATTAGAACTGGATAATTTTTTCTGTAATCAATCGAGGCATAACATGAGTGAAGACAATCCATATTGATAATGACTTCAAAATCACTCATATTTGACTCCACAATATCAAATGAAGTAAATTTCTAAGACACAGTATTAGGGCAATTTTTGTATAACCATCTGGATAAAATAGACTTACCCACTAGGATAGATATTGAGAAAGGATCTGAGAACATAATTGGATTGACACTAAAGTTTGCATCTATGTAAGGAGTCATAAAGGAAAGTGAAGCTTTGGTATATAACAATGAATATACATAAAGATAGAAGACTTGTAATATACCTGTAACTACATCAGGAGAACTTTCCTGATCATGTTTAGTTTAGAGAGCATACAATCATGTAACACCACATAAAATTCTTAGATCCATTCAACTCTCATTTGCATGTTTAAAAGTCCAAGACTTGAACATTTTAGTAAGTGTTGAGGACTTAGTTACTTTCAAAACCTCTAGACTTTACAAATTTATAAATTGACCTTCCCAGCCCTGAAATATTAGTTTAAAAAGTTGATTCATATTTAGGGATGTCAAAATTACTTGTCGGGTGAGTTTCAAACTTTTCAAATGAGCATAGCGGCACGTTTGGAGAAGTAAACTAGTGAGGCCACTGGGATAAGCCTGCATCTCCTAGCCTTGTTCAGTGGGATAAGGCTTGCGTCGTCTAGCCTAGTCCAACCGATCAAAGTTTGTGTCTTCTGGTGCCTATATTTTCAACTTTTAATTTAAATGCCCAAGGGGTATTTAGGTCATTTTCCATCACCTAGCTCATCCATAAACATTAATTGGGGCTCTCAAGGAGCATTATTAGTCCTTTTTCTCACAAATTCTATGAAGAAAATCCCTCACTTTCCTCAAGAATAAACCCTAACCCTTTCATAAGAAATTCAAGCTCAAGTTCAAGAAACCCTCAATAAATCATCTATTAAGGTATGTGTGATGTTCATACATGGGATCTTTTTACCCATTGAGTCCAAGAATCCTTTTTGGATTTAAATTATGAATTTTACATGTTTAAGTGGAACTATCTTCATGAATTTCTTGTTAATTCAAATTTCAAGTTATGTTTATAAGTGCTTTCAAGTGGAATAAGTCATATCATGTTTTAAATTTTTTAATTCCCATGTTATGTTAAGTTTATTTAGGATAAATCCCCAAATTATGAACTTGGACATGAAATCCTATTGTTTCCTCGATTTTAAGATATTCTCATGTATAGGTTTATGATTTTCACATGTTTGTTAAAATGCCCATGCTTGGGGCTTTGAACCATAACCACTTATTATAGTATTTTAAGTATGACATCATATTATATACTCATTCAATGTTAGTGGGTTGTGAACACCCAATATCTATGTGATTTACATAATTTATTTTTTTTAAGTATGTAGATAATTAATCAATAAATCTTATCAGTATACTTTGATATTCCCACCCATGACTAGCACTATCAGTTATATAATAACATTTAGTTGAGTTTAGTTAAGTCCAATACCAGTGTCAATTTAGTTGGGAGTAGGATATAGCACCGAGAGAAACTAGGGATGGGGGCTTACCCACCTGTTAGGACTGGGTCCTTAGTAGCAGTCCCTAAGTTCTAGAACTATGTAGCTAGCGTAGGATTATGAGATGTCTCCCACTAGTTTAGGACTGACACTCTATTAGGGATTACCCTCCGTTTAGGACTGATTCCCTGGTCCTTTGGGACATCAGATTAGTGGATCCATAAAGCTAGTGTTAGTACCCATGGCACGGTACTAACACACTTCTAAATAGGGTTACGGTTTGGACCCTAATTAGCTTAGATTGTGGCATATTGGTCAAATGATACCTCCAATAGTCTCAGTATAATATTTAGTGTATCTTCAATTTAGTTTTGCTTGGCTAAGTGTACAGACTCTTAGATATTCAGTTTTACAGCTTTAAGTCTTTTAGATTTTAGATTATCTTAGTAACATAACAAATATACACTTACTATTGCATTCGTAGATATTATAATTTTCATGCAATCATGCTATGTTATTTCATGTTGTGTAGTTAATCCTTATCCCATATGTCAGTACCCTATAGTTGTAGTATAGTTATTTATACTAAGTAAAGTTTAGTTTTTCATGATCAGTATTTAGTTATTAGTTAAATAGCATATAATTATCAGTAAATCAGTATACAGATATCAGCTAATCTACATCTAGATACCAATTATCTAGGATACAGACTTTAGTTATTTAGTATTCAATTATCATTCATTCAGTTAATCAAATTAGCTAAGTATATGTTATGTTTCGTTTTGTATGTTTATGCATTTGTGCTCAATATATTTTTATATTTAGATCCTTGAGTTATGTTAGGTTCTATCATGTATTTTAGACCTAGTATTCAATCAGTAACTATGTTTTACTATTTTTCAAATTTAGTTCTACTTATACTACAAAAGTAAAGTCTTTAAGAAACTAAGTGTAGTAACTCACCAGCTTATCAGATTATGTTTGTTACTCATATTTAAAGATACTTCAATTTCTAATTTATTTTAGTCTCTTGGTAAGTCTACTTACACTTAGCATGCATGTTCAAATATTACATATCTAATTAGTTTTACTTATTGTATTCACTCCCGCTTAATACATTCTAGAAGTACTGATCCACATATATGCCTATATGCTACATTATCTCATAATATAGGTACCAGCTATAGCCTACGCATCATAATCAAACAGTTAGAGCTTCCAGCTAGAAGGTGATGAGTTCTCCTATTTTGGGGACTCCAGTCAGATTTATTTCATGTATTATGTTGTATTTTTTATTTCCCATAGATATTTATTAGTGGTAGCTGGAGGTATATCCCAGCTACCTATAGTAAGTATAGTTGAGTCTTCAAAGATGTCGGTCAGAGTCAGTCATGTAATTTGAGTTCTTTTCTAAGTTTTATTAGATTGTAAATTTTTATTAGTTACATACTTATCTAGATTTCATTACAATTATGTTTTCGCATAGTAGAACTAGCTATTGATTATATTCTAAATCAGTTTCTTAAGTATCATACTAGTTTATGGGTTAGCTTGGGACCACTTGTAGTTCCAAACACCGTGTTACGACTAGGGGTAGTCTCAGGTCATGATAAACTTGGTATCAAAGAATATAGTTCATGTGTCCTAGGTTGTCTATGAAGCCATGTATAGTAGAGTCTTACAAAATAGTACGGAGAAATCTATACTTTTTTTGAGAGGCTATAGGGCATTTAAGAAATATTTTTTTCTTTTATGTCTCATATCGTGTAGTAGACATGTTCTCTAAGGAGCTTATGCAAATTCTAACATTAATCAATTTGTTCCAACTTTATCTTATTTTTGAGGCAATAGAAATAGCCCAGCTTAAATTCTTACAGATAGAGTTTTCTCAAACAATCCCCACAGATAATTATGGGATTGTATGCTAGCTTAAAAGTATAGCACCAGTGCTTTTATGTTTCAAAGTTTGAAGGACTTCATTCATGTTTATGAAAATCATGCACTAAGATAAATTTAGACGTGTCCTAATATCCTTTATTAGAATCCTATGATAGTATGTGACCTATAGTTAGAAGCATGAACCTATAAGTTTAGCAGTAGTAAAGTGGGGATAGTGTTATCCAAATTTAGTAGATTATGTATCCATGGGGCTAGTTGTATGAAAGGAGAATCAGTAGGCTTGAAATAGTGTATGCAATAATTTAAGTTATTGATTTGAGATTATGCATGTTGATTCAAAATTATATGTTGTTGATATAGGGTATGTTAGTGTATAGGTAATTCTTGTGGTCTAATGAAAAATATAAGTTTAGAGATATGATATTGGTCGGCTATGAAGGAAGTTAGTACGGTTCATTAAAGGTTTGGGGATATCCATATTAAGTGTTAGAATCTAAGTTTAAATCTTGGATGATTGAGCTAATAGAAGGAAGATTTGAAATTCTAGATGGTTTAAACTCATGGTATAGTGATACTCCTAAAAATTCTAAGTTAGTGTTTAAGTTGTTATATGATGATTGTTGTGGCTATATAAAGATAAGAATTTTATATCAGAAGAAAGTTCTAGCAGCGGGCCCTACATTCTTAAGTGTAGTCTTTCAAGGTGAGTTTATCATTTATGTGTATTACCCCAGACTCTAGAGTAAAGTGATGGCAGTTTAATTTAGATTTATTTAAAGAGTCCTACAGACTTAGAATAATGGCTTTAAGCAAAGAGAGAGATGATAGAACATGTAACAAAGTTAGGCTCTTAAATTCTAGTAGTGATTCCAGTGTGTTGTAGAACATTAGCAAGGGAGGGAGATGCCTAACCCATTCTTATATAGGTGTAGAGTGTTGTATTTTAGTCATCACGACATCTACTCATGCTTTATATGTCATCTCTATGATCATATTTCATGTTCATGCATATCATAAAGAATCATGTGTGCATCCAGTTCCTAGTATAAGGAGTTCCATTTCACTCAGAAGTATAACTCATAAACATGAATTTATGAACTCCAAACTTAGGTTATGCATCTCATGACTAATGTTCCCATGCTTTATAGTATGTTAAGTTCTAGGTACTTATGCTACACTCCTAATGATCATCGAAATTAAGATTATGGCAGGTATATCCTCAGTTTTGATGTCTCTAATGAATTCATTCATTGGATGCTCTATTCCTTAGGCCTCAGTTAATTGTCCAAGTCATGAATAGTATTCATTCATGTGTCAGGTCCTTATGTTCTAAACTTTCAGTGACCTCTCCTTATGAAATGATAGTGGTGATGAGTAATTATTTATACGGGAGAGAGTAAATATTCCTTGTTAAAGAAAATATTATAGAGTTCTTGTTTTATATAAGGCTATAAGGTTGTAGAAAGATTAAGGCAAAGCTTTTTGTATATGTCTTGGCTAGTCAAAAATTCTATGTGTGTTTTCTTGGGGTAGTGCATGCAAGTTGTTAATGATAGAGGTTTGAAGAATATGAGAAAGATGATTTTTTGGGTGTTTTTTTAGAAGTTCATATGTCGTTATGATGATAGGCTTGAATGTCATGGTTGTGTATAAGTGGATAATGCATTACGCGTAAGTAAATTCCTACTAAGAGGTTGAATGTTGCTATTGAAGTGGTAATAAGAATTATTCATGAGATGAGAAGTTGTGAAAATGCAAGGGTATGGAATTCAGGATTAAAACTAGTTGTACAATGTTATGTGTGCACTTCGTAGAATCAAGTAGGCTTGAACATAGTGAGAGAATTCAGTTCAGCTCAAACTTTAGTAGATAGAGTTATCAGTGCCAATGAGAATATTTTAAGCCACCTCAAGTAAAGTACATTGAGGAGTGTATAGTTGAGGGAGTATTTGAGGAGTATTCCTAAGCTTTGAAGTAGTAGTTACATTGTCTAAGGCATAGCAATTCTACCCTAGCTTATGTTTCATAGGCCTATGTTTTGTATCACAAAATTATAGCCATGTTACGATTCCTTATTAAGATATCTTATTCAGATTATGCCCAATATTCTTTGCTCCCTAAAGTTATCAGAACTTTTTAGAAAGAGTGTCAAAGAAATACTCTAGTTGAGCATAAACTTTAAGTATAATTCAGTCCACATAGCCAGCAATCTAGTCTAGAAGTCAGACAGACAAGTTCCTAATTGTTTTCCATCTTTCCATCTAGTCATACTATATGGAATCTCATAAATATGGCTATTCTAAGATGTAGTTTGCGATTTCAGTTCAGTTAATGCATCATGCATCAGTTTTAGATTCTAGATATTCAGTCATGATCCAGTCTCTAAGTGTCCCATGCATCATCTCATCTTTCTTAGTAATTCATCTAAGTTAGTATCATTCGGGGGATGAAATATCCCAAGAGGGAGATGTATTATAATTCCTTGAGTATTCATGTCCTAAACCTTTCATTTTTTCTTCATGAAAAAAGATCCAGCTTAAAGTAATGGTTACACATAAGTTAACACTCTCATTTCTATCTCATCCTTATAACCATTCCCATGTCATTGCATGCATTAATGAAATCATTTTAGTTTCTATATCATGCTTAGACTAAGTTATGTAGTCATGTTCCAAGTCACGTATGTTCAGAATATGATCTTAGTTGCCTTACTAATCTCAGTCTAACTAGACTTATTCGAGGACGACTGTTTCCAAGGGGGAGGTATTATAATACCCCATAAAAGTCTTAGATCAATTCAACTCTCAATTTTATGTTTAAGGGGTCCAACACTTGAACATTTCACTAAATGTATAGGACATAGTTGCTTTTAAGACCCCTAGATTTTATGAATTTCTAAATTGACCTTATCAACCTTAAAATATTGGTTCTTAAGTTTATTAATGTTTAAGGAGATCAAAAGTACATGTCAGGTGAGTTTTGGAATTTTTAGACGAGCGTAGGGGTGCGTTTGCAGAAGCAAACCAATGAGGGCACCAGGATAAGCTGGCATCGCCTTGCCTAGTCCGGCAGAATAAGGCCCACATCACCTGGCCTAGTCTGTTGGGTCAAAGCTTGTATTGCTTGGTGCCTATATGTTCAGCTTTTGATTAAAATTCCAAAGGGGTATTTGGGTCATTTACCATCACCCAACTAGTCCATAAATATGAATTGGGCTACCAAGGAGCATTATTGGTCCTTTTTCTCACAAATTCTCTCAAGAAAAGCCCTTTCTTTCCTCAAGAACAAACCTAACTCTTTCACAAGGAATCATGAAATTCAAGCTTCAAGTTCAAGAAATCATCAAAAATTCATCTATTACGGTATTTGTGATTTTTATCCATGGGCTTTATTCACCCATGTTTTCCAAGAATACTTTTTCATTTTAAATTATGTATTTTACCTGTTAAGTTGAACTATATCCATGATTTTCTTATTAATTAAAATTTCAAGTTATGATTATAAGTGCTTTCAAGTGGAATGAGTCATATCATGTTTTGAAGGTTTCAGTTCCCATGTTGAGTTTATTTAGTCCAGTACCATTGTCCATTCAACTAGGAGTAGGATTTAGAACAAAGCGAACCTAGGTATAGCAGATCACCCACTAGTTAGGACTGGGTCCTTAGTAGCAGTCCCAAAGTTCTAGAACTACGCAGCCAACATAGAATTATGAGACACCACATGCTAGTGTAGGACTGAAACTCTCTTAGGGGTCACCCGCTTCTTTGGTACATTAGATTACTGGATCCACACAGCCAGTGTTAGTACTTATGGCATGGTACTGACACCCTTCCAACTAGGGTTATGGGTTGGACTCTAATTAGCTCAGATTAGGGTATATCAGTTTGATGATACCTCCCAAAGTCTCAGTATAGTAGTCAGTGTATCTTTAGTTTAGTTTTGCTCGGATAAGTGTGCAGACTCTCAGATATTCAGTTTTACAACTTTCAGTTTTTCAGATTTAAGATTATCTCAGTAACATAATAGATATACACCTACTCTTACATTTTCAGATATAATAATTTTTATGCATTCATGATCTGTTATTTCATATTGTTCAGTTAGACCTTATCCCATATGCCCAGTATCTTATAGTTTTAGTCCAGTTATTCAAACTAAGTAAAGTTCAATTTTTCATAATCAATAAACCGATATCAGCTTATCCATATCCAGATACCCGTTAGTCAGTATTTAGACGTCAGTTATTCAGTATTCAACTATCAGTAATTTAGTTAATCAGATCAGCTTAGTATATGTTACGCTTGGTTTTGTATGTTTATGCATTCGTGCATAATATATTGTTATATTCAAATCCTCAAGTTCTATCAGTTTCCATCATATAGTTTCAGACCCATTGTTCAATCAGTATCCATGTTTTACTATTTTCTAGATTCAGTTCTACTTATACTATAAAATAAAGTTTTTAAGAAACTGTGTAGTAATTTACCAGCTTATCAGATTGTGTTTGTTACTAATGTTTAAAGATACATCATTTTTCAAATTTTTTCAATCTCTTGGTGTGTCTATTTACACTTAGCATGCATTTTTAAATATTACATGTCTAATCAGTTTTAGTTATTTCATTCACCCCCACTTAATTGGTATATTCCATAAGTACTGATCAACATATATGTCTATGTGCCATATTATCTCATAATGTAGGTACCAGTTATAGACTATACATCATCATCAAACAGTTGCAACTTCAAGCCAGCAGGTGATGTGTTCTCCTATTTTGGGGACTCCAATCAGATTTAGTTCATGTACTATGTTGCATTTTTTATTTTCCAATCCTATTAATTAGTGGTATTTTGAGGCATATCCCAGCTTGCTATACTCAGTATAGTAGAGGTTTTATAGATGTAAGTCAGAGTCAGTCATGTAAATAGATTTCATTCGTCAGTTTAATCATATTGTAATTTTTTATCAGTTACATACATTAATATTTCATTACAATTATGTTTCTGCACAGCAAAACTAGCTATTTAATATATTCTAAATTAGTTTCTCAAGTATTATGCTAGTTCATGGGTTACCTTCGGATCACTTATGGTTTCAAGCACTGTATTTATTCTAGGGGGTAGTCTTGGGTCGTGACAAATTTATTCTAATGCTGCCCATTGGTGGCAATGGAAATGGTACCCTATTGAGTCAGGTGATCTATTAGGGATGATAAAAAGTTGGGATGACCCTACTGATGAATGTTGTTTTCTTCTAGCCATCCCTTGAGCAATCCCTGATCCTGTGGCCTAGTTTTCCATAACTGAAAAACACATCACTGCTTGCTCTGCATTCACCCAGATGATTCTTACCACATTTTATGCAGAGCAAATTTGTGAGATGACTATTCATACTACTATAGGACTTAGAGCCTGATGCTCTATCCCGACTGTCCTTCCTGAACTTAGGCACTGGCATACGAGCTGAAGATAAAGATGGGGATGAAAATTTTGAGCGAAACTGCAAATGGTTACTGCCTTTCGACCATGTCTGAGAAAAGTTAAAACTACTATTTCTAGCCCCCTTATTCTCTCTCTCTTTCTCCTTAAGCTTCTCCTTCTCAATCTGTTGAGCATGAACCATAAGTTTGGATAGGCCCATCTCCTAAATCAATATGGCAATCCTACACTCCTTGACCATACTAGTAAATACAATAGATACGAAATTACTCATCGTTGACCTAGAGTTGACCACCATAGTTAGAGTATACCTCACCAACTATGTGAACTTAAGTGAGTACTCCTTTACACTCATAATGCCTTGTTTTAAATTTATGAACTCCTGAACCTTCGCTTCCCTCAACTCTAGTGCAAAGAACTTGTTTAAAAAAGTCGTGGCAAACTCCTCCCATTCTATAGGACCTACCTTAACACCTTTGTCCTCCTTCTACTGCTTGAAACAGGTGTGACCTACTCTCTGCATCTAGTATGTAGGAAAGTCTGCACTCTTAGTAGAATCAAAACCCATGATGTTAGTCATTTTATGCACCTCCCGCAGATCCTTCTTAGATTTGGATCCAGAAAGCAAAGGGGGATTCAATCGAGTGAAGTCTCAAATCCTGGCTGCAGTTGTATTAAACAATGGATTGGATGGAGCAACAACCTACTAGTTGTTCTGAGCGACCACAACATGGGCTAAAACTGTAAAAGTAGTCCCAAACTTAGCGTGAGAAACACGGTTGTTCAGAGGATCTTCCTGAATAGGTGGTAATGTAAGCTGACCCCCGTTCCTTCTTCCATTGTTTCTTATGGGAGGCATTATCTGTAAATGGAATGAAGGATGAGTTAGAAAGAGGAATTAAATAGAGCTCATGCTCTTTCGCATGACATAAACACTGAAAGAAGGCAGACTTTCCTAAAAATGCCTCGTAGACTCTTGTCTATAAGTGTAGCACCCTTCACGCACATGTATAAGACTCAGATCAACACGACGTTTAGACACCCTAGGACACTTTAAAACCTTAGACTCTAATACAAGGTTTTTTCACAACTCGAGGCTACCCCCTAGTCACAAAAATGATGCTTAAGGACATAAGTGACACAAGCTAAGCCATGGTCTGGTACCTATTATGACCACTGAATGGAATGAAAATTAAATAACATATCCATAAGATAAACCAATGAGGTACTATCAATCTGAGTACAAAAGTATTTAAAACAACATGTCTGAAATATCTGATAAATAATAGAAACTATGACTGTCTGTCTGAAATAACTGATAAATACTTAGAATGTACTGGTACATAAGGTAAGGACTAACTGAAATACATTTGCCAACTGACTGCATAATTACTGAAATTTGATTACTTGGTCAAGTCTGGACTGAGATAAATTGAATATTGACATGCCCCAATCAGAGAAAATCATGGTACAACCTGTAACCCCAATTAGAAGGGTGTCAGTACCTTGCCACGAGCACTGATACATAGCTGTATGAATCCACTAAACTAGTGTCCTGAAGGACTATGGAGTCACCCTCTACTGGCAGGTGCTCCTATGAGATATGTGTCAACCCTTAACTGGTAGGATGACATCTCAAACCTATGTTTGCTACATAGTTTTGAAACTCAAGGATTGCTACTAAGGGTCACACCCTTTACTTACAGGTGAGCCCTCATTCCTATATTCAATCGGTGCTAAGTCCTACTCCCAATTATATTGACACTGGTACTAACTTAAGTTCAACTGAACATAACAACTCTTAATTCTCAACATGATCATAACAACTGAGTACATGATAAGATTCATGGTTTTACTAACTTATTACTTACAAGGTCTGAAACGTAAGTAAACATATATGTATTAGGTGTTCATAACTCTCCAGCTTTGAATGATTACAAACTTTGATAAAAATGATAAGAAAGTGATATAAAATCATATTTCAAGGACTCAAAATATACGGCATTCATTAAACTGATGAGTTTCATCAGTTTGAACAGGGGAATGTGTCAACCATGGCAAGGTAATATACACACTTAGATTAATGGATTAATTGGATAAGTTAACATGGAATCAGTTTAAATATACATAGTAACTTGAAATTTGAATCATTGCATAACCTAATTTACATGGGATCATATAAGGACATGAATTGAATTCAATTACTAAGGAAAAGCATGGATTAAAATCATATTGAACATATAAAATTTCATAATGAAGGAAGAGTTCATAATTTAATAAAAGACAGAGTTTTTGGTCTTAGTTAGTAAAAGGAACCCATTGATGAGTACCCTACATACCTTAAGGCTCTTGGCTTGGTGAAGTAAACTTAACTTTTAAGACTTGGGAGATGATCTTGAGAAGAAACCCTGATCTTGTTTTTAAGAATAGAAGTAGGGATTTTGTATTGTTTAAATGATGGAAATGATAGGAAAATTAATTCCCCTTGGGGTTAAACATCTTTAGTTGGGAGTTATAAGGGGAGAAAAGACCCAAAAAAACTTAGAAACCTTTTGGAAGTCATTTGAAAGCTGTTCTGACATGTTTGGGTATGACTCGTATGTTCTGAGTACGGTTCATACCTTAAGTCATCACTAAGAACCCAAATTTCAACCCCTACTATTTTAGGTAAGACTCCTCCTGACGACTCGTATGTTCTGGGTATGGGTCATTATTAGAAGTCATACCCTACTGGCAGCTTTGATAGTGCTTCAGCAATTTAGCCATAACTTTTCATCCCAATATCAAATCAAGGAAAAATTGGTATATCCACCAAGATAATTCAATTATTTATCTATTGGTTGGTCTTTATATCATAAATTCTATGTAGAATAAAAGTTATGCTTATTTGGAGATGACTATAGTTATATACATCCCAAGTATTTAATCGCGGGGATGTTCTACTTGTTCATGAGCTAGGAGCTATTTGAAGACTTAATATATGTCCAAGTAACATATAAAACTATAAAAACATAAGGCTTGTTTTTGGATCCTTCATTGATTAGGATACAAGACATATCTTACGACTCATAACAAGTCATACAACTGGCACTCATTCTCTCATAACTTGGATAGAACTCATCTCACCTCCCACTGACTTGGTTACGACTTTACATATACGACTCATATGGTCATCTTATGACTTCCATGTTTTAAGTTGCACCTTAAACAGAATATCACCCATCACACACTGTCATGGGAATAAGTTGAACATATGACTCTTATTATGTCTATATGACTCAAAGTCATGAGTCGTATATTCTACAGTGACTTCAAAGCATGGGGTACTACATTGATAATAGCCTGCTAACCCAACAAAACTATAAATATTAGTATGAGAAGTAGGTGTATCCCTATCATGAACTACTCTTACCTTGGATGAATCGACCATGATACCATCCATGGTCACTATATGACCCAAGAAAGAAATAGAATCCCACAAAACTCACACTTGAAGAACTTGACGTACAACTTCTCATATTTCAATCTTTGAATTACAGTAATAAAATGACTTACATGATCAACCTTATTCTTGGAATAAATGAAGATATCTCTAAAGAACAAAATCTCAAAAAAAACAAGATGAGGCCAAAACTATAATACCGTGTACATTTTAGCGCATATATGACTAAGTTGACATCAATGAAAGTATTTAAACTCAATAAGTAAGGTAGTTTTTTATCTTAAATTTTATGTATGAGTGTTAAGTTTGAGTAATGTGATTAAGATTTTGCAAATGGGGATAAAATTAATGAGGTACTTGCTTGACTAAATTAAGCTATTAGGTAACAAATATGTTCATCACCTACATAGTCTATTTTACCATCTTAAAAGAGGAAGTTGTTGCATCACCTACTTAAGTTAAATAGAATAAACTTGAAAGTTAGTGCATAACCTATTTTGACCATTTAACCAGCTTAAAAATAGCCAAGTAGGTGAATTTACCTACTTGGTTAATTATGGCCAGAGAAGTGGAAAGAGGCGGTGATGTGAGGGTAGTTATAGGGTCCGAATTAGTTTATTTTATATTCATTCTTACATAGAAAAATTCATAAATATCTCCACCTCTCTCTCTTTTTCTCAAATTTTTTTATAACTTCCCTAGAATTACTATAAGGGTTATTGGGATTTCCTCTCAATCCTTGTTAAAGGTAAGTAAAAATAATTATGATTTAGTTTAATTCTATCATACAAAGTAATGGAAATCAAGATTTTCGTGTTTGAAGTGTAGGACAACTCCTTTTCCCTAAATCTTGGTAGTCTAGTTCTTTAAAACTTCTAAGAGATTTCCAATAGTATTTGGTTCAACTTGAATGAAAGCTTAAAGTCTTGATGTTGTATAATAAGTTTACTTGCCCAATTTTTTCCTCTTTATGTATAGGTTTGGGTGAAGGATATTTATGTATTATCGATAAGACATCATGGGACGGTGATTAAAAACTGTGAGTTTAATATTTTCTCTATTAAGTTGAAGGATTTGGGACTATTAAAAGTTTATTGATATGTATTATTTTTTGGAGGCAATGGGCAAACCTATAGTATGGTAGAGGGGATTTATATTGAAGTGTAAAAGAAGGGTGTGGTGATACACCAAGTATTTATAGGTTGGACGTTCTTACTTCATGTTAAGTGTTTGGAAACTATTTTTCAAGGCTTATATTATGAGTAACTACTAATATTAGATTCATTATGTAGGTTTTTTTGTAGATTAACACCTTAAAGGAAAGGCCAAATCATTTTGGTCACCTTGTTTAAAGGATAAGGTGTGTAAGGCTAATCTCTTTCACCATTAAGGTATGAACCCTTGACATGTTCCTCTTATATGAGTCAATAAGTTCCTTGAGTACACACGTTTAGAGTGTTCATATATTGGATACAAATTCAACCCATATACTGCTAAATTTCTTCAATTGTCTATTTGATTGTAACTCATTTGGCTCATAGGTTCATGTATGCTTTTCTTTGGATATCACTCGCATCGCGTTAGGTCACAAGGTGACATTAAAGAGTCATTACTTATTTAAATATACAATTAGTATGTCCTTACTTGAAATGTGCAATTGTTTTCTTTTAGAATCTTACCACGTTCCTCAATAGTTCCCATGTTCATGCACTCTTTTATTTGTTATCACCTAGTAAGTATTTGTTATACAGTTCAAACCTCTTCATATAAAGTGTAACATGTTTCCACTTGGTATGCACCTATGTCACACTTGAAATGTCTAAATTTATTCACTTGTATCTACCACAAATGCTACATGCTATGTAAGATCACTTGCTTACTAGTTGTTCATTTTAATGTCTCATTTGCTACAAGCACTAATGTCCTTACTTGTCACATGATTTCATGGCTCACTTGTATATATTCTTTGTTCCCAATAAGACTCATTAATTCATATAATTTCCTAAGTATCACATTAGAGTTACATTTTGCTTTCTTTATTATTATTACTTCTTAAGTATTTTATTCACATGTCTTCATTACTGGTCCACAAGGCATAAAAATGTTACGACCACCAAAATAGAAGTATCAAAGATTAAAGAAACAAAGTAAATTGATTCTATATAATCATGGGTGCCAGCCCAGGGGCCAAAATCCTAGCATGGGCCGATCCCAGTTGATATATATATGGTTTGTAGCTCAGGGGAAAACCCCTAGCATAGGCCGATCCCATTAGATGTATTTATGGCTGGCAGCTCATGAGTTATAGGTGGTATACCAAGTGTTATAATGTCTACCATGGGTCAATCCTGATTTTTATATTTATGAGGACCATATTTTAAGGGTTAAAATGCTTAGCATAGGTCATCCTCTTCTACAACTTATCAGGTGGTCCCTGCATCACATTCCTTACAAATCTTCTAAAGCAAAGAAGAGTAATGTAAAAAAAATATGACCGAAGTAAGGGAAAAAATATAATGAAAATGATTCCATAAGTATAAATAAAAAGGGTCTTCTATACTAATCCATACATATGTCATTGACTTTATTTAAGCTTTTATTTTACACATGGTTACATCATACCTTATGTATTCAGTACATTCTTTCATATTGGTGCTTCTCATAGGGGTGTTGTTTTCATGTCACGGGTATAGGTACACCAACTAATAAATCCTCCTAATAAAAGAATCGGATACTCAATGACTTTTGGTGAGCTTCAGGTTGATTTAGGACTTCTCCTAGTCTTATGAATGTATTTTGATATTGTATTAAGGTTAAGGGTATGGTAGGGTCCTTTCCCAACCTACGATAAGTTGTCCATCTTTAGAGGCTTTATAGACCAATGTTAAAGTAAAGAGCACTTGTGTCTTTTTTCACTGTAAATAAGGCCTCAACAACCAAGTCATGTACATGTATTGGGTCTATCCATGTTGGTCTTTTTAGCAGGGCATCTTACATATACTCATCATGGTTTATAATTATTATAGTTATATATGTAATAAGAATAAGTTATAAGTTGGTTCTCTTGGGACTTCAGGGCATTGGGTGCCTATTTGTCTTAATGGGATTTGAGGCATGATACAGACACCCTATTTGTCAACTCCATAAATTTTGTTGGTTAATTATTAGCCCCAAAGACATAATTAAGAACTCATAATGGCCATACCACATCCAAAATGTTGTCTTCTAAACATCTTAAGCTCTAATCCTTAACTAATGGTAAAATGTTCTCAAGTCAATCATAGAAAACACTAAGTCACCCTAAAGATGATAAAAAGCATTGGTATGAGAAAGAGGCTACTTGTTCTTAATAGTCACTTTGTTCAATTGCTGATAGTTAATACGCCTATGCATGGATTAATCTTTCTTCTTCACAAACAAAATAGCAGCACCCTAAGGAGACACACTTGGAATAATAAAACCCTTCC
Organism: Capsicum annuum; assembly: GCF_002878395.1. Lineage (NCBI taxonomy): Eukaryota > Viridiplantae > Streptophyta > Magnoliopsida > Solanales > Solanaceae > Capsicum > Capsicum annuum. The sequence continues at coordinate 36,209,338 of NC_061115.1, forward strand.
TAAAAAAATCTTGTAGTTTTTCCATTAATTCTTTCAATTTTTCCTTGGCTATTCTGTAGGAAAAAAATTAATGGGCTTAGGCCGGGCTCAACATAAATGGTAAAATCGATATCCCTATTCAGACTCATATCAGGTAAGATCATAGAAACACATCTATGAGCTCTCTAACAACCTCATAGAATCCAATGAAGTCAGTAAATCAACACTAGTATCACGCATATAGGCCAAATAAGAAAGACATTCCTTCCATTCTATGCAATGAGCACGAAAAAAAGATATGACCCCTTTCGAACACAAACTATAATTACCCTTTCACTCTAACCTTGTCCCACCCAAAAATAGCCAAGCTCATGGTCTGGGAAAAATAATTCAAACCTACATGCTAAGGAGACAAAAACTCCATACCATATATGACATCAAACTCAACCATATCGAGAATAATCAAGTCTACCCAAGTCTCACGCCCCAAATAGATCACCACACATGATTCATACACTTGATCCATGACTAAACAATTTCTTGCGAGTAGAAACATAAATAGGAATAATGAAGGACTCACACATAACATCAATATAGTAGCAAAATATGTAAACATAAGAGACCTAGTACTAAAGCAGGATAATGAAAAACTAGGATGATATAAGTAATCACTGCATTAGAGGTCTCTGAATTAGGTCTTCTTAGAAAATCATAACACTGACCATGCATGCTACCAGATTGAGAAACTCTTCATCCAATTTCATAAGATCCTCAAGTATCACGACCTGAGACTACTCCCTAGTTGTACATGGTACTTAGAACCCCATGTGATCCGAAGCTAACCCATGGTACTATCATAATGCTTCAGCAACTAATTAAAACATGTATAAAAGATAAACTGATAATGCAGAAAAATAATCATAAGATAATTTGTTTTAATATGTTACTATTACAAGTTTACAACACTATTATCTAAAAGAAAGAGGAACTTAAAATACATAGAATAACTCTAACTGACTATCTATGAAGTCTCTACTAATACTGACTATAGGTAGTCGGGGCATGACCCCACCCTATCCTTAATAAATACATACAAATAAAAAATAAAATACTAGAACTATATCTGACTTGAGTCTTTAAAATAAGAGAATGTATCACTGAAATACCCTGGGTTGTGTCTCTTAGAAATTTCGTGAGTTTTGAACTCTCTGGACATCCTATGACTAGGGGGTACTTGTGGTATGATAAGGTATGATTTAGGGGTTCTTGGTCATATGTTAATCAGTTTGGATTGGTTGTTTTCCTTCCAAGGTATGAATGGATCATACTAGTAGTATGTTAGGGTACTAGTGGTATGATGCAAAATTGTATGATGCTCTAAGTCTAACCTAGAGGAGTCTATTCTGCGTAAGGTACAGTTCTAGGGTACTATCGTATGTTTAGGTATGAGATGGTCTTATTGCACGTATATTGGATAGTGTTGGGATCCAAGGAATGCCTAGGGTACGAGTGACATGTACCACTTATATGGTATGGTACAATTTGGGGGCTGTCATACCCTCTTGTGAGAATTTTATACAGTTTAAGGTGGGGGTAATCTGGATATTTCCTATCTTAATATCTTAAGACCCCATGACATAAAGCACTATTTTAAGGCTTTATTAACCTATCTGTAAATCAATCAAATTCTCTTAAACACTCTCAAATTCTCTTAAGACACTTGGGCCAAGGAAGGCTAGGGTTTTTTCAATAAGATCAATTTGGGGCTTACAAGGGTGGTTTCTCTCTGTCTTCTTGTAATCAAAGTCAAGTTACTCTTCCCTCGTTTTTAATTCAACTAAAGCCATAATTTAATGTATGGTTTTCATGGAATAAATATAGTATGTTTGGGTTTTGAATTATATGTTAGGTTTTGGTTATAAATGGTTGGTAATGTCTTTCCCATGTCTTAATTATCGTTTATCATGTTTTATTGGTGGTTTGCGCATGTGGTTGTATGGGAATGGTTAATTGGTACTTGGTTTTGGTTTTGGAAAATATATTCCCTCAATCTATTTGACATAATGCCTATGAGAATGCTTTTGTTACACTATTGAACTTTTATTGAAACATTTGCATGGTTTAAAGTGGTAATGAAACCCTAAATATGTTTAGATGGTTTTGAACGGTTTGATATGGTTAAAATGTAAGGTCTTAGTTGTCATGGTTATGGTTAATTGAAAACCTTGAGGGGTACAAGGGAATTTAGCAAACATAATAATGAATTACTTGTGGGGTACATGGGAATCCCCCAAGTAAACTTAATTATAATGGAATCTATGGGTGTATGGGAATCTCTTTATCTTTAAAAAGGTTGGCTAAGGACATTACTTCCAACCTATAGTCAATGTGACGATGCCACTTCATATATCCTTGGTTAATAATAAATGGAATTGGTGGTTTGGTTGTGTGACAATGGTTTTAGCTGCGCAATAATGGTGGGGCGTGATATCCAACCGTGAAGGTGTGAGTCCAATGGAAGAAAATTTGAAGCCCATGTTTTCCGACATGAGGAATGGTCATACAGACCACATACTATACTTATGGGGTACACGGGAATCCCCTAAGTTACACTTGTATATATGTATCATGGAGAGTGAAGAGTATACGAGAATCCCCTACTCTTATGGTATTGCCGATTCGTGCGGCTACATGTATTGGGGATCGATCAGGGGGTAACACTGGACCCATATAGACTATGGGTGGTTCTAGGATGTTTAAGCTACACATATCCAGGTTAATGTTTTTAAAGGCATGCTAAACCCGGTTCCCTTTTCCGATATGGAATATATATATATATATATGGTTATGAATACATATGGTTGTTTACTTGGTTTTAAAGGTTGGCATTATTTTATCCTTATCCCTAGTACTTACTAGCTTTCACCCGCTAACCCATATTTAGGCGGATATATCCCCACACGATGTAGGAACCAGCCATTCTACTACTCATCCTTAGTGATCAAATTTGGGATCAGCTTGTGTTGGATTGAAATGGTGAGCTTCCATACTTCAAAAGGTTCCATTTTATGTCATGGATTTCCTTGCACATTTTAGTCATTTCATAGACTTTGGATTTTGCTGTGGCCAGGGGAATTTCCCGACTGAATATTGTTTTACTATCGGATAAAGGATTTTTAGGACAACTATGGGTTGATATGGGCAGTGTCATATTGGGGTCAGCCTTTGCAAAGGTATTGATATTAGGGCTAATGCCGGTGTGGACTATATATATATATATATATATATTTAGAACTCATCTGATATGGGATATAGGGCAGTTATGGTAGTGTATGGGGGTGGTCTTTGGTCTTGATTTGACTTGAGGTAGCCGAAACGATGAGGCCCTGGTTCGGGTCGTGTTAATCATCTGCTGGTTGCATGCTATAATTTTTCTGACTGTGAACTTGATAGTTAGCACCAGAATCTATATACCATGAAAAATATAGACAAAAGCGGTATGCAATTAGTACTTTAGAATGTACTGAATATGTGAGATATGCACTAGTCATCAAAATAATTAAAACATACTTTAAAATTGAGGACATAAGTCATTTTCTAAAATGTGCATTTAAAATATGTCTGTACGTAAAAATTTTAAGGCATAGTGAAATTTATAAATAATAAGATAAAATATTTCTATAAATTGAAAAGTGGTAGAAGCGTAACTATTACCTTTAATCTTAAGTTAATGGTGAATATACTGTAAAATTATACTAAATTCTAACTAATTTCAAAGAAGGTGAACTAAAGTACAATGATCCTATATGAAATACATAAATACTAATATGCAATGATAATTTGGAAAGTCATGGTTTAAGAGCACGTAAAATTAAACTGAGAATCATGTGCAAATACTTAGTTTGAAACTATGGGATGCAAACTGATCCAATCACCATAAATATAAACATGTAATTAATTAATACTGTACTGAGTAAACTGATTATGAGGTCAGGCAATAGCTGAGTTTGCTCTGTGGGAGCTTCTGTTAACCAACATATAACCACGTGAGATAAATATAGAGTTGAATGTATAACCCCATCAAAAAAAGCCCAATATACCTTGCTAGGGTATACTGGTTAATCTGAAATGGTACCAGTAAATTGATGTCTAGAAGGACTACGGTATAAAGCCTAGTCTGATGGGTGACCCTCAAGAACTTATGGTGGTGCCGTGGTTCTTAGACTTAGGGACTTCTACTAAACGTCTCAGCCAGACTGATGGGTGATCCTTCATCCCTGCATCTGCTCGGTGCTAAGTACTACTGTAACGCCTCAAAATCGGATCCCAAGATATCATATGGTGCTTAAGGTCACAAGTGACCCCAACCCAACCCTTCATCTGGCATAACCCAAAGCAACTGAATAAAATACATAAAATAGAAGGAATAATGTGGAAACGACCCTTAACTTTGTCTGACCAATATGAAAGTAAATTTATACAGTCACAATTCTGCTTATATATATACAAATCTAAAATTGAATACACTGACTACTAGTGACTGTCTATGAAGCCTCTACTAGCATTGACCAAAGATAGTCGGGTCATGAATCCCAACTACCCCTACTCAATACGACTAAATACAGAAAATATAATACACCTCAAATCTGAACAACTCAAGTCCCTGAATCAAAAGGACTAATCACCTGCCTATCGAGAGCTGCGACCCAGCTGAACATGATATGTGCGCAACAGCTTGTACCTACATTTTTGTAAGAATATAGCCCATGAAAATATGTAGGTCAGCACTTTGAAATTTACTGAGTATGTGGGGGTGCATGCAACAATATAAATAGTGTAATCAATTTCGTGAAAATATGCATACGAACAATGATGACGCACTTGGCTTGAGTTATATCAAATCATACTTTTCATAATTTCATAATAAATAGTTCATATGATAAAATCTCATAATCCACATAAATCATTATAAATCATAAATTATGATAAATCATCCTAAATCATCATAAATTATCATATCGTCAAAAATCATCATAGGTAATTATAAATCATCATAAATAATCATTAAACATCATAAACATCTCAACTCTATGACTCAAATCTCGGAGTGACTCGGTAATGCAAGAAATTTAATCTTATGGACACGGGAGTTTTCTATAACCGACAACCCCACGTGAGCTACGTGGAATACCAACGTTTGAAATCTCCATTGCCAGGAGCGTCATTCTCTTTGCCAGGGAGTACGACCTTAAAACGGCAATAATCACAATCGGGCTCTCTGGCCAATAATATCATCACAAAACAACTCTACGGTGGCACATAGGTTTAGGGAAATACCAAATTTCTCTCTCGGTGTTAAGTACTACTCCGTGACAAGCTCAGAACGCGTTAGGAAATCCACCAAAACATCACAAGGTTCTACCATAAAAACCAAATCAAATCTCTTTCTCATTTATCAAATCATATCAATTTGTGGATTCCTAACTCAACACATTTTAGCTCAAAGCATTTTAATCTTCCTCAACATCAACAAGGTATCAATGCATTGAACCATAATCGACTTGACATTTGGACAATGATATGAAGACTCAATACATAATATTTTTAACAATTTAACTCATCAAAACAATCTGGAAAATACCAAAAATCATTGCAATTTCAATATCAATATACCCAATAACTCAAATTGTCATAAGGAAGCTCAAAATTTGACACATGAGTTGAAAATACTTGAAATACCAATAATTCATTCTTGAACATAAAACATGGATACATGTTCAAAATATATCAATTCTTGATAGAAATACCAAGAATCCCAATATTAAATCTCAATTCATAGAACGAAGATAGTCAAATACTCATGTGATTCAAAACATACAATTCAAATTTTTATAAGTTCATAATCGAATTATTTAGACATAATTCAACTTACAGAACCATATGAATCCATTAAATAATCATAATTGGCAAGCTTGAACAATTTACATATATACATAATCAAAATCTCATGTAAGATATCTTGGAAATAAATTCATTTGCCAAACTCATAATAATCCATAATAAAAATTAAAGATACGGGCACAAGAACGGAAGAATTATTCTTGTTCAAACCCCACATACCTTAAAATTAAAGATTGAAATTAATTCTTTCCTCAGAACACTATTCATGAAATTGATTGGTGCATCTCGAAGAGCTCGGAACGGGGACTTCATTTATCGGATTAATTTGGAATTTCCATGGTGGAATTGAAAGTTTAGGAAGGGGAATTTAGAGGTTTAGGTTTCTTTCTTGGAATTTTTTTTTTTTGAATATAAAGACTTTAATGCCCAAAATCAGTTTTTATGCTTATTTCCACGGAATGGGGCAAGGGTGAAATGACTCGATTACCCCTAAGGAAATTGAAAAATGGCAGAAAAATCCTGCGTACCTTGGCCACGAAAAATTGAATAATTCCTCGTTCGGGTATTGGATTTTTATGAAATTTATATCGTTGAAAAGATAACTCAAATATCTTTAATTTTGTATATGGTAGGCCACCCAGTTCATCATATATAAGGATTTATGATCGACCGAAGTTGACCCAAATCAAATCCATCCCTCAGTTACTGATTTGACATGCTGAAATAAATTGATTGTAACTTATTACTCTGATGTTGGAATGGGGTGAAACAAATTTCATTGGAAAGAAGACTCAAAGATCTTTCGTTTGATATATAGTAAATATCCCATTTCCTTATATTAAGGAAGTGATGATTGTTTGAAGTTGTCCCTGAAATGCTGAAAATTTCTGGAGCATGCTAATCGCATGGTGCCACTGTTTTGGGCACTCAAACGTGCCCTTATGCTACTCCAAAAAATCCGAAACTCACTCAGGATGTATTACGACCTTTCTCCATCGCAACACAACTTGAACATCAAAAAACAGATGTCGTAAAGGTCTTCAAATAAATATCCGAAGATCAAAGGTCTAAATGAGAAAGTTTCAACACTTAGCAAATTTTTTTTTTTTTGAGTGCTAAGCTTCTCTTGGCAAGATAAAAAGGCTTTAACGACTCGACACATTTGGGAGCAAAATATTTAATGGGAAAAACTCGGGGTATCACATCATCTCCCCCTTAGAAACATTCGTCCCCGAATATCGCTCGTTAGGTTAGGAAGGCAAGGAAAATTGAGGATACGCAACTAAAATATCTTGATGAACAAGTTTATATTTTTCTAAGCTTTGGAGTACTTTCCGACGCATAAGCTCATGATAATCACACCGACATAGTTGAGTCTATTACTAAAAGAGTTGGATGAAGGAAAAATTATTAACTTCGATTTAAATCTGCATTCACAAAGAAAGAGATGAAAGATCTAGGATATGAAAACTCGGGATATCGCAATATCTCCCTCTTGGGATCGGTTCTCCCTGAATAATACTAATTGATACACGGGACACTTTATGATCGACCCATGGCTTAATACTTGTGTAGGAAACAAAAGGAAAGGCTAAATAGAATTTGGTAACTCGCTTCGACGTAAATAAATCATTCTTGAAATGTTTATGCTCACGAAACTTCAAGTAGTGAGATTAGACCACATCGAAAGATGGAAGAAATATATGAATCCGTCGGAATAACTATCAAGTTGAATTTCTAGGTGCACGGACCGAATCAATACACACTCTCATTCAATTAGGACATGATTCAAAATCTTTCCAAGGAACTTTCAACGATATTAGGAAGCAATTGGATTTGGGATATGGTCCGAACAATATATATATATATATATATATATCGAAATAAGGATTTATAACTCGGCCCTAAATTTAAGTACGGAGCGTAGGTCGATCAGTCTTATATCAAAATAAAAGTACTAGACCCCACGCAATATAACTTACTTTCAAGCTTATCACTTCGCTTCGCACACCCTTTCTCCGCAATACTATTTTTCCCAAATACCAAACTTACTTGATTCAATTCATAA
>NC_061115.1:36217385-36382640 GCF_002878395.1 Capsicum annuum
CAAGTCTTGAAGCTTAGGGAACTATTCATAGGCATATACGCAATTCAACTTATAGCAAGGCCAAGGCTTGCAACTAATATCCTCAGACAGGAGATATATTCACAATACATGAGTGCTATGCAAAATTAATTTACAAGAGCTTTTAACTTAGACTTCTAAATCAACATAGACACCAAAACTTATCGATAATATAAACTTTAATCTCCGTCCATATATGCACACATGATGTTCAAGCCTATATTTATAATTACGTATAAACTCCTAATCAACACCCATAAAACACCTTTTTCAAATTCTACAATCCTTTATTAAGACAACTTCTGGGCACTATTCTTAAGAAAATACTCACTAACTTTTCCAATTGACTAAGCCATGCACAAGACTTCACTTCAATAATTCCCCACTTACAAACCTAGATAAACCTTTAAACAACCACTTTCACAAACACAACACGAAATGCTTCAAATAACCATGACATCCATCAAAACCCTAGCCTCAAGCTTACTCCACACTTGCCACCTTAGTTAAAATGAACATGCCACAATCTTTATCAACAAAAACCCGCTCACTCTCTCCTATCATCACCACTGTTCATCCATACTCCCTCAACAAATGGAAATTCATGAAAGGGTAGAATATAAAGGGATATTGTGTATGACTTGGTGTGGTTATTGAGGCCGGAGAACTAGGGCAACAAATGCATGAATTCAACCAGAATCAAGATTAAAGATTAAGGACACCCAAGACATAAATTGAATCTTATTGGTCTCTAAGGGTGTTGCCGGTGGACTGAACTTGAACATACAATAAAACTCAAGCACATGCATTATGAACCGCGCAACTTGAGTTCGGAGTTTATAGCTTATGGAATGTCGATTTTGCCCGCTAGAAAAATTGGGGCTCCATATTTTGATAATTAGGAGAATACATATTTTCCCATTATATGCATGAACATGTATTATGATCGAGGGAATGAAACATAAGGCATGAGAAAATATCGAAGTCATTGAAAAGGCAGGGGTAAAATCGGATCAACACCACTACTTCTCACCAGCAACTTGCAACCCACCGATACACCTACCAGAATCCCACAATCTTAACTTAGTTAATTTTTTATTTTTTCTGCTATCTCCCCCTTAGACTTAAGCCAACACTCCGAGTCAACGAATCACCATACAAACTCTAGTCCACGGTATTCGCTTTACTCTAGGTCCCCAGATATACCCATACACAAGATCCAAAACTTAACTCGCATAACTACACCCACGTGCGCAAAACCCATTCTTAACATAACTCTCAAATACCCACCAACTTAGACAAATTCAAAAGTTATCATACAACAATGCATGCACTCTGCAGCATAGATTATAGCACTTACCAAGGATACATCAAACCTTCGCTAAACCATACTAACTTCTTCGTGCTTTACTAACATCACATCTTAAACTAACACCCTCATCAACCTCTAATGCCCAAGTTAACTCACAATTACATCGTATACCACATATCCTCATTCATACTTACCCGATCAAGGATAACACTAACTGCTTAACATTTAATAACATTTAATACACCTCAAATTTGAACAACTCAACTCAAGTCCCTGAATCAAAAGGACTAATCACCTTCCAATCGAGAGCTGCGACCCATCTGAACATGATATGTGCGCTACAGCTTGTACCTATATTTTGGTAAGAATGTAGCCCATGGAAATATGTGGGTCAGCACTTTGAAATATACTGAGTATGAGGGGGTGCATGCAACAATATAAATAGTATAATCAATTTCATGAAAACATGCATACGAACAATGATGACTCACTTGGCTTGAGTTATATCAAATCATACTTTTCGTAATTTCATAATAAATAGTTCATATGATAAAATCTCATAATCACGTAAATCATTATAAATCTTAAATTATGATAACTCATCCTAAATCATCATAAATTATCATATCATCAAAAATCATCATAGGTAATCATAAATCATCATAAATGACCATAAAACATCATAAACATCTCAACCCTTTGACTCAAATCTCGGAGTGACTCGGTAATTCAAGAAACTTAATCTAATGGACATGGTTGTTTTCTATAACCGACAACCCCACGTGAGCTATGTGGAATACCAATGTTTGAAACCCCCATTAGCGAGAGCATCATACTCTTTGCTAGGGCTCTCTGGCCAATAATATCATTATCAAACAACCCTACGATGGCACATAGGTTTGGAGAAATACCAAATTTTTCTTTCGGTGCTAAGTACTACTCCCCGATAAGCTCAGAACGTGTTAGGATATCCACCACAACATCACAAGGGTCTATCATAAAAACTAAATCAAATCTCTTTCCCATTTATCAAATCATATCAATTTGTGGATTCCTAACTCAATACATTTTAGCTCAAAACATGTTAATCTTCCTCAACATTAACAAGGTATCAATGCATTGAACCATAACTGAATTGATATTTGGACAAGGATATGAAGACTCAATACGTAATATTTACAATAATCTAACTCATCAAAACCATCAAAAAAATACCAAGACTTATTGCAACTTCGATATCAATATACCCAATAACTCAAATCGGCATAAGGAAGCTCAAAATTTGACACATGGCTCGAAAACACTTGGAAATACTAATAATTCATTCTTGAACTTAAAACGTGGATACATGTTCAAAATATATCAATTCTTGATAGAAACACCAAGAATCCCAATGATAAATCTCAATTCGTAGAACAGAAATAGTCAAATACTCATCTGATTCAAAATTTACAATTCAAATCTTTATAAGTTCATAATCGAATTATTTCGACATAATTCAACTTACAGAACCATATGAATCAATTAAATAATCATAATTTGAAAGCTTGAACAATTTACATCTATACATAATCAAAATCTCATGGTAGGATATCTTGGAAATAAATTCATTTGCCAAACTCATAATAATCCATAATAAAAATTAAAGATACGGGCACAAGAATGGAAAAATTATTCTTGTTCAAACCCCACATACCTTAAAATTAAAGATTGGAATGAATTCTTTCCTCGGAACACTATTCACTAAATTGATTGGTGCATCTCGAAGAGCTCGGAATGGGGACTTCATTTATCGAATTAATTTGGAATTTTCATGGTGGAATTGAAAGATTTAGGAAGGGGAATTTAGAGGTTTAGGGTTTCTTTCTTGGAATTTTTTTTTGAAAATAGCAGACTTCGATGCCCAAAATCAGTTTTTATGCTTATTTCCACGAAATGGGGAAATGGTGAAATGACTGAATTGCCCCTAAGGAAATTGAAAAATGGCAGAAAAATCCTGCATACCTTGGGCACGAAAAACTGAATAACTCGTCGTTCGGGTATTGAATTTTTATGAAATTTATATCTTTGGAAAGCTAACTCAAATATATTTAATTCTATATATGGTAGGCCACCCAGTTCGTCATATATAAGGAGCTATGACCAACCTAAGTTGACCCAAATCAAATCCGTCCCTCAGTTACTGATTTGACATATTGAAATAAATTGATCGTAACTTATTACTCTGATGTTGGAATGGGGTGAAACCAATTGCATTGGAAAGAAGACTCAAAGAGATTTCATTTTATATATAGCAGATCTCCCTTTTCCTTATATTCAGGAAGTGATGATTGTTTGAAATTGGCCCTAAAATGCTGAAAATTTTTGGAGCATGCTAATCGCGTGGTGCCACTGTTCTGGGAAAGCAAACGTTCCCTTATGCTACTCCGAAAATTCCGAAACTCACTCGGGATGTGTTAAGACCTTTTCCTATCATAACACAACTTGAGAATCGAAAAACAGATGCCTTAAAGGTCATCAAATAAATACCCAAAGATCAGAGGTCTAAATGAGAAAGTTTCAACACTTAGCAAATTTTTTTTTGAGTGCTAAGTTTCTCTTGGCAAGATAAAAAGGCATTAACTTCTCGACACATTTGGGAGAAAAATATTTAACGGGAAAAATCGGGGTATCACTACTACTCCCAATTGAATGTAAACTAATATATTGAGTAACTTAATAAAACTAAAGTTCTGAATTTGAAATATAAGCTCGTTGTATTCTAAATGTATTCTAAATCATGAAAACTAAAACATTGAGTGTTTACTGGTAATGCATAAGATATTTATCTGGTGTTCATAACCCACAATCATTGAAGAATACAACTAACATTGGCAATATAACGCTTGAATGAAAAAACTGAAATATCATAGTGCAAGTCCAAAATCATGAATTTATCAATATACTGGGATTCATATTCTCAGTATGTAAAAAAATTAAATTTAATGGTAAAAAAGGTATGTCAACTAATATAGATTGAAATCCACTAAGTATTTCATAATTCATTTTGAAAGAGATTGAAATCTATAAAACATGCATAATCCATCATATATGAAAATAATTGAGTTAAAGCCATGAAAATCATGCATAATAACTTTGACTGGGAATTATAAAAATAGAGTAACATGATAGATTCAGATTTAAAAGAATTTGGAACAATTGGGTGTTAACCCTAGATCATGAGTTCTTAAAAATCATTACTAAAATTCATATTTTAAAACTAGGTTTGGGTGTAAGAGTGAAAAGAATCCCTTATTGAATACCCACATACCTGTACTGATGGAATTTTGGACTAAAACACTGGGAATTTGGCTTTGAGAAAGACCCTAGGTTTAGGCTTGCTTGAGAGTTGAATTGCTTGATATTCTAACTCAGAATGAGTTTGGGGGAAATAATAATGGATGGGGTAATTAAATAGATGTATACCTCTTGTAACAACTGAAATAATGTTGTTTTGGGGTTAAAAGAGTGGAAAAATACCAAACAACCCATTTAAAATCATCTAAAAAGTTGTTGGTATCAATCTTGATGAGTTTGGTGATACCCGTAGCATTTGTGGATGAGTCATAGCTTGAGTCATCATCTGGGACTCAAATTTTTGTCCCCACTTTTATGATTACAAGTCACCCAATGAATCATAGAGGCCTATTGAGTCATCGTCGTCAGAGTCATTGTCAATGGCAACTTTGATAGTGCTTCATTAAATTGGCCTTAATATTTTACTTAGTTACTGGATGTAGTCAACACTGGATGCATTGGAAATATTATTCAATTGTGTAATTTTGGTGGGTCGTGAGATCAAAAACTCTGATTTATCTAGAATTTATGCTTGTTTTAAGTTTACTATACCAATATTCATCACAAGAATTCTATTGGTAAAGGATATTTTGACTTTTCTATAAGCTAGGAGTTATTTGTGGCCTTAATATATGTGTAAATACCTTATCAAAATGCTCAAATTTGACTTTTAAACTAGGAATTATTTGTGGCCTTAACATATGCGTAGGCTTCGATTTTGACTTTTAAATGTTGAAGATGAGAATACTACTAAAGAGGATCCAATGCATGGTGGAGATAGTACATCGCAAAGTGACCATGATCATCACTCACAAAACATCCCCTACTAGTCAAATCAAGTTGTGAGGGCCTATAAAAACCATAACTTTCTCTATAATGGATAAATACAAATAAGACCCTTGACATGTATGACTTAATATCTGATGACTTAAAGTCTCAAAACCCACATACATACTATTTGAACCATACAAAGCTGCCTGAATTGGTATACTATGGTAACTATGATAACCTTTACCTTAGAAATCCCTACCTTAGGATGAATAACCACTGAAGCCACTATATTGTTGTACCATCTTAGTACCATACTCTTAGTACCCAAGAAAAATTGACTAGATCATCTTGGCATAATCCATAATCACTCTGAGAGGACCCTTTTGAAACCACTAATTGAGATATTATCAACTAATAAGAAGTAGTCAAACCCTTACCAAACTATCTGACCCTCTCAAAATTTGTGGAGTACTAGCTACGGATACCTAGAAAAGACATAAAATGCACCTCATGCTCAACAATGTCATGAAACAACAACAACAACAACAACAAACCCAGTGTATTCCCACCTAGTAGGGTCTGGGGGGGGTAAGATGTACGCAGTCCATACCTCTACCTCTGAAGAAGTAGAAAGGTTGTTTCCGATAGACCCCCGGCTCAAGACACGAGATACCACACACACACATAGTAAAGCACAGCACAAGATTACATAGCATAAATCCAAATTGATTTTTCAAAAATAGTAACAATCCTCTGCAACCTCAACTCTATCACCTTCTCCCAAACCTTCATAGTGTGATTCAACAACTTGATACCTCTATGATTATTGCAATCCTGAATGTCGCCCTTATTCTTATACAACGGAATCATCATACTCCACCTCCAAGCTTCAGGCATCCTTGCTGTCTTGAAAATTATGTTAAACAACCGAGTCAACCACTCCATACCTGCCCCTTCTGTGTACTTCTAAAAATCCACCGAAATCTTATCTGGCCCCGTCGCTCTACCTCTACGCATCCTACGAATAGCCCCCTTAACCTCCTCCACCTTAATACTTCTATAATATCCATAATCGAGAAACCTCTCGGAATGATCCAATTCCCCCAACACAATGTTAGTATCCTTTCCATCATTCAGGATCTTATGAAAGTAAACTGCCATCTCTTTCTAATATAACCCTCCTCCACCAAAACCTTGCCGTCCATATCCTTAATACACTTCACCTGATCCAGGTCCCGAGTCCTCCTGTCCCTAACCTTGGCAAACCTGTACAACTTTTTATCCCCACATTTACTATCTAACGCTGTGTATAAACTTTCGAAAGAAGCATTCTTAGCCCTCGTGACTGCTAACTTAGTCTCTCGCTTAGCAATCTTATACTCCTCGCTATTCTTTCGTTTATCTTCTTCATCCTTACTCTCTGCCAACTTTGTATACTCTCTCTTCTTGACCTCCACCTTCCTCTTCACCTCTTCGTTCCACCACCAGTCCACTTGGTACTTTCCCGAACGACCACTCGAGACCCCCAACACCTCTCTAGCTGTCTTCCTGATGCAGTTGGCAGTCTCATCGCACATACTATCTGTATCCCCTCCACTCCCCCAAGCCTTACTCGCCATCAACTTATCCCTTATATCCAGTGCACTGGCCAAAGTCGGACTCCCTCATCTAATCCTCAGTTGACCCTCCATACCTCTCATTCGCTCCTTTATGATCTCCAAGTCCATCACCAAAAACCTATGTTGGGTCGAAAGAACCTCACTCGGTAAGACCTAACAATCCTTATAAATACCCCTGTCCTCTTTCCTAAGGAGCAAGAAATCAATCTGAGTCTTGGCAACCGAACTTCAGAAGGTGACCAAGTGAACCTCCTTCTTGGGTAAGTTTGAATTAACTACCACCAACCTAAACGCCGGAGCAAAGTCCAGATGTGCCACTCCTTCAACATTCCTTACACCGAACCTGTGTCCTCCATGCACATCATCATAACCTTTCGAAGAAGACCCTATATGCCCATTGAAATCCCCTCCTACGAAAAGCTTCTCATTACTGGGACACTCCTCACTATCTCGTCCAAATCCTCCCAAAATTTCTTCTTCTCTTCATCATCCAAGCCTATATGGGGTGCATACGCACTAATAATATTCCAAGAAAACCCTCCAATAACTAGCTTAATTGACATCATCCTATCATTGACCCTCTTAATCTCTACCACTTGCTTCATAAGCTCATCATCTAATAAAATACTTACACCATTCCTATTCCTTATGCATCCCGAGTACCACAACTTATATCCAGCTACTACTCTCGCCTTAGAACCTACCCATTTGGTTTCTTGGAGACAAGCTATATTAATTCGCCTTTTTCTAAGAATTTTCACTAGCTCTAATGACTTCTCCGATAAAGACCCTATGTTCCACGACCCTACTCTCAACCTATAGTCATCCTTATCCCCTTTACCCTTCCTACCCCCGCCCCTACCCTGCCCTAGTCCACGTCCCCAACCCCAACCCCGACCCCGACCCAAGCCTCGCCCGAAGACATGACCCTATGCCAACACCATCAATCACAGCCACCATAGACAGCACCGACCAATAACACTAAGAGCAATTAGCTTAGACAACAAACCAAAAAAGTACTACAAGTCCACACTTCAGAACTACTAAGAACAACAAAAGGACAAAACACAAATAGGATTAACAAGCAAAACACTATTATGAAATACAGAAATCACCCAGTAAATTATCACCCACAAACCTGATAGTCAGCCAAGACGTGAAGAAAAAAGAATCGAAATAGGGACATCACTGTAAATATGATGTATCTAAATCCAATACAACTTGTGCATCAAAGGAATTCCTCACCACTCACCCCACCAGTAATCGTGGGCTTGACATCAAGGTCATTTTATCATTTAATCGAAACTCATAGTATTTCCTCACAGGTTTATCCAAAATCAGCTGGAACCAGTACACTTTTTGCAAAAGCCTGAATTAATACTGTATCTGTTATCAAAAACTCTCATGGGGCAAAGGCAGTGAATAGGGGCGGACCTATCACCATCTTTTTGGTGCTCCGACACCCGTTAAATTTGTGGTAGATTAGGTATAGTTAAATAAAAAATGTATAAAAATTGGTATACCGAATTAGAAAAGAACTCATTAAAGAATGAAGATAGCTAGGTGGTTTGATTTCCAAGTAGAACCTTAAAGCTTTGGGCATCAACATACGCGTTCGAACCTTCCGAGCACCCACGATCTCTATATCCTGGGTCCGCTACTGACAACGATAGAGGGGAAAAAGGGGTTTCATCTGAAGCCCCTGGGTGACAATTCTACCTCCACCCTACTCTAAATGATCAAACTCATCCCTTAATCTATAAAGAATAAAACTTTAAGGGAAAACCTCAAAAAAATTGTTCCAAGTATAAGAAGGGGAACCTACTTGTCTACAACAGACATAAGAGCTCCACCACTGCTTAGCAAAATCAATCAATTAGAAAATGGTTTAATCAACCCCATGGGAGTCAATTACATAGAGTTTATGAAACCTCTTATGACAATTAATAAAAAACACATAATAATCATCTTCAATAGCACCCCTAAACTTGGGAAGGAAAAGTCTTATAAATCTCTCGAATCTATTCTGCCCATCAGCAAAAGTTACTGGACCAAAAGCCACAGGAAAAACAACAAGTCTAACAAGCAATGCCTCAAAACATGGGGCTAAAAATTAGATAGATAAGCCTCCAGAGTATAACAACCACGAGTATAAACATGCCTTTGTGGATAAACACCTCTATAGTCTATGAATTATTCATTATACCTAACCTAAAAGATAAATCAATAGATCCTGCAATACTGGTGTAGCAATAAAACACTTATGGTCTTGGGATGATATCACATTATCTATATAATTATAACCCTAATCATGATTAATATTAGCTCAGGAAAGTCATATTTCGCTCATCCTCTAGTCGGAGCCATTTTTCATGCCTTGTATCTACATCTATCTTGATTGTGACCCCTACCCCTACCTCTCCCCTTGTCTAAGGATCTAATAATGGGTGTTGGCTCATGATGCGTCATGGAAACACAATATTTTTTATGCATAAAACCATAAATTTATGCATGAACATAGGTTATTTTGGTAGATATGATCCACCTTGATGTATATAGCAGGTAAAATAAGTCTACAATAATGTTGGAATGAGTAGAGTAGAAGATGACCTGGAAAAGACCAACTATGATCAAGTTATGAGTCATCAATTAAGTTGTCAACACTCGATACAACTCGTACACTGAATCGTACATATAACAAAACCTAAAGCCAAGATAAGGAGCTAATTAAGGACAAGATACAATGGCAGAAAACAAGTTATAAGAAAAGATATAAATCTTATGGAGAAGTCGTAAGAATGACAGAATCTAAATCTATAATCCAAATTTTAAGTCTCCGAAGTATACGAGTTGTAATTCTAAGTACGACACCTATAGGGAAGTTCTACACAAATCAATGTCCAAAGCTTGGATAGACAGAAGTCCCAGGTGAATATGAGTAAAGGAAACGAGTCATATACTCATGTACGACTCATAAATAAAAGTCGTATGCTGAACAGAGAGTTGAATCCTTGGGAGATGAGACACTGGAATGAATACAAAAAGCCTTGGTATGACTCGTATGATACCTGTATGAGTTGAAGACGGAGTCGTAATGAGTTCCGACATAAACTTACCTTTCTTATTTTGTTAGTATTTCTATGTTATTTTGAGATACTATAAATACCCTAGAATTTATGTTTTATTAGGTTGCGCACTCTTTAAACATTCTTACAATAGCTTACATACTTTTAAATTATGTTGGAGACTTTGGGTTTTCATTAAATTGAAGACTTTGGAGTTGATTCATCATTTTATTGTTCAATTAATTACATGTGTTCTTTATTGCTAATCATGGATTCTTGCATAAACATGAGTAGTTATTTCCCTTAACTAGGATTGTGGTAACCCTGGCATATTAGCTACATAGAGAAAGTGTGATATTCATCTATTATAGTGTTTATGCATACATCTTAATCTTCTTCACAATAATTAATCTCATAGAAGTTGTAGATGTTTGAGATAGCCTATATTCCCTCCCATCCCCAAAAGTGAGTTTGTGATTGGGAAAAGAAAATTAAGATAGTGATTTAAGATTCACCTCCATCTTTCATTCCCCGCTATCTCATCTAATCACTTAATCCAAAAAGGAGTAGTGAACCGAGGTCATAGAAAGGAGCAACAAGGCGACACCATAAGACTTAACTAGTAAATGGTGAGATTTATCCTCATGCCTAAAAGGTGGCTGATAATACATATCTTGTAGACTTTGCATGTAGAACAACAAAATAGGTCGGTTGAAAATGAGAAATTTTTAAAGTTAAGAAGCTAGTGGGGACACAATCCTAGTGTTCGTCTTCTATTGTCAACAATCCAAAAGCACTCCAGATTCACTTACTACTTGCAATTTATACAAAATTCCCCCCCCCCCCCCATTTACCTTTCTATACTACTCGTGGATTACATCAAGTTAAGCAATTTTTTGTGTTTTCCCTATGGATACAACCCCAACCTTGTTATTATATTTGTAATCGACTACAACATACTTCTAATTGGAGTTACTTTTGGGCGATATCAAATTTTGGCGTCATTGCCAAGGAAGACGGTTTGAGTAGTGAATTTAATTAGTGGATTTCAAATGTTTTATTTTCTATTTTTGATTTAGCATATGTCACTTATTCCAGGTACTAGGAGTATAGGAAGTCCCTTACTCCCGTTTGATCCAGATCCAGAAAGAATCCTTCAAACACCAATACAGATTTCAGGACAAGTTTGTGATGGGGTTCTGGACCTTCCTACCTGTGGATCCAAATATGGCACTCTCGTGTGTTCTACTAGTTCCATTGAATGTTGTAGGCATATAGATGCAACAACTTTTAGAGTGAGAATAAAGAGAAGCTGAAAAGTCTAGACTTTCTATAGTGGCTGAGTTAGCTCAACAAGATGGGCTAGCTAGTATTAGATAGGTAGGTGATCATCAAGTTTAAAGAGGAAGGTTTCTATTGATTCTTGCATATCGATACTTAGATCCATACGAATATGAAAAAGATATGGGTTTTGTTGAGCCTACTAAGATTGGAGCTATTGTACCTCCTATTTTACCTCTAAATGTGAAATTTGACATTACTAGCTATGATCCAATTGTTGAATTTGAAGGGTGTATTTTCGGGAGTAGCTAAGGATAATGCAAATATGCATCTTAAAAATTTCACTGGGATCTGCACGTCATATACTATTCTGGGGGTAGATCATGAAGCATTGAGACTAAGATTGTTCCCATTTTCTTTGACAGAAGAAGCATTATTATGGCTTAGAGAACATTCAAGAGGGTCTATAACTACTTGGCATGAGTTGCATAAATAGTTTTTGAATGATTTTTTTCTCCTGTATGGATGCTAAGTTGAAGGATGAAATTTATAATTTCAGATAGTTACGTGCAAAATCTATGTATGAGGCATATAATTCAAGAGTGATGGCAGATACTATTTTAGGAGGAGCATTTATGCGTCGTCATTGGGGTGCTGCACAGGATATGCTAGATGATATTTTAGTGACTAATAGAGGGTGGCATACTAGAGATTCAGAGCATGGTTCAGGTACATATACTATAGGAGCAACCAATACTTATGCAGCTGGTCATGATATGGTATCACAAGAGGTTGCACAGCTTTGTACCGATATTAGGTTGCTTAGAATTAGTTCACGATAATGAGTGATGAGTAAGTAAATATAGTTATGGTATAGGGGTCTGCTTCTAAACCAATTGAGATTTAATTTCAAGAGGAAGAGAAGTATCTTGATCATAGACTAGTGTATTTTTTAGCCTAAGGGAAAGGAAATCAAGGTTGAAACTTTTATAATGATAGATAAGAGATAGCAGTGGAGAGATATCATGATTAGTAGAATAAAGATGACTATCAGGAAAAGAGTGAAAAGTATATTCCACCAGGTAGTCGTGATATAGTATCCAGAATGGAGGCAGTTTTATCTAAGCTGGTCAAAGGGTAAGAAAGTCAAGAGAGTTTCCTAAAGGATATCAAAGCAGATTTATCAGGATTGAACCAGAAAATTGATTTGCATGATATAGCAATCAAGAAGTTGGAGCAATAATTTGGTCAGATATCAGCCATAGTAAATCAAAGACAGACTGGTACTCTTCCGAGTAACACAGTAGCAAATCCAAAGAATGATGGCCACTGCCATGCCATTACCACTCGGAGTGGTAAATTCAATATAGACCCATCTATATCCACTTTAGATAAGTAGAAGAATGATGGTGACACAATTGAGGTGGAAAGTAACAATGTGCAAGATTAACCAAAAGATAAGGTTGAGATGCCTGTGTTGAAGTTCATTCCAAAGCCTCTTCCTCCTTATCCACAAAGGCTAAGAAAGAAACAATAAGATGATAAGTATCAAAAGTTTTTATCTATGCTAAAAGAACTATTAGTCAACATACCTATTATAGAAGCATCGGAGAAAATACTCAGATATGCAAAATTTATGTAGGCTTTGATCACCAAGAAAAGAGTAGTCTGTTATGAGCTAGTTGATAATGCTCATCTTTATAGTGTTGCAGATACTAGATCATTGGTGGAGAAGAATGAGGATGTTGGTGCTTTCACTATATATTGCACTATTGGATCTTTCACCTTTGCCCATTCTTTGTGTGATTTGGGTGTCAGTATCTACCTTATGTCATTCACAGTATTTAAACAGTTAGGGTTAGGAGCTCTAAATCCTACTACCATGAGACTAGTGATAGCAGACAGAATGGGGAAAAAGTTAGTTGGTATTTTATATGATGTATTAGTAAAGGTGGCTTCTTTCAATCTTTCTTGTTGACTTTGTGATTTTAGATTGTGAAGTGGACTTCTAAGTCCTAATTATTAGGAAGACCATTTTCGTAAATAGGGAGAATATTGATTGATTTGGAGATGGGGCATCATATGCTAAGATTGAATGATGAATATGTGATATTCAATGTATGCAAATTTATGAGGCAACCTGACGAGTTGAGAGTGATACATACAATTTATATATATGATAAAGAGGTAGATTCATTCCATGATGTGGATGCAATTACTCTTCGGCATGATGGTTTTGATGTGGTTGTTCCTATTAAAGAAAGGCTAGGTGTTAAAGCGCTTACAGCTGCGATCATGAACTTTGATACTAATGGTATTAAGGAGTATGAGGATATAGTAGGTGCACTATATAGGAATGTGTAATGTCCCGAGTTTGTACCCCAAACACTACATGGTACCTATAATCCCGAAAGACCATAAGCTAACCCATGACTGGTACCTGCTATAATAACTGAATAAAAATATTGTAAAATATGGAATAAAGGCAAAAATAGCCATAAGGTTCAAAATTGAAAATCAATCACTGAATAGTGAAAATAATACTATAAATTGAACATCTGTCTGAAAAATTACTCTAGTCTGAAAATCCTCTACTATCTGAACAAGGAGTTGTTGGGACATGTCCCCAACTAATTCTGAATACTAAAAAACTTGAATAATAAGTCTGTCCTCAAACAATAAGGACTCACCACTAGTCTGTTGTTGATAGATCGGGCTGCTAAGTATGATTGAGGGCCAGTATATCTAAACCTATGATATAAGACATCATAGCACAAAAGAAAGGTATGTGTCAGTACTTTGAATATATTAGTATGCTAAGTGAGGTAGGTTGAGATGCATGGGTTCATATGCATGAACAATACTGACTGAAAAACATGAGTATAACTTAATGAGAGTACAAGCATAAATACATAAATTGTAACTAAGGTCATGGTAACACTGAATACTGAGTTCTGAATCACTGGTTTACAAATATCTGAGTATACTGATACTTTAATACTATTAATTAAGTGACTGTATCTGTCAATCCTAATTCTGTGGAACTATTTTGAGTTCCATACTTAACTAAGTGACTATGTCTGATAGTCCTAATTTCTGAAAAACTAAATTGAGTTTTATTATGAAGACTAAAACAGAGACTGTGGGATGTAATCATCTAATCGATATGCCCCTCTCTGATATAATTGGGGTCCAACCTATAACCCCAGCTGGAAGGATGTCAGTACCATGCCACGGGTAAAGACAAGCTGAGCCACCCTCATCTGGTAGGTTCTCTGAATGAAAATAATGGTACCCTCAACTGTCAGGTATGACACCTCATCAACTATCAACTGGCTAGTTGATGTCTCGACTTACACTGGCTACGTAGTTCTAGAACACAAAGGCTGTTTCTAAGGATCACACCCTCTACTAGAAGGTGAGTCCCTATCGTTGGGTTTACTCGGTGTTGAATCCTACTCTTAACTGAATAGACAGTGGACAAAATTCTAAACTGTTCTAGGCTAGACTGAACTATGACTGATCATGTTAATTGACTGGGCTGAACTGAGTTCACTGGATTTTAAACTGATTACTAACTGAGTTCTGAGCTGATTACTGAACCACTGATCATGATATGACCAATACTATTCTATAACTGACACTGGCTATAGATATATAGCTAAATTATCGGGTATTAAATACCCCCAGGACTCAATAGCATAAAAAGTAAACCACTGCATGACTTTTGTAGCATAATGGTACTAGCTTGTTAATACTACATTCACTTAGACATTTTTGTCAAACACTCGATATACATAAGCTTGTGCATAATTGAAATCACACAATAACATGTTATTCTTGGACTAGTCAAATCGCATACACAATTTGACAAACACTTAGGGAGCATGGGTATTTCACATATCACTAAAAATATAGTAATATCATGGATTCTACATCCAATTTTTAATTCAAGAGTTTGAAATTTAGTTCACAAAATTCAATTCACAATTAAATAGTGTGCATGAAACTTGGGAAAAATCATGGAATTAGATCACCATTAACATCATAATCATTTATACATTAAAGATACAAGATGAAAACAATTAACTTGTATTTTACAAGAGTTTCTTGATCTCCAAAGGTGTAAGGAAACCCTTGGATGAACATTTCACATACCTTGGTATTCAAATTTGGGAGGAATAATGGAGTGTTCTTGAAGACTGAATCTTGAATTGGGGATCCTAGGGTTTGCTTCTTGAGAAATTTTGACAAATATGAATGGATTTTGCCTCTAAAGGGGCTTAATCTCATGTTTTAGGGGCTGACATAGGATGGGAAAAGACCCACTTACCCCTAAGGATGCGGCTTTTTAATGACTGAAAACTGATTTATGATGTGCAGATCGACGTGTTGCATCATCGGCATTGATGTGATGGACAACGCACCATGTCGGTTCACTTGAATTTTCACCGGAAGCTGGAGGAAAATATTCATCGATGCAATAGGATATGTGGCACATCGAGATAGCGTCGATCCATTGGTTTGAGCTTTCAAATGTGATCCAAATAAAGTTTGAAAACTATAAAACTTGTCCGATAACACCCACTGAAATTCTTGATCATGATTCAACCTAAAAATCATTACTTTAAGGTCATGAGGGTCATGAAATAGAGTCGTCAAGCTATAAAGTATAAAATAACACTAAGTCTGAATACTTAGCTAAAATGTTCAAAGTCTGGGACCCCTTAACAAGCTTTAAAGGCCTGAGTTAAGCTTAGGATTTTGTGGGGTCTTGCAATATCTCCTCCTTGGGAACATTCATACTCAAATGTTACTAAGCTGGGAATACTGATAGACTAAACTTAGATACTGGATATGCATAACTGCAACATGATTTCATAACTGACACTACTGATATGCTAAAATTTCATACTATACATGCATATCTGATGCATGAGCACATAGCTTAACATGATTCATGAATGCATGACTGGGATTGCTAATAGTCTGAGTTTCTCATGCTGAACATGCATAGCTGATGTATGATCAAAACTAAATATACAATGAAAACTGGTACCAAGCCTATAAAGGAAAATCTGAGCTTGGAACTGAGTAAGTTCAAGGCAAAACTATTACCTTAGGCTTAGTCTGAGTTGTCGGGGAAGAGGTGAGGATACTTGGTCTGCATATCTGCTTCTACTTCCTAAGTAGCTCCCTCGACGGACTGATTTCGCCAAAGAACTTTGACTAGAGGGACCTCTTTGTACCTCAATCAGCAAATCTGATAATCAAGTATTTTGACCGGTATCTCCTCATAAGAGAGGTTGTTCTGAATATATATTCCCTTTGTAGGGACTACGGCTTTTGGGTCACCTATGCATTTCTTAAGCATGGAACACTGGGTGCACTAAAGGCAACTCAAGCTCGTAAACGACCTTTTTTAAATAATTGAGAATTCGGTAAGGACCAACATATTGGGGACTGAGTTTCCTCTTCTTTCCAAACCATTTCACTCCTTTTATAGAAGGTATTTTCAAATGCATATAATCACCAATCTCAAACATGAGAGCCTTTCTACGCATATCTGCATATGATTTTTGTCAGCTATAAGTTGTCTTAAGCCTTTCCCTAATCAACTGACCCTTCTCTAAGGTGTCAAACATCAAGTCAGGCCCTACCACTGCGGCCTCACCTACTTTAAACCAACCAATGGGAGATATATATCTCCTCCTATGGAGCACCTCAAACAAAGTCATCTTAATGCTGGAATGGTAACTATTATTATACAGAAATCAATCAAAGGCAAGTGGTAATCCCAATTACCTTTAAAGTCAATGGAATATTCTCACAGTATATCCTCTAATGTATGAATGATCCTTTCTTCTTGACCATCTGTTTGAGGGTGAAAGGTTGTACAAAGGTGGACTTGGGTACTAAGACCATTTTGGAACACTTTCTAGAAATAAGAGGTAAACTACGTACCTCTATTCTAGATAATGGACAATGAAACTCCGTGTAACCTGACCAACTCTCTGACATAGAGCTTGGCATAGTCCTTGGCTAAATAAGAGGTATGGACTGGTAAAAATAAGCTGATTTGGTCATACTATCTACAATGACCCAAACTAAATCATGTTGACGATGGGTACGAGGCAAACCCATCACGAAGTCCATGTTCACTTCTTCCCATTTCTAGGTGGGAATACTGAACTCCTGCATGGACCCACTTGGCTTCTGATGCTCAATCTTAACCTGTTGACATGTTGAGCACTTATCCATAAACTTTGCAACGTCTCTCTGTATTTCACTCAACCAATAGATCTCTCACAAATCACGGTACATATTAATGGCCCCAGGATGAATAGATTAATGCGCACCATGCACTTTTGTAAGAATCTATTGTCTCAGGTCATCTACACCTGCCACATATAGCCGACCCTAACAATACCGTACATCATCTCTCCCTTGGGATAAAACCTCTATCTTCTAATCTATGGCTCATTTTTTCAACTTAACTATATTGGGATCCCTATCCTACTTTTCCTTCACCTCGGAAACCAGGGATGATTCTGAACTACTTTACACCCATGCATTACCTTCTGTTGAATCGACTAAGTGAACATCTTGTCAGCCAAGCTGATGAAATTCCTGAGCTAACTTCTTCTTACTATCCTCCACATGAGCAACACTACTTATAGATATCATACTAAAAGCATCAGCCACTACATTGGCTTTACCCGAATGATATAGGGCGCTCATGTCATAGTTTTCAATAATTCCAACCACCTTTTCTGACGTAGGTTTAGGTCTTTCTGAGAGAATACGTACTGCAGGCTCTTATGGTCAGTGAAAACATCAACGTGCACTCCATATAAATAGTGCCTCCAAATCTTTAAGGAAAATACTACTGCTGCTAACTCAAGATCATGAGTAGGATAGTTCTTTCCATGGGGATTAAGATTTCTAGAGTAATAGGCTATGAATTTACCTCTTTGCATCAAAACACACCCCAAACCAACTTTGAAAGCATCTCAATACATAACAACGTCGTCTGAACCATCTGGTAGAGTCAAAACTGAGGATGAGGTGAGTCGAGTCTTTAACTCCTGAAAACTCTTCTCGTAACAATCTGACCATTGAAACTTGACTTTCGTTTGAGTCAATCTAGACATAAGGGATAAAATAGATGAAAGTCCCTCAACAACAATTGGTAATAGCCGGTTAAGCCCAAGAAACTCTGGATATCTGATAGAGAGATGGGTCTGGGCTAGTTTCTCACTGCTTCGGTCTTTTGGGGATCAACTCTAATTCCATCATCAAAAATAATATAGCCATGCAAGGCTACTGACCTTAACCAAAATTCGTACTTACTAAATTTGGCGAATAGCTGATGGTTTCTGAGAGTTTGTATTACAATTTTGAGATCGTCTGCATGATTATGCTCATTATGGGAGTAGACTAAGATGTCATTTACGAAGACTATGATGAACATTTCCAAGTACTGCTTGAACACACGGTTTATCAAGTCCATGAAAGCTGTTGGGCTATTAGTAAGACCGAATGACATAACTATGAATTTTAAGTGAGCATACCGTGTTCTAAAAGCTATTTTCAGAATGTCATATTCTCTGACTCTGAGTTGATGATAGACTGATCTGAGGTCTATCTTAGAAAAGTAACTGGCACCCTGAAATTAGTCATACAAGTCATTGATTCTGGGAAGGGGATACTTAATCTTAACTGTGATTTTATTCAACTAATGGTAGTCAATGCACATTTTAAGTAAACCATATTTCTTACTCACAAATAAAATTGGTCTGCCTCACTGGGACACATTGGGTTTGATGACTCCCTTATCTAGGAGATCCTTCAACCTTTTAATTCTCTAAGTTCTGCAGATGCCATTATGTATGGCAAAATAGATATAGGATGAGTATATAGAAGAAGGTCTATTCCAAAGTCGATATCTCTTTAGGGAGGAACTCTGGGAAGATCTTCGGGAAACACGTCTAGGAATTCACATACTACTTATACTGACTCAAGAGTAGAGTTTTTGAGCTAGAGTTTTGGACTCAGATAAGATGGTCGACACATCCCTTAGATATCATTTGCCTTGTCCTAAGGTAGGAAACAATTTGACCACTAAGTACTGAAGTACTACCCCTCCACTCAAGGATGGGCTCATTCAGAAACTGAAACTGGACAATTCTATTTCTGCAGTTAATGAGGCATAGCAAGAATGAAGCCAATCCTTGTCAAAAATGACACAAAAGTCGTTCATCTCTAATTAAAATAAGTCTACTAAAGTGACTTTCAGAAATACCATAATCGGACAGTTTTTGTATACCCACTGAGCTATAATAGATTTACCCACCAGGGTAGAGACTGAAAAAGGCTCTGCTAGAATTTTGGGACTGACTCCGAAGTCAACAATTATATAAGGAGTAACAAAGGACAAAGAATCTCCTGGATCTAGCAAATCATAAACATGTAAATGATAAACTTATAACATACCAGTGACCACATCAGAAGAGCTTTCCTGATCCTTTTGAGACTGAAAGGCATAGAGTCTATTTGGGCGTTTCCCACTGGTAGCACTGGAAGCAGCACCCTTTTGATTTGGGTGACCAAACTGAGCTGAGGGATGATTATGCTGACCTAGGGAACCTTCTTGGGGACAATCTCTAACTCTGTAGCCTTCCTAGCCATATCTGAAGCATACGTTACTACTAGATCTACAGACACTTTATGGTTTCTGCCATACTTCTGGCAGAGAGGATTTGTTTGGGCACTAATAACACTACCCTGGGGTTTAGGGCCTGATGCCTTATCTCTATTGACATCTCTGAATTTTAGCATGGGAGCACTGGCTGAGGACGGAGCTAGAACTGAGGACTTTGGGTGGAACTGAGAAGGATTCCCACCCTCTGACTTAGTTTGAGCGAAGTTGAAACTACCTATTCTCGCTATCTTATTCTCTCCCTCCTTCTCCCTATTCTTAGACTCCTCTATCTACTGAGCATAAACTATGTTTAACGCCCTAAATTCTGAACCCCGGACACTACATAGTGCTTATGACCCCGAAGGATCACAAGCTAACCCACGACTGATATCTATAGCTAAGTATTGAATAGTATACTATAGAATGAGGAAAACTTTCCATAAGTTTCAATACTCAAATAAAACCAAATAAAGTATAATAATACCAAAACTAAAAAAAATGAAAATACTCTAGTCTGAAAAAGCCTTTAAACTATCTGAATAAGGAGTTGATGGGACAGTTCACCAACTAACTCTGTCTACTATAAATAATGAATCTAATGTAATAACAAAATAAGGAATATCCTTGAATGATAAGGACTCACTGCTAAGTCTACTATGGCTGGCTGAGTCTGAACTGCTATGGTGCTCTAGATCTCGTGGTTTTGAATCTATAGTATAATACACCATAGCGCAAGAGAAAAGTATGCGTCAGTACGTGAGAATGTACTATATGATAGATAAGGTAAAGCAAAATACAAGGGTTTACATGCAGGAACAATACTAACTAAATATCATGAAACTACTAAATGAGGATACATGCATGAGTGCATAAACTATAACTTAAATCATAGTTACACTGAATACTGAATCCTAATACCTGGATTTCTGATGTCAGAGTCTACTAATACTGATATATGATTGACTTAATCTGAGATCAATCCTTTCTAGCACGTGATCTCTGGATCTATGGAACTATCTAAGTTCTTTACTGCTCTAAGTGACTGTATATAACCATCCTAATTTTTGTAATACTGAACTAAGTTCTATTACTGAGACTGAATCTAAAATTGAAACAATGGGAGGTAATAATCTAATGGACATACCCCTTTCTACCTAATTTAGGTTCCAACCTATAACCCTAGTTGGAAGGGTGTCAGTATCATGCCACGGGTAAAGACAACTACTATGGAGTCAGTCCTATCTAGTGGGTAACCCCTAAGATCAGTTCTATCTAAAGGGTGATCCTTGAGTATGTCTATCCTATCTAATGGGTGACATCTCGTAACCTATGTTGGCTATGTAGTTCTGGAACTTAGAGACTTCTTCTAGGGATCTCAGTCCTATCTGACGGGTGAGCCCTCCCATCCCTAGGTTTGCTCGGTTCTCAGTCTTATTCCTAACTGAAAGACACTAAACTAATTTTCTAGTTCATATTAGGCTTGAATGAACTATTACTGGTCGTACTACTTCACTGGGTTGAACTGATTTCATGGAGTCACATTGGCTAACGGACTACCACTGATTGTGGTACGAGTGAGATTATCTTGAAAATTGACACTAGCTCTAGACAGTCAGCTAAATTGTTGGATATAAATACCCCCGGGACTCAATAGCATAAATAAGAATAAAACATGACAATTTTTGAACAACATGACAATATTCTTTCATTCACATTACCATCAATGAAGCTTCTCTATAAGCACTTGAAAGTCATACACTTGCACATGGACAGGAATGCATACTAATGTCTCATGACTCATTCAATTAAGCCTTTCAATAAACACTTAGCAGGAATTAACTTGTACATATATGGGGACTACCTGTTTACATGCTATAATGGCACTGCTTCATTCATATAGGCATTTAATCAAATATATGGGAAGCATGCTTTGGCTATACAACTATTACCACATCTAAGTATCATGGCTATATCAATAAACTTGCAACTTAAAGGGTTTATCATGAATATTATACAATTCATCACATGCTAGATTCAAACTTTGAAACTCATAATCTAACACATGAATTAAAACCCAACAATCACATAAACATGAATTTCAGTTCACATATATCATAAAAACTCATAAAAATACAATCTTTGAATTTACAAAGTATTCTTTAACTTCTTGGGTGGAAGGAACCCAAGAATCAACATCTAACATACCTTAGTTCTTAATTTTGAGAAGATTGATGGTGAAACCTTTGAGAATTAAGCCTTGAATTGAGAACCCTAATGCTTGTTCTTGAGGAAATTTGAGAGATAAGAGTATACTTTTGCAAAAATAAGGCTGAGTATCGTGTTTTAGGGTTATATAAGTGTGGGAAAAGACTTAAATAAACCTGGAGTCGCGACTATTTTAATGACTAGAAAATTGGTACCGACGTGCTGGTTGACATAGTGCATCGAAGGCATCAACATGATACCTAATGCATCACGCCATGATCGCGTCGAGCCTCAATACTTTTATCTAGAAATCCTGCAACAATATTGACCAATGTGATAGGCAATATGGCGCGCCAAGATCGCATTGGTTCACTATTTTGTGACACCAAACTGGTTTAAACGAGGTTCAAAAAATCCGAAACTTGTCCGGGAACCCGTATTAACACTCTTGATCTTGAATTAACTAAGTCATAGAATCTTAAAGGACTTCAAGGTCACAAAATTAGATTACCAACTTTCGAAAGATAAAAATAAACTAAGTCTGGAAACTTTAGCTAGAAGTTTCTAAGTCTGGGACCCTTTGGCAAGCACTAATGGACTAAATTAAGCTAGGATTTTGTGGGGTCTTACAATATCTCCCCCTTGGGAACATTCGTCCTCGAATGGGACTGACTAAACTGAGAATAGTAGTATACTAAACTTACTTACCATACATGAGCAATTGAAACACGTTTATATGACTGGAACTACTGATACATTGAAATTTCATATTGAGCATACATATCTAATGCAAGAATAACTGACTGAACTGACTCATGAATGCATGAATGAATATGCAATGGTAACTGATATCGAGTTTCTAGGAAATCTCATTGTGAAACTAAATGGATTTAAGGACATGAAATCATCGAAAAATCATAGGGTATCTCTTATTTGGGACTCTATGTCCCTCTAAGAGTACTTGCTTTACTGAGATACTGGGGAAAACTGAGGCAATTCTCAAGGCACCTATAAACTGGATCATGACTAAACTTCTAGGATCCAAAAATAATGCATGATTCATGATCTGAGCTGAACTCGCAACTATTAGGATGCTTTATCTAAGGATAGTTACATTTCTGAGATTTCTAATAATATAACTAGATTAAAAGATAGGAAAAACAAACCATACAAATTGACTGCTTGACTGCTAAACTGAATTACTGGCTTTACTAACTATCTTATGTTGAAGACTTAAGCTCATATGAAAACAAAGGATCTAGCAAGACATATCCTGAAGGTGAAAGACTCATAACATACCCGAATCTATATTGGGGACACTTTCCAGATCATGGCAAGTCTGGAGTGCATAAAATCTATTCTGACGCTGACCACTAGTGGTACTGGAAGTGGCGCCTTGATGACATAAATCTTTGCCCCTCTGAGCTAAAGCTTTACACTCTCGTAGCCTATGGCCTGGCTTACCAGAACAAAAACATACCTCACTGCCTGCTCAACATGTACCTAGGTGATTTTTACCACACTCTTCACAAAGAGGATAGGTACAATCACTTCACACTAACCTAGGTTTTAAAGCCAGGAGCACCATCATGACTGTCTTTCTTGAACTTTGGTACTGGTGCACTAGCTGAAGATGGAGATGGTACTAAAAACTTTAGACTATGCTGAGAATGGTTACCACTTTATGACCTTGGCTGATAAAAACTATAACTACCTATTCTGGATCTCTTTTTTACTCTCTCTTTTCCCTTAGCTTTCTCTTCCTTAATCTACTGAGCGTGTATCATCAACCCAGAAAGATCCATATCTCTATTGATCATTGCAGTCCTACACCCCTTAACCACCAACTTAGACACACCAGTTATAAACTTACTTATACTTGCTCTAGGGTCAGCCATCAGCTCAGGGGCATATTTAGACAACTGGTTAAACTTAGGGAAATACTCCTTCACTGTCATAGAGCCCTGCCTTAGGTTCATAAGATCTTATATCTTAGCATCTATCATCTCAAGTAGAAAAAACATATCTAAGAACGCATCCCAAAATATCTACCAAGTCATGGGAGCTGCATCCTCCCCTCTACTCTTCTTCCACATCACTACCTAATCATAAGCAACATCCTTCATCCTATAGGATGCCAATTCTACACTCTCCTCTATAGAAACATGCATAAGATGGGTGATCTTCATAACCTCATCAAGATAAAGCTGTGGGTGCTCATCTGCCTTCGACCCAAAGTATTATGGCGGGTTCATTCTTGTAAAATCTTTGATTCCAGATATGGCTAAATCTCCATCTTGCTAAGTTTGAGCTATAGCCTGATGGTTACCCTAAACATTAGTAGTCACAGCTTAGGCTAGTGCCTAGAAATTTTTTCAAAACTCTGCATGTCACACATTTTTATTTAGAGGATCTACGGGCTGAGGTAGCTGGTTATCATTTCTACGGGCATTAGCTCTGCGAGGAGGAATATTCTCTACTTGAAAGGAAAAAATTGATTAGACTGAGATTTTAACTTGAGCTCATGCTCACTCGCATGACATGAATACTGAAAGAAGGGAAACTATTCCTAAAACATCTCATAGCCACTTATACATAAATATGGTGCGCAACACACCCATGCACAAGACTCTACTAGATGCATCTTTTCAGACTTCCTAGGACACTATTGAACATTAGGCTCTGATACAAAGTTTGTAATGCCTCAGATTTTGAAACTCGAATACTACACGGTGCTATTGACCCCAAAGTCCCACAAGCTAATCCATGACTAATATCTGTAGCTAAGCACTGAATAATATACTATTGAATGTGGAAAATTGGCAGAAAACTTGCCAAAAGGTTCAATACTCAAATAAAACTGAATAAAGTATAATAATATCAAAACTAAAACAACTATTTGAAAATACTACAATATGAAAAAGCATTTAAACTGTCTGAATAAGGAGTTGATGGTACAGTACCCAACTAACTCCATCTACTAAAATTACTGAATCTAATGTAATAACAAAATAAAGAACATCCTTGAATGATGAGGACTCACTGCTAAATCTACTGTTGTTGGCTAAGTCTGAACTGCTAATGGTGCTTTAGATCCCATGCTTTTGAACCTATGGTATAAGACACCATAGTACAAGAGAAAAGTATGCGTCAGTACGTGAGAATGTACTAGTATGCTAGATGAGGTAAGCTTGAATGCAAGGGATTACATGCATGAACAATACTGACTAAATATCATGAGACTACTGAATGAAGATACATGCATGTGTTCATAAACTATAACTAAAATCGTAGTAACACTGAATATTGAATCCTAATAACTGGATTTTTGATGTTAGATTCTACTAATACTGATATTTGATGGACTTAATTTGAGATCAGTCCTATCTAGTGGGTGATCTATGGATCTATGGAACTATCTAAGTTCTTTACTGCTCTAAGTAATTGTATCTGACAGTCCTAATTTCTATAATACTGAACTAAGTTCTATTACTGAGACAGAATGTGAAACTGAAACTATGGGAGGTAATCATCTAACCAAAATGCCCCTTTCTAGCTAATTTGGGGTCCAACCTGTAACCCTAGTTGGAAGGGTGTTAGTGTTGTGCCACGGGTAAAGACAACTACTATGAAGTCAGTCGTATCTAATGAGTGATCCCTGATATTAGTCCTATATAGTGGGTGATCCCTAAGTTTTTCAGTCCTATCTAACGGATGATATCTCATAACTTATGCTGGCTAATTAGTTATGGAACTTAGGATTTCTTTAAGGGATCTCAATCCTATCTAACGGGTAAGCCCCCCCATCCTTAGGTTTGCTCGGTGCTGAGTCTTACGTCCAACTGAAAGACACTGAACTGATTTTCTAGTTCATACTAGGCTTCACTGAACTATTACTGATCATACTACTTAACTGGGTTGAACTGAGTTCATGGAGTCCCATTTACTGATGAACTACTATTGATTGTGGTACAACTGAGATTATCTTGAAAACTAACACTGGCTCTAGAAAGTTAGCTAAATTGTCGGGTATAAATAACCCCAAGACTCGATAGCATAAATTAGAATAAAACATGACTATTCTTAAATAACATGACAACATTCTTTCATTGACATTACCATCAACGAAGCATCTCTTTAAGCACTTGAAAGTTATACACTTGCGCATGGATAGGAATGCACACTAATGTCTCATGACTCATTTAATAAAGCCTTTCAACAAACACTTAGCAGGCATTAACTTGTACATACATGGGGACAACATGTTTACATGCTATAATGGCACTACTTCATTCATATAGGCATTTAATAAAACATATGGGAAGCATGTTTTGGCTATAATACCATACCGTATCTAAGTATCATGGCTATATCAATAAACTAGCAACTTGAAGGGTTTATCATGAACATTATGCAATTCATCACATGCTAGGTTCAAACTTTGAAACTCAAAATCTAAAACATGAATTAAAACACAATAATCACATAAACATGAATTTTAGTTCACATGAATCATGAAAACTCATAAAAATACAATCTTTGAATTTAGAAAAGGATTCTTGAACTTCTTCGGTGGAAGGAACCCAAGAATCAACATCTAACATACCTTAGTTCTTAATTTAGAGAAGATTGATAGTGAAACCTTTGAGAATTGATCCTTAAATTGAGAACCCTAATGCTTGTTCTTGAGGGAATTTAAGAGAAAAGAGTATACTTTGGTAAAAATAGGGAAAAATATCGTGTTTTAGGGTTATATAAGAGTGGGAAAAAAACTGAAATAACCCTGGGGTCATCACTATTTTAATGGCTGGAAAACTGGGTACTGACGCACTGGTCAATGTGACACATCGAAGGCATCGACGTGATTCCCAACACGTTACGCCATGATCACACTGAGCCTCAGTACTTTTCCCTAGAAATCCTACAATAATATTGACCAATGCGATAGGCGACGCGGTACACAAAGATCAATTGGTTCACTATTTTAGGACACCAAACGTGGTCTAAATGAAGTCCAAAAAATCCAAAACTTATTCGGGAACCCCTTTTGACACTCTTGATCATGAATTAACTAAGACATAGACACTTAAAAGACTTTAAGGTCATGAAATTAGATTGCCTACTTCCGAAGGCTAAAAATAAACTAAGTCTGGAAACTTTAGCTAGAGTTTTCTAAGTTTGGGACCCCTTGGGAAGCACTAATGGAATGAATTCAGCTAGGATTTTGCTTAGTCTTACACCATGAACCTGGATATGTCCTCCCCTTAATCACATTATGGTCCTAGACTCCTTGACCATACTATTAGACACGCTAGAGACAAACTTACTCATCCTGGACCTGTTATCTGCCACTACATGAGGAGCTTATCTAGCTAATTGAGTAAACTTGAGAGAATACTCTTTCACTGTCATATTGCCCTACTTTAGTTTAATAAATTCTAGAACCTTCGTTTCCCTCAACTCCAACGGAAATAACCTATCCAGAAAAGCAGTGGAAAAATCCTCCTACTTTATGGGCCCTGTATCTGTGGCCTTTTTAGCTTTCCACTAGTTAAACCATGAGTGAGCCAAATCCTGAAACTGATATGCAGCTAACTCGGCACTCTCACTAGCTGTCACCCCCATAATATTTGTAACTTTCTACACCTAATCAACAAATTCCTGAGGGTACTCATCTGACTTACACCTAGTAAAAGATGGAGAGTTCATTCGAGTGAAGTCTCAAATCCTGGCTGCAGCAGTATTGGCTACTGGGTTGGTCAAAACGACAGCTGAAAGTTAATTTTGGGCTTCCATGGAATGAGCTAGGGTGGTGAAAGCTTCTCTGAATGAAGCACGGGAAACATGTTCATCTAGGGGATCTAGCTGGATGGGCTAAGGTGTTGGCTGGTCCCCCGTTCCTCTTTCCTTAGTCTGCTTTGAGGCATATTCTGTAAATAAAAGAGAAACTTTGGATTAGACTGGGATTTTAACTGGAGCTCATGCTCACTCGCATAACATGAATACTGAAAGAAGGGAAACTTTTTCTAAAACATCCAATAGCCTCTTGTCTATAAGTGTGGAATGCTACACACCCATGCACAAGACTCTACTAGATGTGACTTTTAGACTTTCTAGGACTCTGTTGAACTTTAGGCTTTGATACTAAGTTTGTAATGCCCCAAGTCTGTACCCCGAATGCTACATGGTGCTTATAATCCTGAAGGACCACAAGCTAACCCATAATTGGTACCTGCTGCAATAACTGAATAAGAATACTATGAAATGCAAAATAAGGGCGTAAATAGCCATAAGGTTCAATATTGAAAATCAATTAATGAATACTAAAAACAACACTATAAACTAAACATCTTTCTGAAAATTTACTTTAATCTAAAAATCCTCTACTATCTGAAAAAGGAGTTGATGGGACATGTCCCCAACTAACTCTGACTACTGAAATAAACTGAGTACTAAAATACTAGAATAATAAGTTTGTCCTCAAATAATGAGGACTCACCACTAGTCTGCTGCTGATGGATCCGGATGCTAAGTATGATCGACAGCCCGTACATCTAAACCTATAATCTAAGACATCATAGTGTAAAAGAAAGGCATGTGTCAGTTTTTTGAATGTACTGGTATGCTAAGTGAGGTAGGCTCAGATGCATGGGTTCATATTCATGGAAAATACTGACTGAGTAACATAAATATAACTGAATGAGAGTACAAGAATAAATACATAAACTATAACTGAGGTCATGGTAACAGTGAATACTAAGTTCTAAATTACTGGTTTACTATTATCTGAGTTTATTGATACTTTATTAATATTAACTAAGTGACTATATCTGGCAGTCCTTATTCTGTAGAGCTATTCTGAGTTCTATTCTAAACTAAGTGACGGTGTCTGACAATCCTTATTTTTATAAAACTAAACTGAGTTATATTCTGAAGACTGAAATTGAGATTATGGGGGGTAATCATCTAACCAATATGCCCAACTCTGATCTGATTGGGGTCCAACATATAAACTCAATTGGTAGTCTTCTAGTACTATGTCACGGGTAAAAACAAGCTGAGCTGCCCTCATCTGGCAGGTGCTCTGAATGAGAATGGTGGAACCCTCAACTGGCAGGTAGGACACCTCATCAACCCTCAACTGGCATGTTAATGTCTCAACCTCTGTTGGCTACGTAGTTTTAGAACGCAAGAGCTATTTCTAAGGATCACACCATCTACTGGCAGGTGAGTCCCCATCCTTGGGTTCACTTGGCATTGAATCCTACTCCCAACAGAATAGATACTACACTGAATTCTAAACTGTTCTAGGTTGGACTGAACTGTGACTGATCATGTTAATTGACTGGCTGAACTGAGTTCACTGGATTTTAAACTGATTACTAACTAAGTTTTGAACTAACGACTGAACCACTAATCATGATATGACCGATACTATTCTGTAGATAACACTGGCTCTAGATATACAGCTAAATTGTCGGGTATTAAATACCCCTAGGACTCGATAGCATCAAAAGTAAATCACTTCATGACTTTTGTAGAATAATGATACTAGCTTGCTAATAATAAATTTACTTAGACATTTTTGTCAAACACTTGATATACATGATCTTTTGCATGATTGGAATCACACAATAACATGTTATGCTTGGACTAGTCAAATCACATAAATATTTTAACAAACACTTGGG
Organism: Capsicum annuum; assembly: GCF_002878395.1. Lineage (NCBI taxonomy): Eukaryota > Viridiplantae > Streptophyta > Magnoliopsida > Solanales > Solanaceae > Capsicum > Capsicum annuum. The sequence continues at coordinate 36,247,388 of NC_061115.1, forward strand.
GAACATGGGTATTTCACATATCACTAAACATGTAGTAATATCATGGATTCTACATCCAACTTTCAATTTAAGAGTTTGACATATTGTTCACAAAATTCAATTCACAATTAAATAGTGTGCATGCAACTTGGGACAAATCATGGAATTAGATCACTATTAACATCATAGTCATTAATACATTGAAGATCCAACATGAAATCTATGAAATCAATTAACTTTTATTTTAAGAGTTTCTTGAACTCAAAGGGTGTCAGGAAACCCTTGGATGAACACTTCAAATACCTTGGTATTCAAATTTGCGAGGAACTATGGAGTGTTCTTGAAGGCTGAATCTTGAATTGGGGATCCTAGGGTTTTCTTCTTGAGAAATTTTGAGAAAGATGAATGGATTTTTCCTCAAAAGAGGCTTAATTGCGTGTTTTGGGGGATGACATAGGATGGGAAAAGACCCTATTACCCCTTAGGATGTGGATTTTTAATAACTTAAAACTAATTTAGCATCACGTAGACTGACGTACCGTGTCATTGGCATCAACATAATGGCCAACGTGCTGCATCGAGTCTGTGTTGGTTCACTGGAAATTGCATTGGGAGATGGATAAAAATATTCATCAATGTAATGGGCGATGTGGTGCATCGAGATGGCATTGATCCACTGGTTTGAGCTTTCAAATATGATCCAAACAAAGTCCAAAAAATCCTAAACTTGTCCAGGCATACCCACTGACATTCCTGATCATCATTCAACCTAAAAATTATTACTTTAAGGTCACAAGGATTGTAAAATAGGGTCGCCAACCTACGAAGGCTAAAATAACACTAAGTCTGAATACTTAGCTAAATTTTTTTAAGTCTGGGACCCCTTAACAATATTTAAAGGACTTAGTTAATCTTAGGATTTTGTGGGGTCTTATAGAATGGTTCCTATATTTATGCATTAAAGAAGCTTCATTTGGATTTGAAGAATAGAACTACTCCCCCCGCTCGCCCATCTATTGAAGTTCCTCTAGTTTTAGAGTTGAAAAACCTCCCATCTAAGTTGCGATATGCAATTTTGGGGACCTGATGTATAAGAAGATGCTAACATATTTGAGGCTTTTAACTGAGAATAATTTCAAAGTATTAAGCAACTTTTTTCATTTTTGATTGTTTTCTCTGTGATATTCCAGTAAAAGTCGAGATGCAAGAGAATCAGCAATAATGGATGTAAAAGAGTTAATTTCTGAGCAAGTAGAGAAGGAAGAATAGCTGACGACTTATATGATAAGTTGTCAGCCTTGTATAATCTATCAGAGTTTTCATTAGGCCTAGACAGAGAATGGACTTTAGCTGGAACCAGTGATGACATCCGTGATAGGCTGTCAGAAGTGTGATATGCCCTCAGGTTCGTCGTCAGTCTTAGGCAAGGAATAGAGTTTGAAGTGAAGAAGTGATGACATCTCTGATAAGTCTTCACATATCTGATAAGCCATCAATCCTTATCGTAAACCCAAGGTAGAGATTATCACAAGTGAAGAAGAGGTAACGACATCCTTGATAATCCGTCAGACTCCTGATAAGCCGTTACACACATCGTCGCCTATCTGAGAAAATGTTGTGATCTATGATTTTGTTTCCATAATTAGGCTGAAGTATTGAAAGCATATGTTAGGGTTTTCTAATCATCTTGAAACTCACGTTTTGAGCATTTTTCTCTCTATTTTTCTGACTTTAATTTTTTGGAGAGATTATTACAATTGTTTTTGGGGATTATCTACTGGATCAAATCTGAGAAACACTTGTTGGTATTCATCTTTCTGTAAGATCATCTATCTATGTATGAATTCGGCTTATTGTCTTGCTTATTTTATTGTGAGTGGCTAAATTCCCTTAACCCATGTTGTAGGATCTATGGGTTTGGGTTTGTAACATAACTAAGTGTTCAAGATTCTAACGGTTGTATGGACTTCTTGTTAATTCCATTATTTTACATATTTACTATTGGTTGCAAACAATAGGCTTTGCTTATGGGTGATTTGCTTGAGATAAGAAATCAACCCTAGTAAGAAGTGAATTATCAACAGGGACTTGGAAGCATTAAACTTCCATTTAATAATTAATGTTGTAACAGGATTAATTAACTTAAGATAACTTCCTATTGTGATATATAAATTCCCTAAGTTCGAGAGAATTAGGTGGTTAATTGTCTAAATATGTTGAGAAACATTTAGACATAACTTCTACAAGAATAGTCTGTTGTTCCTACCTACCACAAGAATCTTGAACCATTACTAGCGTCTGTCAAATCCCAATACCCATAGTGAATATAACTCTTGTTTTCCTTATCATATTGATTTCAAACACTGAACTGAGAAGTAATCATTTGTCATACTTCCAAAAAAAACCATTCACAGGAAACTGATAACTCAAATTCACACCCTATTCCCTGTGGGATTTGACCCCAACCTAGTTAGTTTATAGATTGACAATGATCTCTTATATTTTTTTAATAGAGGTGTAGTTTGATCGTTATTAAAAATGGCACTATTTTAGGGGAATACGATTGTTAATTGAAGTTTGTGTGTGCTAATTGATTGTTAGTCAAGTTTCTAGTTTTACGTTTATTTGTTGTTTTTATATTCTACAGAACTTTTGTGGTGTATGCCAAGAACCAGAAGGTACAGAGAACCATTATAACCATTAATCCAAAACTGCAACTAATCGGCAGAATGGCAGACCAGTAAGAGGCTGACAGGTTAGCAGCCTTAGCTAGAGCTCAGGTGAATGTGTAGAATAACGATCAACGAGTACGACATCCAAATCCTGAGGATGAAGATTTGGGAGACGAGGAGTTTCTAAACCCTGGTAACCCAAGGCGTGCAGAGTAAATAGCTGCACCAGTACAGCGTAATGCTAACAGGAACCGTCCATTTCGAGAAAGGCAAGATCACCATCCAGTCCAGTATAACCTTAATAATGATGATGATGAAATGGATGGAATGGGTGAAATAGGTGAAATTATTCCTCCACCGTTAGCACCTGGAGTGAAATTCAACATTACAAGTACTATGATTCAACTCCTTAATCTGAAGGAGTTGTTTGGTGGCCTTCCTGGGGATGATCTGAACTTGCATCTGGCAAACATTGTCACCATCTATAAATCTTTTGAGAACCCAGGAGTAGGTCAGAATGCTATCCATTTAAGATTATTTTCGTTGTCTCTATTTGGGGAGGCAACATTGTGGCTTAATGAGCTGACACCTGATTCTATAACCAACTGGAGACAGTTGAAAAGAGCTTTCCTAGGAAGGTTCTTTCCATTTTCTAGGAGGGTAAAGTTGAGAGATAAGATCAGATACTGTAGATAGCTCCCAACTGAGGCCTTGCATGAAACCTGGAAGAGATTCAAAAAGAAGTTGATGCAGTGTCCGAACCACAATATGACGGATATACACTTGATGGAGACTTTGTACATGGCTCTTAACTCTGTGACAAAACTAATTATAGATAATGCTGCTGGTTGTTCGTTTGTTGTTCTTACATTCCCAGAGGCTTCATAAATGCTAGAAAAAATGACCAAACAAAGTCAAGTATGGCATACCAGATACTCTATGGTGGCAAGCCCTACTGTTTCTGTGAGTATGACTGTGGAACAACGTAGAAGAGACGAGGAGCGTGATCAACACATGGTTCACCTAAAAATACAGATGGACTTGCTAACCAAGCATTTACTATTAGGTAAAACTGAGAAAGTGAAGATTGTGGGATCGCAGGGCAAAGTAGGGTCTGACTCAGAAAAAAGGCAAACTATGTAAATAATCAGGGGGGTTTCAGAGGGAATAGCCAAGGAAATCAAGGTCGGACTTATAATGACAAGGCTTGATATAAAAACTAGGAGCAAGGAAATTGGAGGAGTAATAATAATAGGAGAGGGCTATATATCCCTCCTAGAAATCATGAGGCTGCTACAAAAAATTCTAAAAAGATGTCCATGGAGGAAATGATGGCTAAATTGCTAAAGAAAGTGGAGTCTACCAACTTAGGGATGACTACCATGAAGATCGATCTATCATCTATTAGTCAGATGGTAAACTCGCACTCCACTTCGATCAAACAGCTGGAATAGCAAATAAGCCAACTCTCCACAGTACTGAACTGGAGGAAAAGTTAAACGTTACCTAGTGATATGATTTATAATCCATAAAATAATGGCTTATTTATGGCGATTACCGATAGAAGTAGCAAGATATTACCTGGCCCTTCTGTGGGCAAAGGTAGAGTGAAGATGTGATTAAAGTAGATGATGAACTCGAAGAAGAATGTCCAGTGGAATCTAGAAAGCTGGATGGTTCTGATGATGTTCTGGAAAAAGGAAAAGAGAATAAAAAGGAAGTAATGGTGAAAACTCTCCTAAGCTACCACCTACCTTTCTTTAAATATTAAAGAAGAAGGTTGACGACACAAAATTTAGTAAATTCATGGCAATGTTAACGCAGTTAACAATAAATGTGCCTTTGGTGAAGGCACTCGAGCAAATTCCAGGGTAAGCTAAATTCATGAAGGACCTTGTGACGAAGAAAAAAGTAGTGAGCTATGACTTGGTGGATAATCTCCATCGTTGTAGTTCCATTGCTACACAATCCTTAGTGCAGAAGAAGGATGACCCTAGAGCATTCACTATCCCATATACAATCGGGTCTCTCAATTTTTCTAAGGCCCTATGTGATCTAGGGGCGAGCATAAATATGATGCCACTAGCCATGTACAAAAAGCTAGGTTTGAGGGATCCTACCCCAAAAAAAATATGGTTGGTGATGGCGGATAGGCCTGTAAAGTGGCCAGTAGGAATATTACATGATGTATTGGTAAAGGGGGCCGACTTTGTACTTTCAGCTAATTTTGTAGTCCTATACTGTGAGGTAGACTTTAAAGTACCCATCATTTTGGGTAGACCAGTCCTTACAACTGGGAGAGTGGTAGTAGACATGGAGTTGAATGAGCTGAAGTTCAGGTTCAATGACAAAGAAGTAAGTTTCGAAATGTACTCGTCCATGACATAGAAAAAGGATATGAGTGTCTTCTTAATCTTGGATGTGTTTTATGAATATGGGAAAGAGGTAGAAACATGGTGTCTTGACGAATTCTAAGTAGTTAAGATAACCTAGTCGTGCCGCGACACTAAATCAGGTGCTATTGGGAGGCAACCCAAAATTTTTATGTTTAAATCAAGTTGTTTTAATTTATTTAGATATGAAGCATAATTAACTGAATAGGTATGTAGGGCTGTAGGTAAAAAAATTGATTATGTCAACCAAGTGACCCTGACGACATATGTGACAAGCCATCACAATTGTGATAAGTCGTTAGATATGTCGTCAGAAAATCCAAAAGAAGGAAACACTCTTCCTAAGGTTGATGACATTCACGATGACTTATCAGAAATCTGATAAGCCGTCCGGCAGCTTGGGCCTAATTACTAAAAATTTAACCCAACCCACAGTTAAACCTTTCCACCTTCCCACGTATCCCTTTTCTTTTCTTTAAGTTTTAATTCCTTCCATAGTTTTATTTACTTACTATCTTCAAAATTATTTCCTAAGTAGAACAAGAAAAATATTTCTTCTTTGTGAGTGTGGTTTTTAAATCAAGATAAAGAACTCTTCTTTCATCTATTACTTTCTCTCATTTGAGTAACCAAGTGAAGTCTTCTATCAGGTATGTTCATAAGTCAACTCTTCTTTTTATTTGGTAAGTGATGCAACTAATGTAAATCTTAGTTTTAAAGGGATTGAGGCAAGCATAACATGCCATCGTATGAAAAATGGAATCTAGGCTTTGTAGTGTTGCTTTGTGCATAAGAACCTAAGGCTTTGCTCAAAGACACAACTCCATGTGATTCTAAGAAGAAAATGGTTTGATAATCAAGACTAAAACTGAGCTGGGGGTTGTATTCTAAGTTTATGATATGTTTAATAAGTTATCATGCATGTGACTACTTATCAGATTATGTCATCACAATTTGGGAAAAGTAACCTTGTTCTGTTTAAGGCTAACGACACGCTTGATAAGCTGTCACATTTGTGATAACTTATCAGAATATGTCATCATAACTTTGATCTGATACAATTGTGAACCTCTTTTGGGGGACGTGGAATTATAATGACTGAACTTCTTGAGTTGTATGATCATGAGTGCTAAATGAGTTCTTTCTTTTGCTATGGGTCTTATAATGGCACCCAAAGTAAAGGGCCCCAAACCTACAATGAAAGTGAAAAAGAGGAGCGTACCTCGAAGACTCTTCGATGAGGGTTCCAATTATGAAGAGGAGGAGACACTTCTCAGGAAGCAAAGGAAAAAGAAAATCCTGAAAGAGCATTTACCAGCTCCACCAGTTGAGGTGGAGGAGAGTGAAAAAAGTGATACTGAAGCAACAACACAACCTAATAGTACAGTTTCTGAGCAGCCTAAGTCTGATCATTTTGTTTCTGGGGAACCTGAGTCAGAGCATGCTGATTTTGAGCAACCTACATCTGAGGGACCATTATCTAAGTCCCGTTTTACTGAGTAACAGGATGATAAAGAATCTCTGATTTAGGGAACTCTAGTTAAATCCAAGAACCCCAAGGTTTAAGACAGTTCTAGGTGGTAAATTCCTAAGACACAAAAAATCTTCTATGATGGGTTTCTCAGAACTACAAGAAGAACCGTTAAAAGGCCAATCTTTGAAAAAAAAAAGATCATCACTATCGGGTTAAGTAAATACCCTGAAGTGGAGCATAAATTTTGAGACTATGACTTGGGATAGACCGCGAAAGGAGAAAGCTCATTTGCCCTACACTAGTTCAGGAGTTCTTTCCAAATTATCAAGCACGATTGGAGAACATATGCAAAGAAGGAGAGAAATCAGCAGATCAACCTTTGTTGGATAATGTTCTAGTATGGGGTGTGATGGTGGATCTCTCAGAAACAACAATCAACAGATTTCTTCATGGCCCTAAATTCACTCCTCAGGCCACTTCAACTATATTCTACGCTCGATTAAATCATCATACAAATAAATGGTATTGGTTAGCTACCCTCATAGCTGAAGGGAAACCTGAATGGCTGACCAACCCAAATAAAAGGATTTTCAAGGCCTTCCTACAATAAGAGGAAAGGTTCCGGTAGGGTGTAGTGTGCAGCCATTTGATGCCTACTGAGGGAGATAACATCATTGAAGACAATAGAGAAATACTAGTCACAAGTATTGTGGCTAAACTTAGTTTGAACTTTAGAGAGATCATTGCTGAAGAGATGAAAATTCGGGTCTCAAGGCCTGACATGGCATGTCCTTCCCCTTGTCTGATCATAAGGTTATGTTAGGCAGCCAATGTACTTGATGTTATAGGGATAGACAATGAATTGCCTACCAACAAAACCCACAAACCCATCCGATATGATGAAAATTAGTTCAGACTGACACTTGACAGAGAAGTAAGGGTTGAAATAGATCCGCCAGTTATATGTACCAGCTCAGCACCTAATGTAACGGTGAAAGATTCTAAAGCAGAAGAATCAACATCCTTAGAAATAGCAAATTCAGTGCCTAGAAATGAAACAAATCCTTTAGCTACTGTGTTTACCACAAAATTTGCCTTCAACCTGGTAAATTTCAGGAAGTGAAAAAACAAGCCAAGTGTTGCGAGGCTCAGCTGCATGTTTTTGCTAAGCAATTAGCCTCTGTGGTAGACAAGAGGATTAAGGTCGCACTGGAGCCCTTCCAAGCCTTGCTAGATCGGATTGATGAGTTAGATAACCGTTTCAATACACGGTTAAGAGAAATGTTAGACTCAGACCTTGCATAATTTAGAGCATCCCTGGACAAGGTAAAGGAGGATGTTGGGGTATTATAAAAGTACCAACTTATGGTGTCGGGAGATCCGGATGTTGATGAGTCTGAGGGTAAAATATCATTGCTTGATCTCACAGGGGAACCAATGAAGAAAAAGAAAAAGAAGAGAAAGGGAGGGAAGAAAGGTAAGGGTAAGAGAAAAAGGCTTGATAGTGATAAAGAAAGAAAATCAAAGAAGAGGGTAAGAAAGAAGGCTAAAAAAGAGAAGACAAGGAAGGCGATGATCAAGTCACTAGCTGATAATGAAAAATTGGAGGAGGCCCTACGAGCAAGAGCCTTAGATGCCTCAACTAGTAGGCCTCCAACAACTGCTAGGCCAGATGTGTTAGAATAAGGGGAGACTCCCGATGGAGATAAGGCAGATGAGGATGCAATAGTAGGGTCGGGGACCCATGATCCCTGTGCTTGATCTACTCCAGGTATATTCCCTTAGTTCAATTTTTCTTTTATTTTAAGTTAAGGGTGTTGGGTGAGTTGTTGTATCATTTTATAGTTTACTAGGAGATATATAAGTACCTGAGGCAGTTAACATGGTTTTGTTATTTTGTGAACACCTCCCAAATGGTCTAATTATTTAAATATGTGATTTACATCTAATTGTGACCAATGTGCATCTTTGTATGGTATTAGTTCTAGTGACTTGATAACTATCGCTAAACAATTGCATAAACTGGATGAGTAGTAACTTGTGATATATGATGTGTGAGCTGATGCTAACATATTTGAGACTTTTAACTGAGAATAATTGCAAAGTCTTAAGCAACTTTTGTCATTTTTTATTATTTTATCTCTGATTTTGTAGTAGAAGCTAAGATGCTAGAGAACCAACACGGATAGAAGCAAAAGAGTTAAAAACTGAAGCAAAAAAAAAAGAGAAATATGGCTAACGACATTCCTGATAAGTTATCAGCCCTTTGATAAGCTATTAGCTTCACCGCCAGCCTTAGATAGAGAATGGACCTCAGCAGAAAGTTATGATGACATTTCATGATAAGCCGTCAAGGAGTTGATAGGTCGTCAAAATTGTCATCAGTATAAGGCAGACATGTGAGATAAGGTAGATAAGTGATGACATTGATGATAAGTCTCAAAGATCTGATAGGCCGTCATAGTTAGCGGTCAGCTTAAGGCAACGAATGTCAAAATCGAAGAGGAGCTGACAACATTTTTGATAAGTCATCAGTATCTTGATAAGGCATCACAAATGGTGTCACCTGTCCAAGAAATTTTTGCACTTCATGATTTTGTTTCCATAATTAGGGTGAACTATTTAAAGTATGTTTTAAGGTTTTCTAAGGAGAGTTCCAAACATCTTTTGGAGACACGTATTTTGTTACTTTTCTCTCTAGTTACTTGGCTTGAAAAACAATTAACTTTGAAGAGATTTCCATCAATACTTTGGGATTCCTATTGTGATCTAATTTGAGAATCACTATTATTATTCATCTTGTGTTAAGTTTATCATTCAAATTATGAATTCATCTAGTTGTTTCAATCATGTTATCATAAGTGGCTAATCCCCTTTAACCCAAATTATTAGATCTATGGGTTTAGTTTTGGTAAGATTCTAAGTGTTTAAGATTCAAAAGGTAATAGGACTCCCTGATAATTCCAAGATTTTAATCATTATCTATTGGTTGCAAACAATAGATAGTACCTGCTTTGATTTTCTTGTGATAAGAAATCAAATACAGTAGGAAGTGAATTATTGACAAGGACTTGGAAGCACTAAAAAACTTCCATTTAATAATTAACGTTGTAACAAGGTTGATTAAACTGAGTTAAAGTCTGGTTAGTGAATATAAATTCCCTAAGTTTGGGAGGATTAGGTAACTAAATGCTTAAGTAGGTGGGAGACATTTAGCCATAACTTCGATAAAGATAATCTATTGTCCTACTTACTGTGAGAATCTCGAATCACTATTAGCATCTGTCAACTACCAAAACCCATAGTGAACATAATTCTAATTTTCCATAAACTCTTTATTACAAACACTGAAGCTAAAGTGACCAATAATTATTTGTTAAACTCAAAACCCCCCATTTCAGGAAATATCTAACTATCAGTTGATTAACTCATAAATGATTTAATCTCACACCATATTCCCTGTGGGATTCGACCCCAACCTAGTTGGATTATACATTGACAACAATCGTTTACATTCTCATTAGAGAGGTGTAGTTTGAGCGTTATCAAAAATAGCGTCGTTATAGGGGAATACAATTATAAATTAAAGTTTGTGTGTGCTAATTGACTGTTAGCCAAGACTTCTAGTTTTACATTTATTTGTTTTTTTTGTTTATTGTAGGAACTTATGGCTATAGTATATGCTTTTGAGAAATTCAGGGCTTATCTACTTGGGACCAAGGTTGTTGTTCACACTGACCATGCAGCTTTGAGGTATTTAATAGCTAAGAAGGATGTAAAACCAAGGCTAATTAGATGGGTGTTGCTTCTATAAGAATTTGACTTTGAAGTCAAAGATAGGAAAGGGTGTGAAAACCAGGCCGTGAATCATTTTTCTAGAATAGAAGGTGAGCAGGCAATTAGTGATGAAATAGAGATAAATGATGCATTACTTGATAAAGGAGATCGTTGTTGCTGCTATAGAGAAATTGCCTTGGTACGCTGATTTTACAAATTATGTTGTGAGTGAGGTCATTCCAGAAAATCTTTTTTTCCATCAAAGAAAGAAATTCCTGCATGATGTGACACATTACTTCTAGGATAAGCCATATCTTTTTTGGCGATATAATGATAATACTATAAGGAGATATGTACCAGAAGTTGATGTATTATGCATATTGGAAGCATGTCATGCTTTTTAAGTTGGAGGTCACCATGCAGGTGACCGAATAACTAAAAAGGTATTGCAGAGCAGTTACTATTGGCCAACATTGTTCAAGGATTCCCATGAGTTTGTGCTAAAATACGACCAATGTGAGAGGCAGGGGACGATCTCCAAAAGACATGAGATGCCTTTGTATAAGATGCTTGAAGTGTAATTATTTGATGTTTGGGGCATCAATTTCATGGGTTCTTTTGTAAGCTCGTATGGGATAAAATATATTTTAGTTTTTGTTGACTATGCCTTAAAATAGGTTAAAGTTGTTGCCTTGTCTGATAATGAAGGAAAGAGAGTTGTTGCTTTTCTCAAGAAGAACATCTTCTCTCACTTTAGAGTACCACACACAATTATAAGTGATGGAGCATCTCATTATTGAAACAAAGTGTTTTGAATGGCTTTAGCAAAATATAAGGTGAAACAGCATAGAGTAGCCACTCCATATCACCCACAGACTAGTGGGCAAGTAGAGGTGTCAATCAAGAGATTAAAGCTATCTTAGCCAAAGTGGTAAATGCTAGTCGGAAAGACTGGTCTAGAAAGCTCGATGATGCCTTATAGGCATACCGAACTACTTTCAAGACACCCATTAGCATGTTACTATTTTAGTTGGTCTATGGAAAAGCATAACACCTACAAATAGAGCTGGAGCACAAGGCCTTATGGGCACTCAAAAGGTTGAATTTGAGTTAGAATGAGGCAGCAGAGCTGAGAGTGGGACAACTAAATGAGATGGATGAATTTTATCTTAGGGCATATAAACGAGCAGACCTATATAAAGAAAATATAAAAAAAGTATCATGATTGGAGGATAGATAAATGGGACTTACGAAAGGGTGACTTCGTGCTTCTGTTCATTTCCATACTCAAACTGTTCCTAGGTAAGCTCAAATCCAAGTGGTCAGGCCCTCTTAGAATTAGTCAAGTCTACTCATCTGGAGTAGTAGAACTTGAAAATGTAGAAGTCAGTTCCTTCAAGGTGAATGGGCAACGAGTCAAACTTTATATTAGTTTAAAAGAATCAATAAAAAGTAGTTCTGCTCTGTATCTCGATGAAGTCTAAAGTAATCGAGATACCTGAGTCATGCTGCGATGTTAAATCAGGCGCTACATAGGAGGAAACCCATGATCCTCATGATTGATCTACTCTAGGTATACCCTATTCCTTAGTTCAATCTTTCTTTTATTTTAAGTTGAGGGTGTAGGGTAAATTATTGTTGTAAAATTTTGTAGTCGACTAGGAAAAATACTAGTACTTGAGGCAGTTAACTTGTTTTTTGTAATTTTTGAGCAACTCTCCAATAGACTGAGTAGTTACTTGTGTGAATTGCATTTAAGTATGACCACTATGTATCTTTGTATGTCATTAGTTCTGGTGATGAAATAATTAGTGCTAAATAGTTGTATGAACTAAATGAGTAGTAAATTGTGATATACTTATATACCATATGTGTGTGAGATCTTACTCAGTTTCTGTTGTATTTTGAATCCAGAACTTGCCTAGTTAGTCTTACCTAGGTTGAAGGATATGGGTTAGGAAAGGATCATAGGCTGTTTTGATATTAGCCCACTGTTAGCCTAAATGACCTTTTCAGTATATAGAATATCCCTTGATCCCTACTTTGAGCTTGATTAACCTATTTTGTATGACACCTGTCACCTTCCAGTTTATATCATAATAAACAGTTTTTGGCCCTGGTCCTCCTTGGAAACTGTACACCTTGACTTAGACAAATGACCTAAGTTAAGGGTAGCTATCATAGGGGTGCGTGATGTAAAATGAGTAGGAAGAAATTTAGAGTAAAAGAAAAGAATAAAAAATTAGGTGCGGTAGAAAAGAGCAAGAAAAAGAAAAGTTGTGAAAAAGGAAAACTGATTGTAGAAAAGACTGCACCCATCCTGAATAAGTGTGATCAAGAAAAGAGAAGAAAAGAAAAAGGCTAATGAGTGAAACCCCAAAAAGCTAGTGTAGTGTCAAGAAGGATTAGTCACTTTAAATAGCATTGAGTATCATACCATCCCCTAGCCTACATTACAAGCCAAAGAGAAGACCTATAGTGATCCTAGCTGACCTGTCTTTCGATCTGGGTAATGAAAATAAGGGCAAGCCTATGGTATTCTGCTTACATTGATTGGAACTTTATTCTAAGAGTGAGTCTCTTGTAATTGTCCCCATGGTTGTATATGTGATGTTTGATATCAGAAAAGGGGGATTTCTTTGTAGTAAGGGCACACTGGTTACATTGTTAGTTACTGACTTGTTTGGATAGTGTAAACTTGATGCATGTATGGTTGTGTTGCTGAGTTGGTGCCATATCTTGATTCATGTGTATTGCATTGGTGTTTTTCAATAATATACACAGTTGTTCTTGAATTGACTGACCTTGGAGATGGTGAAGATGTTTGAGATGATATAGATAATTGACTACCAAATGTACTTTGTATTCTCTTAGTTGTGCTTGAGTTGCTAGAGGACAAGTAATTGTTTTAAGTTGAGGGTGTTGATGTGTGTGCTAATGCTAATATATTTGAGTCTTTTAATTAAAAATAATTGCAAAGTCTTAAGAAACTTTTGTCGTTTTTGATTGTTTTATCTTTGATTTTGCAGTAGAAGCTAAGATGCTAGAGAACCAACAAGCATGGAAGCAAAAGAGTTAAAATCTGAAGAATAAAAAAGAGAAGTGTGGCTGATGACATTCCTGATAAGTCGCCAGCCATGTGATAAGCTATCAGCTTCATCGTCAGCCTTAGACAGAGAATGGACCTCAGCTGAAAGTTGTGACAATATTTTGTGATAAGTCGTCAAGGAGTTGATAGGTCCTCAAAATTATTGTTAGTCTAAGGCAGAATATGGGAGATGAGGTAGATAAGTGACGAGATTCATGATAAGTCGTCAAAGATCTGGTAGGTCATTACAGTTAGTCACCATCCTAAGGCAGTGAATGTCAAAATCAAAGAGGAGCTGATGACATTTGTGATAAGTCATCAGCCTCCTTATAAGGCATCACGAATGGCGTTACCTGTTCGAGAAATTGCTGCACTCCATGATTTTGTTTCCATAATTAGGGTGAACTATTTAAAGCATTAATTAGGGTTTTCTAAGGAGAGTTCCAAATATCTTTTGGAGACACATAATTTGTTACTTTTCTCTCTAGTTTCTTGGCTTGAAAAATAATTAACCTTGAAGAGATTTCCATCAATACTTTGGGATTCCTATTGTGATCTAATCTGAGAATCACTAGTTATTATTCATCTTGTGGTAAGTTTATCTTTCAAATTATGAATCCATCTACTTTTTTTTATCATTACATCATGAGTGGCTAAACCCTTTTAACCCGAATAATGGGATCTATGGGTTATGTTTTGGTAAGATGCTAAGTGTTTAAGATTCAAAAGGTAATAGGACTCCTTGATTATTCCAAGATTTTAATCATTGTCTATTGTTTGCAAACAATAGATAACACCTGTTTTGATTTGCTTGAGATAAGAAATCAAATAGAGTAGGAAGTGATTATTGACAAGGAATTGGAAGTATTAAAACTTTCATTAAATAATTGACGTTGTAACAAGGTTGATTAACCTGTGGTAAAGTCTGGTCAGTGAATATAAATTCCCTAAATCTGAGAGGATGAGGTAATTAAATGCTTAAGTAGGTTAAGAGACATTTAAGCATAAATTCGGTAAAGATAATCTGTTGTCCTATTTACTGTGAGAATCTTGAATCACTATTAGCATCTGTCAAGTACCAAAACCCATAGTGAACATAATTTTTGTTTTCCATAAACTCTTGATTACAAACACTGAAGCTAAAGTGACCAACAACTATTTGTTAAACTCAAGACCCCCTATTTTAGGAAACATCCAACTATCAGTTGATTAACTCACAAATGACTTAAGTTCACACCATATTCCCTGTGGAATTTGACCCCAACCTAGTTGGGTTATCTATTGACAGCGATCGCTTACATTCTTATTAGAGAGGTGTAGTTTGAGTGTTATCAATAGACATTTTACCATGTGCGTGTGAGATTTTACTTAGTTTCTTTTGTATGTTAAATCCAGAACTTGCCCGATTAGTCTTACCTAGGTTGAAGGATAGGGGTTAGGAAAGGATCATAAGCCATTTTGATATTAGCCCACTTTATCCTAAATGACCTTCCCTATATGCATAATATCCTTTGATCCTTATTTTGAGCCTGTATAGCCTATTTCTTTTTATGATACCTATCACCATCCCATTTTTATATCATAATGAACCTATTTTGGCCCTAGTCCTCCTTGGACACTATGCATTTTGACTTAGGCAAATGTCCTAAGTTGAGGGTGGCTATCATACGAGTGCATGATGTAAAATGAGTATGAAGAAAGGTAGAATAAAAGAAAAGCATAAAAAGCTGGGTGCGGTGGAAAAGAACAAGAAAAGAAAAGTTGTGAAAAAAAGAAGTGATTGTAGAAAAGACCGCACCCATCCTGAATATGTATGATTAAGAAAAGAGAAGGATAGAAAAAGGCTAATGAGTGAGACCCCAAAAGCTAGTGTAGTGTCAAGGAGGATTAGTCACTTTAAATATCATCGAGTATCATACCTGCCCCTAGCGTACATTACAAGCCAAAGAGAAGACCTATAGTGATCCTAGCTGACATTTCTGGAAATCTTTTTAATAAAAATAAGGGCAAGCCTATGGAATTTAGCATACATTGATTAGAACTCCATTCTAAGAGTGAATGTCTTTTAATTGTCCCCATAGTTACATATGTGATGTCCGATATAAGTGAAGTGGGAATTCTTTGTAGTGAGGGCACACTGGTTATGTTGCTAGTTGCTAACTTGTTTGGATAGTGTAGTCTTGGTACATGCATGGTTGTTATTGCTGAGCTGATGCCATATCTTAATTCCTGTGTTTTGTATTGTTGTTCTTCAATAATATACACAGTTTTTTTAAATTGATTGACCTTGGAGATGGTGAAGATGATTTGAGATAATATGAATGGTTGACTGTTGAATGTACTTTGTATCCTCTTGGTTGTGTTTTAGTTGCTTAAGGACAAGCAATTATTTTAAGTTGAGGGTGTTGATGTGTGAGCATATGGTAACACATTTAAGGCTTTTAACTGATAATAATTGCAAAGTCTTAAGCAACTTTTGTCATTTTTGATTATTTTCTCTATAATATTGTAGTAAAAGTAGAGATGAAAGAGAATTAGCAATAATGGAAGTAAAAGAGTTGATTTTTGAGAAAGTAGAGAAGGAAGAATAGCTGATGACTTATCTAATAATTCATCAACCTTATGATAAGATATCAGAGTTGCCGTCAAGCTTAGACAGAGAATGAACATCAGCAAGAACCAGTAACAAAATTCATGATAGGCCGTCAGAAGTGTGATACGCCGTCAGGCTCCTCGTCGGGCTTAGGTAGGGAATGGAGTTTGAAGTAAAGAAGTGATAACATCTATGATATGTCATAACATATCTGATAAGACATCAAGCCTCGTCTTCAACCTAAGGCAGAGATTATCACAAGTGAAGAGGGGTTAACGACATCCCTGATAAGCCGTTAGACTCCTGATAAACCATCGCACACGTCATCGCCTGTCCGTGAAAATACTGTAATCTATGATTTTACTTCCATAATTAGGCTGAAGTATTAAAAGTATATGTTTGGCTTTTCGAATCATCTTGAAACTTACGTTTTGAGCATTTTTCTCTCTATTTTTCTGACTTTAATTCTTTGGAGAGATTATTACAATTGTTTTTTGGGATTTTCTAATGGATCAAATCTGAGAAACACTTGTTTCTATTTATCTTTCTGTAAGATCATCTATCTAAGTATGAATTCGACTTGTTGTCTTGCTTATTTTATTATGAGTGGCTAATTTCCCTTAACCCAAGTTGAGGGATCTATGGGTTTGGGTTTGTAACACAACTAAGTGTTTAAGATTCTAACGGTGGTAGGAATTTCTTGTTATTTACATGCTGACTATTGGTTGCAAACAATAGGCTTTTCTTACGGGTGATTTGCTTGAGATAAAAAATCAACCCTAGTAAGAAGTGAATTATCAACACGGGCTTGGAAGCATTAAACTTCCACTTAATAATTAATGTTGTAACAAGATTAATTAACTTCAGATAACATCCTGTTATGAAATAGAAATTCCCTAAGTTCAAGAGAATTAGGTAGTTAAATGTCTAAATAGGTTGAGAAACATTTAGAATTAACTTTGACAAGGATAGTCTGTTGTTCCTACCTACCACAATAATTTTGAACCGTTACTAGCTTCTATCAAATCCCAAAACCCATAGTTAATATAACTCTGGTTTTCCTTATCTTATTGATTTCTAACACTGAACTGAGAAGTAATCATTTGTTACACTTCCAAAAACTCCCATTCACAGAAAACTGATAACTATTAGTTGATTAACCCACAAATAGCTCAAATTCATTCCCTATTCCTTGTAGGATTCAACCCCAACCTAGTTGGATTATATATTGACAACGATCGCTTACATTCTCATAAGAGAGGTGTAGTTTGAGCGTTATCAGGACAAACAACAATTTGCCTGTCATTATTGTAGCTGATTTTAGACAGTCAGAAGTGTAAACATTATTATCAGTGTTGCAGACATTCATGAGGGCCGTTGGATAGTCTATTACAGATATTGTGGGTATCCCGCCTGGTTTGTGTACTCATAAAATTCATTTTGAGCCAAAATGTATTCCAAGTATTGAATACACCAGTGTCGACTCAACCCTTCTATGCAGGAGGTAGTGAAGAAATAGATAATCAAGGGATTGTATGTTGGTGTAGTATACCTCATTGCTGATAGCAAGTGAGTTAGTCTGGTATAATGTATTCTGAAGAAAGGCGGAATTAATGTTGTGCCTAGTGAGAAAATGAGCTAGTAACTATGAGGCTAGTGATAGAGTATGTGCATGGATTACATAAAATTGAATGCATGGTCTCAAAAGGACTATTTTCCTATGCCATTCATGGAACAAATGTTAGATAGGTTAGAAGGCAGAGGATGGTACTACTTTATTGATAGTTATTTAGGCTACAATCAAATCACTACAGCAATGGAAGACCAGGAGAAGACAACTTTTACATGTCCTTATGGAACTTTTGCATTCAAATGTATGCCATTAGGGCTATGAAATGCTCCAACCACATTTCGAAGATGTCTGATGTCTATTTTCTCTGATATGGTAGAAGACACCATCAAAGTTTTAATCGATGATTTTTTAGTAGTTGGTGGTGCTTTTGAAGATTTCCTTGTTCATTTGGCAAAGGATCTTAAAAGGAATGAAGAATGCAACTTGGTGCTTAATTGGGAAAAGTGTCATTTCATGGTTAAATATGGAATTGTGATTTTGCATAAGGTTTCATAGAGGAGCATTGAGGTTGATCATGCGAAGATTGAGGTGACTGAGAGATTACCACCTCTAATTTCTGTAAGGGAAATTAGAAGCTTCTTGTGGCATACAGGCTTTTATAGGAGATTTATCAAGGATTTTCTATGATTGCTAATCCTCTTTGCAAGATTCTTGAAAAGGAGGTAAATTTTAATTTTGATGATGCATGCTTGAAGGCGTTGGAAAGCCTAAAAGAGAGGTTGGTGACTGCTTCAATCATTGTAACTCCTAATTGGTCCTTACCCTTTGAGATTATATTTGATGCTAGTGGATTGGAATTACAGGTTGTACTAGGCTAACAAAAAGAAAAGATCCTTCACACCATCTACTATACTATTAAGGCATTAAATCCTACTTAGAAGAACTATATCGTGATGGAGCAAGAGTTATTGGCAATGGTTTTTGCCTTTAAAAAGTTTAGATCTTACTTGATTGGGACTAAGGTGATTGTGCACACTAATCATGTGGCATTGAGGTATCTAATGGCTAAAATAGATGCAAAGCCTAGGATTATTAGGTGGGTACTCTTATGGAAAAAATTTGACTTTGAGGTAAAGGACAGAAAGGGCACAGAGAATCAAGTTGCAGGTCACTTCTCTAGACTAGAAAAGGAAGCTATGCAGAAGGTTGAAAATAGGTTGGAGATTAGTGACAGTTTTCCAGAGGAGCAGATATTTGCAGTTTCCTAAGATTTAATTCCATGGTTTGCAGATTATGAAAATTACTTAGCCAGTGATCTAGTTCCAGAAGATCTTTCCTATCAGCAAAGAAATAAATCTATGCATAAGGTAAGGAAATTTTTCTAGGATGAACCTTATTTATTTAGGATTTATACAGATGGGAACATCTGTAGGTGTATACCAGAGGTAGAGATGATGAGCATACTCAAAGATTGTCATTCTTCGCCAATTGGGGGTCATCATGGAGGAGCCCGCACAACTCATAAAATTCTACAATGTAGCTATTATTGGCCAACAATTTACAAACATGCTTATGATTATTCTTCTGCTTGTAACTAATGTCAATGACAAGTTACTATTTCTAGAAGACATAAACTTTCTATGACTCTTACTTTAGATTTGGAATTGTTTGATGTATGGGACATTGATTTCATGGGACCTTTTGTGAGTTCTTTTAGCATGAAGTATATATTTGTGTCTGTAGATTATGTTTTGAAGTTGGTGGAAGCAACTGTGATTCCTAACAATGAAGCATGTAGTGTCACTACATTCTTGAGAAAGAACATTTTTTCTCAATTTGGTATGCCATGAGCTATTATTAGTGAAGAAGGGTCACATATTTGCAATTATCTATTCAAAAGTCTACTTGAAAAATACCGAGTGAAATACAAGGTGGCAACACCTTATCATCCGCATAATAGTGGACACGTTGAGTGTCTAATAGAGACAAAACCATCTTGGAGAAGATTTTGAATGCCAATAGGACTAATTAGTCTAGAAAGTTAGATGATTCATTATGGGCTTACCGTATAGCTTATAAAACCCCTATAGGTGCTTCACCTTATCAGCTAGTGAATGGCAAGGCTTGCCACTTGCTAATTAAGCTTGAGCATAAGGCACTATGGGCACATAAAAAGCAGAATTTAGAGTGGCAGAATGCAGCCAAGTCAAGGATGAATAAGATTAATGAGTTGGATGAATTCCTGCTACGGGCGTATAAAATTTCAGCAATGTACAAAGAAAATATAAAGCTACATTACAATCACAAGATTGAGAAGAGCGTATGTGACAAGGGTGACCAGGTGGTTATTTATAAGTCTAAACTTTATTTGTTTCTAGGAAAGTTAAGGTGAAGGTAGTGTGGTCCATTCATGGCTACAATAGTTTATCCCTATGGTGCTTTAGAATTAGTGAGGATTGGAGAATCCCCATTCAAGGTAAACGGGCAAAGAGTGAAGCATTATATGGTAAATATTGAAGAAGTTAATGAGGTTTTTGAAATTGCCCTTGGTGAAGACTGAGTAACCAAGGAAATTACGTTGTGCCGCAACCTTAAATCAAAGATTGCATAGGAGGAAACCAATGAGGCTAGTTAGTGAAAGCAGAGTATCTAATTTAACCACGTTGTGATACGATGTTAAATTAAGCGTTGTGTTGGAGGCAACCCATGATTTTGTACTTGTTTAATTTTAAGGCAATATGTTTGTTCAGTGTGTAGGACTAAGAAGTGCAGAAAATATCCAGAGAAATAGAAAAAGTTTTTGTCATACAAACCTTTTAAGAGTTATATCTAGATGGTATGACTCGTGAGTAGGAGTCGTATGGACCTGGGAGAAAAATCAAAATCAGGTAAAAGTTTCTGGAATGGATACAATTCTTAGAATGAGTCATACCCTCAAGGTATGACTCGTCACCTTGAGTTGTATCCACTCCAAAACCCAGGTAAGGTCCAGTTCTATATAGGTCAAAGAAATGACCCATAAGCCTGGGTATGAGTCATATACACAACTCATACCCATGCTTACCAGGTTAGATCATGGGTCAACCAAGCTAGATCTTAAGTTTAAATAGAAATAGGGCACCAAATTAGGTACCCGATATCCAAAACACACTAACCACCATTTATGCCTAATTCCAAGCTTCCAAAATCAAAGAAATAACTTGAACACGGCTAAAATCAACTATTATCTTACTCAAATTCTCCATTTTTCTCAAATTAAACTATGAATTTAAGAAAAATAAGTGAAAACGTGAGCAAAATATTTTCCTCTCCATTCTAGTAAGTTTTTTAACACAAATATTTGTTATTTCAAGTTTAATTTATATCTACAAGTGGTTTCTAACTTGCTTTGAGTTCCTATTGTTTGAATATAGAATTTTGGAACCCTAGTTCTTAGGTTTTAGGTTGAAAATGAGAGTTGGGGAAAATTGAGTTTTGGGTAGTCATTTTTGTGTGTTATTTTGTTTAAAATTATCTAATATTGCAGCAAATTGTCATGGGTAGTTTGGGTATTTGATTTGGAGTAAAACTTTAAAGTTGGACTTCTATATTACAGTGGATATGAGACATCTTACGACTCGTACCCACTAGTATGGGGTTGAAATGGGACTTATACTAACTGACAACATGGAAGTTAAACAAGTTTAAGGTTCTGGATTGGATATCCAAACCATACGACACATACACTTAGAATCGTATAGACCTGGGAGCATTAAATTTGGATTAAATGTTTATGATCTGCTTGCGACTTTTGGTAATGAGTCGTACCCTATCGTTACGACTAGATTGTTAGGTGGAGTTATAAGCTTACCGGTGAACAATTTTTCATGCACTATGCAAGATGTGAATCGACCATACGAGTCGTACCTAGTCGGTACGACCAGTACCCCCACTCATACCCTGACCAGAACATGCATACTGAACTTTACTTTCAAATTTTGTGTTTTCTTTTCCTTACTTACTTACTAATAATGGTATATTTCAAGGATCCATGCCTCCTAAGAACGCTTCCTCATCCAAACAAGCTAAGAAGAGCAACAAAAAGGCACTAGGTACTAGCTCAGAATTCGCTGGTTCTGAATTCGATGTTTCATCTGCAAGCAGTGGTAAGTTATATAAAGAAATGACAATGGGTAAAGCTGGACAAAAAGGGGAAGTATCTAATAAAGAAAAGGGAAGGAAAGTTGTACCCCAAAAAGAATCACCTCTACAGGGCCTGAAACGAAAGAATCCTACTATCTCTCCTCCCCATACTCCACAGCCTTCTGATGTCGATAATGATGCTGAATCTAGTTCAGAAGAAGCTAGTTCTGAGGGTATCCAAAGTTCAGATGAGGTTGAGGCTACCCAATAGAAAGACAGGACCCCCCACTTACTCTTACCACTGCTCTGGTGCCCATTGTTGAACGATGGGGGTACCCCAAAATGCAGGAGACATTCAATAATGGGTTGATCTGACTTTTGGGTGGCAAGATAAAAGGGGTGCTATATCCGGAGTGAGGATTGATGACCACCGTGATGATTGAATTGCCCAAATTTGATGAGTGCTTTTGACAGTATGGTTTTGAATGGATGAAAAGAGTGCCCAAAAAATATAGTGAAGTACTTGTTTGAGAGTTTTACGAAGTGTATAAAGGAGAACTCAGAGTCAATACCCTCAAAGTCGGTTGTGGAAGGCTGGTGAGCTGATCCTATCACTGATGATTCGATCAGTCCTGGTAGATATTTCCCCACATACTATTAGGAGATTTTTATATGTATAGTATCAGCTTCTAGTCAACACTGGGGAAATAGACTATGGGATGGAATAAATGCAAAAGATTACACGAAGAATGTTGGGTTTAGATGAGAAAATAGAGCTATTTAGGTGGAATGCAGAGCGGATATATTCAAATGGTCAAAATATAGTCTAGGTTGTAGGAGATCCCGGGGTGGTCTCCTAGAAGATTAAGAAGCATACCCTCAACTCGAGGGTAAATCATGGTGGACATTGGCCCAACACCGGCTGTGTCCAACTATAGGAGATGATATACTTAGCCCAGTTTGGGTAGCAACGATTGCCGACTATGAGTTTGATGTAGCAGAGTTCTTATCCCGAGAGATGAGGGATAGTATATTTGGGGGTGAGAAGTTATTGTTAGCCTACCGCTATATGATTATATAGATATGTTTGGTTGTAGGAGTTTTGGAACTCCCTGGTATAGATGAGATGATTGAGGCCACAAGAACCCCTAATTTGGGCCTGATTAGAGATGCAGCCAATCCTTTGGTCCGTCAGGAACGATAAGTAGCAAACTTGACGACAGGTAGGTTCCCGTAGGGTAGGCATACTGACATTTTTAAGGTAGATGAGATGGGAGCACAGACAGAGACTTCATACACAGATGCAGTGGGTACTACTAGCACCCTACCACCAGTCCAGTTTATGCCATCCAAGCCCTGCGGTATGTCTTTAGGTGTTATGATGATTACGCAGGCTTTATGGATTAAAGTTATGACTATATTAACCACAATAGAGGATAAGGTTGGATACATGGAAGGGGGTGTGAAGCCCTGGCTCGCTACATAGTTTTCCAACCAGGATAAACAGGTCTAAGAACGGCTAAATACTTTAGATTTGAGGATCACTTAACAGCTGAATAGTGGACAGACACTCAATATTACTAATGTAAAATCTGAGGTTGCAAAGATCAAGAAGATGTTCACCGAATTGTATGATAGACCGATTATGTTCGGAGCCCGTGCTTGAGATTGTCTACCTATAGACCATGTGCCAAATATTTGGGCAATCCTAAACCCGATAGATGCACCAATAGAGGATACCAAGGAAAATAAAAGAGAAGGAAAGAGAAACATAAAAGAAGACAAGGAAGCTGAGAAGAAGGCTAGAGATTAGAGCATTCAGGATGAGCAGGACCGAAAGACACAAGCCCGTGAGATGGCCAAGGGAGTTGCTGAATCGAGTACACCATTTATTGATACTGAGGGGTTAGTTGTTGTACCTCTGAATATTAATGTTGATCAGTCTCTACTGATGGCATGGTAGATATGGAGAGTGGGTTCCAATCTAAGGGCCCAAATACTGATGAGTCGGTGCCTTGAGCGCCCAGGTATGACCTTACATCGTCACTTTATTTTTTTCTTTTGCAATGATGGAAGTACAATAGTTTTCAGTTTGGGGTAAAGACTATTTTGAATATCTAGAAGTAGCTAAAAGCTGAAAGTCTATTATGACTTGCAGGTTTTGGGCTAACAGCTGAGATAGAAAGAAAAGTAGCACATATGGCAGCAGATTATTTTGATTTGTGATTTTTGAGAGATTTTGAAAAAATTGATTTGTATTGATATTTTGATTTTGATATTGATTTGTGAATTTTAAATCAATATTGATTTGAAATACTTATGCTGAGGATCTGTGTTAAACGAAATTGTGTTGAAAAATTGACCCCTTCAAAATTTTTTGCTTACTTATGTGATATATACATATGTGGAAGACTATTATGAATCTGGAAATGTCATAAGGATTAGGGATAGAACAATTAGGGAAAAACAATTGCATAGTTTGATGAGTAGTACTTAGTAATGTAGCCCAGTATAAGTGCGTGAGAGGTATAATGAGTTCTTGGTGTGTTGGAATCTAGAACTTGCCCAATTGCTTTTACTTAAGTATAGGATAGTCAAGGCATAACTATGAGATCACCTATCCAAGCCCATTTGAGAAACCTAAATACCCACGATGGCATGTAGTTTCAGGAACTAGGATTCTCTAAACCCTCTCCTTCTTAGTTCTGGATACTACTCCCAAAATCAAACTATTTACTCATACTATAGGTAATTCATCATTAAAGCAAGTTATAGACTAGTTTTAAATTAAGTTGATGACAATATTCCAGACATACTACAAAATAGCCATTACAATCTTTATGAAATCATAATGGATATTCTCGAATTCTGGCAAAAATATATACATGTACCTAAGGGTAAAATCTCATTAAAACAAAGCATTTCATAGTGAACCATAATATTCCAAATACCTTATAAATATTATAAAACATAGGTACAAATCACATGAATAGGAATAAAATTAAATAATGAAGTTCATGATACTCAACATGAGTTTACATACATAATATCATAAGGAAGTATAAAATCCAACATCACAAAAATAAGGTTTGAACCCCAATTTTATAATTGTGAAATTTGTTAAAGAAAATGATAATTTTTTGCACAAGGACAAAGGAACCCATCTTTGAAACCCCACATACCTAGCCTTGATTATTTCCTAAAGGAAAGATTGAGTTAGGAGCCTTGGAGGTTGAATTTCTAAGAGAAACCCTTGCTTTTGTTTTCTTGAGAGTTGAGAGGAGAATGAGTGTTTCTGAAATACTTTCGTAAGTGTTATGGATGCCAAGATGGGTTTTTGGAGGTTACATGTGGGTATAAGGATGTAATTGCCCCTAATATTTTAGAAAAGCAAAACTTTTATGCCTTGGAGGGGGTGCATTGCAAAGCTAATCGCATGGCACCTAGCCATTTCTCACATTCCACCTATTCGTGCTTCACATGGCCTATCAAATGGCCCTTCCAGTGACCAAGTAGAAATTGCTGTGCGATGCTAGGGCCAAATCCGATGTCCCTATGTGCAGCTCAGGCATCCTATCAAGGTCCATGATGACCTTTTTTGAGTTAAGACTTACCGCAGATGTTTTCCAACCTTTTTATGGGCCAAATGAACTTATTTTATGAACCTAAACACGTAAAAAAAACACTACGGACATGCATAAAATTTTAGGGTGTCACAATATCCCCCTCTTTTGATCATTCTTCCTCAACTAAAGACTGAGATTGAATTTAACGAGCTAAATTAAGGAATTTGAGGATGCATGTAGAATTACTCATGTAGCATGATAGAAACTGATTGGTATGGGAAATACTATCTCAACTACTATATCTTAAGTAAATAAATATAAATGGAATTTCTTGATACTAAACAAAAAATCTAAAATTGAGGGGAATATTGCTAGAAGAAAGATATATACCTCATACTGTCTCAATGCTTGGAGTAAATAAATGAGGGTATTTATTCCTCATGTCTTCCTTTGCCTTCGATGTTGCTCACTCAGCTAATTAATTTCTCTATAACTTTTTTACTGAAGCAACTACCTTATTCCTCAAAATTTGAACTAGACAATCAAGGATCTTAATCGGAATCTCCTCATAGGATAAACTATCTTTCACCTCAATAATCTTTATTGGAACAACAAAGGATGGATCTCCAATATACTTTTCATACATGGAAGAGTGGATGGACTGCGGCTAAATCGGCTGGATGATCTATCTCATAAGCAGCATCTGTAATGCACCTCAAGATTTTATAAGGGCTATTGTACTGGGGACTAAGTTTCACCTTCTTTCCAAACCTCGTGACTCTTTTCATGGGTGACAACTTCAAGAACACCCAATTATCCACAACAAATTTTAGTTCTCTCCTCCTAACAACTACATATGATTTTCATGGTTTTGAGCAGCTTTCAATCTCTCCCATATAAATTGATCTTTCTCCATAGCTTCAAGAACGAAATTTGGCCCAATCAAAGCAACCTCACCAACTTCAAACCAACCTATAGGAGACCTACATCTACGCCTATAAAGATATTCAAATGTTGCCACCTAGATATTAGAGTGGTAGTTATTGTTATATGCAAACTCAATTAGAGGTAAATAATTATCCCAGTTTCCCAGCAAATCTATCACAAAGACTCTTAACATGTCTTCTAAAGTTTGGATAGTAGTTCGGCTTGACCATCTGTCTAGGGATGAAATATAGCACTAAGATTCACTTTCATACCAAGACCCTTCTGAAATAATTTCCAAAACTGAGAGGTGAATTGAATACCTCAGTCTTAGATAACAGATAGAGGAACCTATGAATTTTAACCAACTCCCAATGTATAAATTTTCATAATCCTTGGTTGTATCTTTGGTTTTACCTAGTATAAAATGGGCTCGTTTAGTCATTTGGTCTATAATGACCCAAATTGAATCATGCTGACACTTAGTATGGGGAAGTCCCATAGTAAAATCCATATTGATATCCTTTAACTTCTAAGTAGGTGTGACAATATCCTAAAGTATACCTCCTAGTCTTTGATGTTCAACTTTCACTTGCTAAAAATTAGGACTTAGCCACAAACTTTTCCTTGTCTCTCTTCATACCAATTCACCAATAGAATTACCACAAATTATGATACATCTTTGTGGAACCTATGTAGATAGAAAACATGGAATGATAAGCCTATGCTAACACCCTATAACTTAAACCATCAATATTAGGAACACATAAATGACCCTGATAGCAAAGAACACTATCTCCTTCATGGGTGAAGATCTCCACCTTTTGTTGGCGGACTACATTAATCAACAAGCTAAGAATAGGGTCATCATGTTGTTTTTGTTTCACCTCTACTACAAGAGATAACTCAGGACCATTTTTATTATCAACCAACCATCATCCGTCACAAGTAAACGAAAACCTAAATGAGATAATAATGCACCTCTTCAGCCAATTCTTTTTTCACATCTGTAACATGGACTATAATGCCCATAGATAATCTACTCAATGTATTTGCCACCATATTTACTTACCTGGATGGTAAAGCATATTCATCTTATAGTCCTTTGGTAACTCTAACCACCTTATCTAGTGAAAATTCAATTCCTTCTAGATAAATATATATTGGAGACTCTTATGGTCAGTCAAAATATGTACATGCACACTGTAAGGTTATTATCTCCAAATCTTCAAAGTAAAGACCACTGTTTTAAACTTTAAGTCATAGGTATGACAATTCTTCTCGTGATCCCTGAACCGTCTAAAAGCATAATTTTGAAACCCTGGGGGTTGCACCATAATGTGAGAGACTAGGTCTCTCAAAATTAGCCATAGGAAATAAAATAGTAATTTAACTAGGAACACAGCACAATGCAGGAGACTTAAAGAACACAATATTTAACGTGCAAACCCCCTTACTCAATGGAGGAAAACCCACCGCTTGCCCTCACAAGCACCTCAAAATTTCATTATAATCAACCTTTTGATTACAGACTTGAAATTTAACCTAACTCTAGGCTCCTTCTTCTTGTAGTAACTCTACTACAACTTCAACTTGACAACTTTTCCAAGACTCATCCAACACTGGTTAACTCTAACCAGTTTCAAGCTTAGGCAACTCTACCTAAGGAACTCTTAAAATAAGAAGAAAATATCATTACTCTTATAACTTACGTAACTCAATTACAATTCAAAACTCACTAAAAAACACTCACTCTTTTGTGCATACAAGAAAAAAGAATATGAGCAATGTTGAAAGTTGAGTTTTTGCCCTTTTTTCTCTTTTGCACTCGATTGAATTTACAAAAACTGCTTGATGAAGAAGCAAAATTTTTCTTTTATAGATGAGTGATTATTAGATTTGAAATATAATTAGACCAGGTGTCCTTAAGTACAAGCAGCACCTACACAGTTTGTTACACTAGACGACAAAACTGTACAGACGCGTGCCACTGTACTATACCCTTGGACATCTAGGGACCTGGTAACTTGTAGTTATGTACTTATCAAGAAAAAGAGATATAGAAAATAAGCTATCACTCTCCCATTTTTCTTTAAAATTCATCCAAGAAAACCCTAGAGTCATCACAATACACTAGAAACCCATCTACCCATATGGTAAAGCTAAACTGGTGTTGAATTAAACCTATCCTTCAAATCTAAAAACTTTTCTCGCACCTATGTGACCATTGGACCCTTACTTTCTTCTATGTCAACTTAGTAAATGGTGCAGCTATTGAAGAAAAACCCTCAATGGTACTCCAATAACAACTAGCTAAACCCAAAAAGCTCCTAATATTGGATGGAGTAATGGGCCTAGGTAAATGTTTTACTTCATTTGTTCTCAAGGTTCTATATAAATACCTTCACCCAAAATCGAATATCCTGAAAAGGCAACAGACTCCAACAAAAATTAATACTTACTAAATTTCACAAAATATTGATGATCCTTGAGGTTTACAATACTATCATCAAAAGTTATGCATGCTCTTCCTTACTCCAAGAATACACATGCATGTCATCAAGGAAAACAATAATGAACGTATCTAAATATTGCTTGAAAACCCTGTTTATTAAATTTATAAAAGCTTTAGGATAATTTCTTAGCCCAAAAGACATAACAACAATATCAAAGTGACCATATTATGTTCTAAAAGCGGTCTTCAAACTCCCCGACTTTCAGTAGATGATATCCCGATTGAGGTCAGTTTTGGAAAAATAACAAGCACCCTGAAGTTGGTTAAATATCTCAGGTTCAACAATCAATTGAGGCATGTCATAAATGAAGCCAATCAATGCCATGACTAAAATCAAAGTCAGTCATCTCTAATTCCATTTAATCTGCTGAAGTAACCCTATGAAGGACTATGATAGGATAATTCCTATAAATAATTTTGGTAACCAATGAATCTCTAATAGGGATGGAAACTAAAACTGCTTAGTAAGACTCTCAGGACTAACACCAAAATTCACATAAATAAATGAGGTTATAAAGTTAAGGTTTGACCTCGGATACAATAACACATAAGCATCAACATGAATGACACAAAAAATACAAGTGACCATATTTGGGGAGCTGTTCTACTCTTAGCGAAATGAAAAAACATAAAATTAGTTCTGACGTTGACCACCACCGGCGATGGATAATAGACCGTACTACCGAGACGGGTGGCCTAAATAGGTTATTGAGGTAGTGGACTGAGTCTGAGGGCGAGTATCCATGTTTCCTTACGTAACTGAAAGCAGTCCTTAATATTATGGTCTATTTTTCTATATCCAAAACATCCTACCTTTCCATCCAAACACTCACATCAACGATTCTTAATACACATCGTATATGCCAAATAGCTAAATCCTCTAGTAAACCTACCCTAAAATTTAGTGGCCAATGTCTGACCCCCATTCTTCCTTATTGGTCTTGGGTGTGAGGGTACTGGATTAAGATGGTAAAGGGCTGACAAATTATTCTAAGAATGTGAATGACTTCCTTCACCTGACCTATGCTGACTGTACTCAAACTACCTGGTCTTAGCCTTCTTAGTTTCCCTCTCCAGTTCTTTCAACCTTTTTCTCTTAATTTATTTTACATGGGTCATAAGTAGGGCAATATCCATGTCCCTAATTAGCATAACTGACATGACTCAAATGAGGGCATAGTGGTGTCGGGTGTCTCAAGTCCAATCGAGATCGGAGACCACTTTCAATACCTAATCATAACTATCCTGTAACCTATGTCGGATGAATTTCAAACATATAACAAAATAGAACAATAATAAATTAAAGACATTAAGAAAATCAATAACCATAACCAACCAAACATCCAACCAAATATCCATCTAGTGTCAACCCCAATTCCAATACTAATACCAAGGCTGACACCAATACCAACACCGCATATGTCAATAGTAGTCGCACAAAGACTCTAATTGAAAATAAGGAACATCCAGTTGGGATATACCCCCAACCATAGCCAAAACCAAAGTCCAAGAAACATAAATAATATAAAGAAGTCCGTAGCATGAAATAGAGTCTTCTGGAGTATAGAAACTCACCATTTATGTCTGACTCTAAGCTATTAAAGAATCCAAGTCACTGAATAGGAAGAGGAGTATGGCCGATTCATGCATCGCATGGGGATACATCACCCGAAGACAGTTAGTATAATGAACGCTAGCATATACTTAGGACTAATAATAGTATAGTTCCATTATTCAAAACCAATATAAATAACCATATACAATCACATATATATACATATATACTATGACGGAATGGAAATCGAGTTTAGTAAGAATTTAAAATCTTAACCTGGGTTATGTAGCTTGACCGTCCCAAAACCAGTCATGGGCTATATGGGTCCAGTATTACCCCCTGAATAGGCCGAAGTGCGTGTAGCCACAAGAACCAGAGATATCATAGGGGTCGAGGATTCTCATATACCCTTCGCCTTTCATGATACATATATATAAGTATAAACTTAGTGGATTCCCATGTACCCCACAAGTATATGGTCACCATGACCAACCCTCATGTTAGCAAACATGAGTTTCCAGTGTTCGTCCATCAGACTCACACCTCCACGGTTAGCTATCAAAACCCGCCAGTATTGCCCAATTAAAACCATTAAAACATAATCAAACCACCAATTCCAGAATTTAATTACCAAGGCATTATGAAGTGTTATCGTCATACCAACTATAGCCTACAAGAAATTCTATTAGCCAACACTTAGGGGATTCCCATGTACCCCACAAGATTTCCAATTAAACAAAAGACATGGCCAATAAGGCCTTTCCAAACCATTTAAAACCAACCGAACCAATTTAAGTTCCATTACTATATTATGCAATGCAAAGATTTCAATAGAAGTCAAACTATGTGACAAAATCATTCTCATTGGTATTTTATCATACATGTTGAGGGCATATAGTTTCTAAACCCAAAACCAAGCAAAAATTCACCATTCCCATGCAAACACATGTTCAAAGCACCATTATAGCATGAAAACCATAAGAAAAACACAGGAAAATATCATTCAACCAAGAACAACCAAAACCTCCCAATATATATTTCAAAACCAAATCAATACCACAATATTACCATGAAAACAATTCATCAAAAGATGATTTTAGTTGATCTAACAATAAGGGAGCAGTAACATGCCTTAGACACCAAGGAAGACGAAAAGAAACTACCCTTGAGAGCCTTAATTGGTCACCTTGAAGAAACCCTAGCCTTTTCTTGAACCAATATCTTGAGAGAGATTTAAGTGCTTAGAGAGTGTTTGATTGAAAATAATAGGTTAAGGTAGCCTCCAAAGGTGTTTTATGTCATAGGGTCAAAAAGGTGTGAAGAGGGAAAATGTCCAGAATACCCCAATAAATAATTGTAAAAATTCTCCCAGGTGGGTACGATTGGACTACTCAACTCATACCCACATCATACGAGTGGTACCATCCAACTGTATCCAAGACAGAAAGTTAGAACCCACATTCTGTCGAACATACAACTTCCTTACCTACCTCGTATCTTCATACGACTAGTACCCTTAAGTCATAACCTAGGTAGAATACCAAAGGCTAGACATTGAACAACATATAGTTTGGACCCTACCTCTCGTCAAATTAGCATACGACTCATATGGAGTATTCTCGTACCTTGGATAGAACTTAGCCAATATCTCACTATCCAATATACGACTAGGGTACCTAGACCTATAACATATCATAAAACTAGTATGGTGACTAGTATGATCAACAGAAGTCTCAAAACTCAGGAAATTTTCTAGGACCAAAACCAAGGGTATTTCAATTCTCCCCTACTTGGATCATTCACCCTCGAATGATGGAAGAATGAAGAAAAGAACAAATTACACATCTACACTTCCTCTGACCTTTAACTAAGTTAGAAAGAGAGGATGCAAGGAACTCAAACTTTTCTTTGATTAAGTTAGAAACATAGATGTAACGAAGAATATATACCTTCCATGTGAATCCAAATCAAAGAACAGGAATGGATACTTCGACTTCATGTCCTCTTTAGCTTCCAAGTGGCCTCTTCAACCTTGTGGTTCCTCCATAGAACTATTATCGAGTCCCCATATTTGGTCCACATCTGACGAACCTACCGATCCAAGATCTCAAATAGGACCTCCTCATAAGATAAGGAGTCTAAAATTCTAATATCCTTGATAGGCACGATTTAAGACGGATCACCCATACACTTTCTCAGCATAGAAACATAAAACACCGGGTGAATAGAGCTCAAACTAGAAGGCAACTCCAACTCATATGCAATATCGCCAACGCTACTCAAAACCAAGTATGGACCAACATATTGGGGATTGAGCATTCCTTTTTTACAAAATTGCATCACTTCCTTCATGGGAAACACCTTCAAGAAAACCTTATCCCCTCAAACTCAAACTCTCTTTGCCTCATATCCATATAGGACTTTTGGCTACTTTGGGAAGCCTTAACTCTATCCCAAATCACCTTTACCTTCTCCATGGATTGGTGAACCAAATCTGGGCCAAATATCTCTCCTCACCAACCTCAAACTACGCAATAGAAAACCTATACCTCCTATTGTAGAAAGCTTGAAACGGAGCCATCCCAATTCTAGAGTGGTAGCTATTATTATAGGAAAACTCTATAAAAGGCAAATACTCAACTCAACTACCATCATAGTCAATCACACAAGACTGAAGCATATCCTCCAACATATGGATAGCTCTCTCCTCTTGCCCATCTGACTATGGGTGAAAAGCAGTACTAAGACTCACTTTAGTTCCCAAACCTTTCAGAAACAACCACCAAAAGTGCAAAAAAAAATGGTGTACCACTATCTGAGATGATAGAAACTGGTACCCCATGCAATTTCAAAATCTCATGGAGATATAACCTTACATAACACTCAGCCGAGAGGTTAGTTCCTACTTACAAAAAGTGAGCGGCTTCGTCATCCTATCCGTGATGGCCCAAACCAAATTAAATTAGTTCTGACACCGAGGAAGATTGATAACAAAATCCATGTTGATCACTTCCCACTTCCACTCCAGTAACTTAATTTCTTAATACGATCCTCTGGGCCTTATATGCTCAACTTTCACTTGTTGACAGACTATGCACTTGGCAACAAATTTATCCATATCCCGCTTCATATTATTCCAAAAATACATCTCCTTAAGGTCATGATACTTTTTTTTCAAATCAGGATGAACAACATAGCACAACTCATGTTCCTTGGCCAAGATCCTCTCTCGCAAACCATTGACATCGGGAACACATAACCTCCTTTGATACCGCAAGGTACCATCACCACCAATCTCGAAGGCCATCATCTTATTCCCACCTACATCACCTTTAATCCTCATCATGACAAGATTTAACATTTGATTATCCTTGATATTAGCACTAAGATATAACTGCGCCACCTTCTGTACAAACACACCATCATCCTTAGAGTTCAAAAGATGAACTCTAGGGTTAGCCAAATGGTAAATGTCCTTCACCAACTCCCACTTCTCCCTATCCATATGAGTAAGACTCTACATGAATAACCTATTAAGAGCATCAACAACAACATTAGCTTTACTTGGATGGTGGTGAAAACTTATGTCATAATCCTTGAGCAGCTTAAGCCATCTTTTTTGCATGAGGTTAAGATCCTTCATAGTAAACACATACTCCAGGCTATTATGATCAGAAAAGATATCCGTATGCACTCCATACAAATAGTGACACTAGATTTTCAATGCAAACACCACAGCCAATAATTCTATGTCATGGGTAGGTTAATTCTTCTCGTGCACCTTCAACTGCCTAGAGGCATAAGCTATCACCCTGCCATTTTACATAACAATGTAACCAAGGCCCTCACGGGATGCATCACAACTGACCACAAACCCATCCCTGCCTTCAGCCAAATCAAAATTGGAGCTGAAGGTAGCTTATCCTTTAACTTTTCAAAACTACCCTCAGAAGTATCCAACCATAAGAACTTCACCTTTTTCTAAGTCAACTTTATTAATGGGGCATCTATAGATGTAAACTCTCCACAACCCTCCTGTAGTAACTAGCTAAACCCAAGAAACTCTGAATATCGGTTGGAGTCGTAGGTCTAGGCCACTTCTTAACCACTTTAACCTTCTGCAAATCTACCATGATCCTTTCACTAGAAATAACATGACCTATAAAAGTGAGAACGTTCAACCAAAATTCATATTTTGAAAACATGACATACAACTACTGCTCTTTAAAGGTATGCAACACCACATAGAGGTTAGTGGTATGGTCCTCCTCACTTTTAGAGTACATCTGGATATTGTCTATGAACTCAATAATGAACAAGTCCAGAAACTAAAAGAAGACCTTATTCATTAAATCCATAAATGCCTCTAGGGCATTGGTCAACCCAAAAGACATAACCAAAATCTCAAAATGCCCATACCAAGTACGGAAGGCAGACTTAGGAATATCCATCTCCTTAATCTTTAACTGATGATATTCAGATCAAAGATCAATCATAGAGAAAAACATAGCACCCTGCAACTGATTAAACAAATCATATATCCTTAGAAGAGGGTACTTATTCTTTACCGTCACCTTATTTAGCTACGAGTAATCAATGCACATCCAAAAGAAACCATCCCTCTTACACACGAACAACAATAGTGAACCCCACTGGGATACACTACGACAGATGAAATCCATATGTAAATGATTCTTTATCTGCTCCTTAAGATCCTTCAACTCAGGCGAAGCCATTCTACACAGAGGAATAGAAATTAGATAAGTGTTCGGGACAAGATGAATCCCAAACTCAATCTCCCTATCAGGAGGAACACCAGCAAGGTCATCAGGGAAGACCTCAAGAAATTCTTCACCACAGGGATGGAATGCAAAGAAGGACCCTTCGAGTAAGAATATTTAACTGGAACTAGATAATAGAGACACCCCTTGGAGATTAATCTCTGAGCTTTAAGATATGATATGAACCTCCCTTTAGGATCTAAGGAACCACCTACCTACTAAATAACCAGCTTATTAGGGAATTTAAAGACAATATTACGGGTTTGAAAATCTAGATATGCATAGCACGAGTGCAACCAATCCATGTTGTTTGAAAATCTAGATATACATAGCACGAGTGCAACCAATCCATCCCTAATATGACATTGAAATCCACCATATCTAATTTAAAAAGATCTATCACAATTTCTTTACTACCAACAGATACCACATACCCCCTATACACTCTTCTAGCAACCACAGAGTCACCTACTGGGGTAAAAATAGAAAAAGGGTCTGAAACACACTTAGGACCAAAACCAAAATGTACAGCCACAAATGAGATCACATAAGAGAGAGTGGACCCCAAAATAAATAAACAGTTCATAACACGGGAAAAGAGTTTCAACATACCAGTCATGATATCAGGCAATGCCTTAGACTCCTATTGAGTAGTAAGAGCATAAAGACTATTCAGACCAGTGTCGAATTCAGATGATGCAACCTTTGGTGTCGTAGCTGTAAAAGAGGTAACTAAAATCTTGTTTGGCCCCGAAGCAACCTTACCAACAGGACAGTTCTAAGCATATGCATTGGATGACCACAGTTAAAGTACCTTTCCCTTACCTCATCATAAAAATCCTAATGCAATAGACCATAAAATCTAGAGAGAGTATATGATGGAGCTAACTGAGCCTCACTAGTTTGAGATTGGGCACCCCGTGCCCTAAAGTTGCTGCCACCATACAGATGTTTATCGCCTGACGGCTTTGGGCAGGGAGGACTAGCCATCGAGTAAAACCTAAAATTACCTAATTTTTTCTTTGTCCATTTTCTACAATCCCTGCTACTCTGCTATTGGCCGTCACCCTACTCAGAAAATCTAAATTTCTTGCCCTGCCTCTCTACTATCTTAACCTGGTACCTCTTTTTTTCCTCTACTTGCTGTATTTATACTACCAACCTGAGATATCCATGTCCTTGTTTAACAAGGTAGCCTTAGTATTTAAGATGAATTCTCGGGACAAACTTTCTCATTCTAGCCCTCATGCTAGAAACCAACTCCAGAGCATACCGCGATATTGGCAAAACATCAAGGCATATTCCTTGACTGACATCTTACCTTAATGTATATTAAGTAAATCTTCCTCCTTTGCTCCCCTAAACTCTTGAGAAAAGAAGCAATCCAAGAAAGCATTAGAAAAGTCCTCCCACCGAGCTGACTCAACATCGTCACCCCTTGCCTGATCTAATTCCTCATACCATTAGTACGCCATATCTTTCAGTTGATAGGTGGCAAACTCCATGCCCTCCACATTAGTGGCGTGCATAACATAAAAATATCTTCCTTCTCATCCAGAAAACCTTGAGGATCCTCCTCAACCTTAACACCCTAAAGGTTGGAGGATTCAACCTCATGAATTAGCCAACCCTTCTAGCCTCAAAAAATGGAGTTACAGGAACACCATACTCAAATGG
Organism: Capsicum annuum; assembly: GCF_002878395.1. Lineage (NCBI taxonomy): Eukaryota > Viridiplantae > Streptophyta > Magnoliopsida > Solanales > Solanaceae > Capsicum > Capsicum annuum. The sequence goes on from NC_061115.1 coordinate 36,284,077, forward strand.
AGAAGCTAACAATTGTGCCAATATATGAATAGACTAATAAAACTCTGTTTTATCACTTTAGCCTAAAGAGCCCGAGAAGGACTAAAGAGAATCGATGGAACTCTAGGACAAATAGGAATTGGACCCCTAGACTAGGTACAGACCCCATAAGTAAAATATGTCCCATCAACATTGTACTCAATTGGGATAGAGAAGTTTCTATGAGCTTCAGATCGTCGAGGAGGAATGATCTAAAAAGTGAACAAATAGGAATTAAAGGAGAATTCAGGATCTTAGACTCTACAACTTAAAAACAAAACACAAGAAAAAAAATATACCTAAATGTCTCATAGCCTTTACCTTATGAGTATGGAACGTTACATACCCTTAAAAGAGACTCTACTCGACATGGCTTTGGGGACTCCCAATTGACCATGAACCTAGGGCTCTAATACTAATTTGACACGACCCAAATCAGGGCCCAGTCGTGTTGGGTACCTCAAGTCCAACTGGGACTGGATACACCCCCAATACCCAACCATAACTATCCTATAGCCTATATCAGATAAATTTTGAACATATAACAAGATAGAACAATATTAAATCAAAGACATTAATAAAATCTATAACCATAACCAACAAAATATCTAACCAAATATCCAACCGATGTCAATCCCAATGCCGATACAAATACCAAGGTTGTCACCAATACCGACACTACCCATGCCTATAGTAGTCACAAAAAGCCTCTAACTGAAAACAAAGAACATTCGGTCGGTATATGTCCTCAACCATAGCCAAAACCAAAGTCCAAGAAACATAAATAATGCAAAAAGGTCCATAGCATAAAATGGAGTCTTCCAAAGTAAGGAAGCTCACCACTTCAGTTTGACTCTAAGGTGTCCCCAATCCAAGTCACTGAGTAGGAAGAGTAGTATAGTCGGTTCCTTATCACGCGGGGATACAGCGCCCGAAGACGGTTAGCGTAATGAATGCTAGTATGTACTCAAGAATAAGGATAAGATAATGTTATAATTCAAAACAAAGTAAATCACCATATGCAATCACATACATATATACATATATACATATATACATATATACATATATACCATGCCAAGAAAGTGAACGGGTTTAGTATAAATTTAAAACCTTAACCTTGGCTGTGTAGCTTGACTATCTTAAAACCACCCACGAGCTATATGGGTCTGGTGTTACCTCCTGAATGGGTCCCAATGTATATAGCCACATGAACCAGAGATATCATAAGGGTCGGAGATTCCCGTGTACCCTTCGCCCATCATGATACATATAAAGTATAAACCTAGGGATTCTTGTGTACCCCATAAGTATATGGTCACCATGACCAACCCTCATGTCAACAAATATGAATTTCTAGTGTCCATCCATCAGACTCGCACTCTCACGATTAGCAATCACAACCCACCATTATTGCTTAATTAAAACCTTTACCATATAATCAAACCACTAATTCCAGAGTTTAATTACAAAGGCAATATTAAGTGGTATCACTATACCGACTATAACTTGCAAGCAATATCATTAGCCAACACTTCAGAGATTCTCATGTACCTCACAAAATTTCCAATTAAACCGAAGCCATGGCCACCAAGGCCTTTCCAAACCATTTAAAACCAACCAAACTAATTTTAATTCCATTACCATATTATGAAATGCAAAGATTTCAATAAAAGTCAAACTTTGTGACAAAATCATTCTCATTGGCATTTTATCAAACATTTAAGGGAATATAGTTTCCAAAACCAAAACCAAGCATCAATTGACCATTCCCAGGAAACTACATGTTCAAACCACCATTATAGCATGAATATCATAAGAAAAATATGGGAAAACATCATCCAACCAAGAATAACCCAAACCCCCAATATATATTTCAAAACCACTTCAATACCATAATACTACCATGAAACCATTCATTAAAACATGCTTTTAGTTAAACTAACAATGAGAGAGGAGTAATATTCCTTAGACACCAAGGAAAATGGAGAGAAACTACCATTGAGAGCCTTAATTGGTCACCTTGAAAAAATCCTAACCTTTTATTGAACCAAGATCTTGATAGAGATTTAAGAGTGTGTAGAGAGTGTTTGGTTGAAAATAATAGGTTAAGGAAGCCTCCAAAGGTGTTTTATGTCGTGGGTTCAAAAGGGGTTAGGAGGGGAAATATCCAGAATACCCCCAACATATAACTATAAAAATTCTCGCAGGTGGGTACGATTGGACCACTCAACTCATACCCACATCATACGAGTGGTACCATCCAAATGTATCCAAGACAGAAAGTTAGAATCCACATTCTATCAAACATACGACTTCCTTACCTACCTCGTATAATCTTCATATGACTAGTACCCTTAAGTCGTACCCTAGGTAGAACACCAAAGGCTAGACATTAAACAACATATAGTTTGGACCCTACCTCTCATCAAATCAAAATACAAATCATATGGATTATTCTCGTACCTTGGATAGAACTTAGCCAATATCCCACTGTCCAACATACGACTAGGATCCCTAGACCCATACCCACATCATATGACTAGTATGGTGAGTCAGATGTTCTACAAAAGGCTCAAAACTTAGGAAATTTCAAAGAACCAAAACCTAGGGTATTTCAATAGCATTCCTATACTTTTTGATCACTAGTAACAAACTTACTCATACGAGCATTTGGATCAGCCATTATCTCTTGAGTATACTTTAAAAGTTGGGAGAATTTGAGAGAGTATTTCTTTACTGACATGGAAAACCTTGCTTAAGATTCATAAGCTCCTCCACTTTAGCCTCTCTCATCTTATAAGGAAAGAGACTGTCAAGAAAATTTGCCTCAAGCACTCTTCAATCCATTAGAGCAATATTCAAACCTCTTTCTTCTTTCTACAGCTTAAACCAATCATGTACAATATCCTTCAACTACTACGATGCCAATGGTATGATGCCAACTCTACACTCTCTACTTCAGTGACATGTATAATATAAGTAATCTTCTTCACCTTATCAATATATAACTTTATATCTTCACCCACTTTTGAACAAAAGAATTCAGTTGGATTCATTCTCATTAAATCTAAAATTTTGGTTAAAGCAAAGTTACCATTCTGCTAAATAAGAACTGCCAATAGTTGATTAACCTAAGAAGTCACATCTTGAGCTAACACTAGAAAGGCAGCTTGAAACTCAATATGGGACACATTTTTGTTCAAAGGATTAGTAGGCGGAAGTGGGACTGGCTAGTTCCCATTCCTACAAACATAAGCTCTGCATGTAGGCATTTTTTATCACGTAAAAAGCATGTGTTAGGAGATATATGGAGTTAAACTCTAAAGAACGATAAATACATAAAAGAAAGAAAGGTTCCTAATAATGTCATAGTATTTTACTCATAAGTGTGGCGTGTTGCATACCCATGAACAAGACTCTACGTAACATAGTTTGTCAAACTCCCTAGGAATATTTAAACCTTAGGTTTAGATACCACGTTTGTAATGACCTGAGACTACCCCTAGACGTAACACACTACGCAAACCTGAAAGTGGCCCGAGCTAACCTGTAGTATTTGGCACAACATTGAATAAATATTCTAAACATTTCAAACCATAAGATAAAGTTATAAATTCATAAGCTTAAAAAAAAATTTGATCAACAATCCTAATAATGTCATGAACAATTAAAAAATCATCTTAAACATGATGATAATCAAAAATAACTAATAAGTTTAGAAAAGCCTCTAAACATACCAAAGAGTCACTAAGACATGCCCCAGTTGACCCAAAAATATTAAATTGATCAGGGAAAGCATAATTTAACAAAATCAATGAGTTATTGCACTTAGATTTCTAAAATCAATGTGTTGTGGGAGTTTTTCTTAATTGACATAAACCATGTGAACGATCATGGAGTCTGATGTATATGCCCCATCAAAAGGACATAATATACCTTGCCAAGATATAAAGGCATAGTCATGAGATCACCTATCCCGTCCCATTTAAGCAAGCTAAATACCTATGGTGCCACAAAGTGTTTAGGAATAGGATGAGCCAAACCCTCGCCCTCTCAGTGTTCAATACTACTCCCAAAATCATACTATTTACTTATACTATAAGGAATTCATCATGAAAGTAAGTTATAGACTAGTTTTAAATTAAGCTGACGGTCTTAGTCTTGACATAATAAATACTAGACACGCTTCTATTACAATCTTGATGAAATCATAATGGATATTCTAACATTCTTGCAAATATTAAGACATGTCCATAGGTGTAAAACCTGTTAAAATCATGGATTTAGTATTGAGCCATAATATTCCAAATCACTTGAGACTATTCTAAATCATGGTGTCAACATGAATATGAAGAAAATTAAATAATGAAATTCAACATGAGTTTACATACATAATATCATAAAGAAGTATAAAATCCAACATCATAAAAAGTGGGTATGAACCCTAATTTGATAATAGTGAAATTTGATAAAGAAGATTATAATTTTGGGAACAGAGACAAAAGAACACCTTGTTGAAACCCTACATACTTGGTATTGAAGATTTCCTAGAGAAAAGTTTGAGTTTGGGGCCTTGGAGGTTGAATTTCTAAGAGAAACCCTTGCTTTTATTTTCTTGAGAGTTTAGAGGACAATGAGTGTTTCTAAAATATATTTCTAGTGTTATAGACAACTTTTGAGGTTAAGATGGGTTTGGGGAGGTTTCATGTGGGTATAAGAACATAATTTCCCTTAATTTTTAAAATAAAAATGAAATTCTTATGCTTTGGATGGAAATGTCATATGGCCCATTGCATAATACCCAGTTGTTCTCGCATGGCCTATCGCACGAACCCAATTATGATTTCCATGGACTATTGCACGGACCATCCAATGACCAATTAGACGGTGTTGTGTGATTCTACGGCCAAAGATTAGGTCCCCGTTTGTGGCTCAGAGCTTCCTATTACGTCCATGACCTAATTTTTGACTCAAGATTTACCCCAAACATTTCCAAACCTTCTTAAGGGACAAATGACCTTATTTTATGACCCTAAACACATAGAAAACATACTATGGAAATGCATGAGCATTAAGGGTTTTGAAACTGTAGAGCAAAAACTATTGTATCATATTTGAAACAATCAGAGCGGACACAACACCCTCCTATTCTAGTGTTTTTTCCCCTTCTACTGCAACCCCAATGATATTTTCTAAATCGAAAGTGGATTTGAACCTATCACTAGCCTTCTTAGTAGTTAATCCCTTCACCTAGTAGATGTTTCTCCTCGTACTGTATCCCTAACATCTTCTCTCATTCGTCCTCTATCGTGAGTTATGGACCCAAATCTATTTTGAGTGTCTATGATCTCATCTCTGTTATACGAGTCCTTACTATCGATGACATGAAAGAATAAAAGAGGTCAGATATCAATTTGGATTGCTAGATATAAATTAGACCCAAGTAATAACATGAAATAATCCTTACTATCTATAAGATGAAAGAATAAAAGAGGTCAGATACCAATTTGGATTGCTAAATACAAATTAGACCCAAGTAATAACATGAAAGAATTGGGTTTTCCTAGTGTCCTGCATCCTCTTGAAATAAAATGCAGATCTCTCTATCATTTTGGAAAACTCTACTAGACATGTACTTTTATGACGAGATCAACGAACCTAAGGCTTTAATACCAACTATGTGATGTGCCAAATAGCCATGAGTGTCACCCATAGTAACATTTCAGTGGGAGAACCAAACATTATCCTCTAACCCAAACCTTAGACAAGTCATTTAGAAAAAGAGATAATTTATATACATGATAAATAAAACCTCAAACTTAAATAAATAAAATGTAGAAATCTAGCTATTACATTCCCAAATCTAAAAGTCATTGTACAAAGGACGTTAACAAAATAATTTCAAGAATAACTCAAAATCACTAATAAATAACATTGAAGATCTGTGGTAGCCTGAATGGGAGTTAGCTCACCCTCTAATTGGTGAACAGAACGGTGCTAGATATGAGGTTGCATGGAAGTCTATGGAACACAGTATGCACTCATAAAAGAGTTCACACAAGTAGTATTAGTAGAAACACTATGTATTGGTAGATATAAGAGGTCGGCTTAAAATAGTAGCAAATATATCTCATAAATCAAATAGGGAAAGTAGATGGGTACATCAATACATAATCAAGAAATCACATCAGCTAGACAAATCACCTAATTATAGACACATCAAGGTCAACACATAAATATATATATATATAGGTCACCAAACAAATATAATTCTTCATTATGAACTCTTTAAATATAACACAGTCACATCACCAACCTAGATTCATATACATGATGATTTTAAAGTCATATAGTTTTTGTATCTCATAAGTCTCGCGTTGTGTCTTATTGAACTCACAATCATCAGTCATCTGTACATATTAAAAGATTTTATTTCTGCCTAACTAGTCATGATCTGTAGGGGAAAACCTAGGGTCCATGTACCATAGCCGCATGGTACCTGCTCTATATCATAACCATTTGTTTGTAAGGTTACATCGAACTTAAACCAGTCAACATGGAATAGTATGTATATGCTCAACATCTTCAACACAACATAGTATGTTCTCATATTCAACTCTCCAAGATATTATAACAAGGCAAAATATAATAAGTGTATACCATTATGACAAGATTAAAGACACGCTTCAATAATTATAAACTTATTCATATAAGAAATGTCTAAGTCAAAAAAATCAATCAATCACAAATTATGTTTGAAGACCAATAAGCATACTTATCAATTCAAAACACAAATAAGAGACTATTTAAAGTCTTAGCGCTGTATAAACCATAACCTAAATCAATTGAAGAACCTAAATCAAGAAGCTAAATCACAAAAGTTTTTCTTTTCCTCAACAGCTCAAAACATTCATGATCTAAAATAAATAATATAAGAGTAATTAATCATCTACTCCTTACATAAACTCTTGGCAATTGAAACTCACTATTTCTACCCTTATTCATGGTTCATAACATTATCAAAGGTCATTCAACCATCAACTAGTATTACGATATTTACATTATCTCAGTTCATGAAGAATCTACTTTAATTACCCCTTTTAGAGTAGTTTTATGCTAAAGGGTCTAATTTTATTAGACTCAATGTTCCCAATTAACATAATTCATATTTGAGGACAACAAATTCTTGCCAGAAAGTATTATTTTACAATCTAGAAGCATTTCTGTATAATTTACATCTATCCTCTGGTTTGGTTTTCCACATCATTCATGAACCTAGAATTCTAACCGATAATTTTATCATTACAATCTCCCTAACGATTCTATTATGTTAACAAATTACTAGGCAAAGAGATTGATGGAATAACCTACCTTAACACAAAAATTCACCCTAACCTTGAAAATTGTCTCTCTGGAGCTCTGGAATGAAGTTTTGAAGTTTGTAAAATAAAACTCGGAATAAATGACTTACAACGGTATTTTGCCTCATGTCATCCACTGTGGTAAAGCTTTTCTCTCGAAAGTGAATCTACTATGATTAGATAGGGTTCGTTGTACAACCCTAACCATTTACCTAGTGCAACTACGACGGGATATCGATCACTACGACAATTTCGTTGCGACAAAAATACTATCATTATAGCGGTCCTTAACCAGTACCTCAAAAAGAATTAGATTCTAACCCATTTCCAAACACAATTTATCACCTTAACATTTCACGAAGCGATCTCAATGCGACAATCACTAAAACCACATGCTATGACTTTATTTTTAGCTCTAGCTCACCCCCTTATGGAGTACATCACCCCAAACCACCACACCGTGAATCATAATTTACCACAATTAAACACAACACAAGTTTTAATTTTTAAACCACCCCTCCTTGAGATTCTATTAACTCAAAGGGAACTTTAACATGGTACTTGGATCCTAACCACGATATAATAACTATGAGAGTTGTTACAGTAAGTTGAAGATGCATCATATCCTATTTAATTATCTCCCCGAAGTACTTTCTATCCATAATTAAGAAATTACATCCCAACAAATTTATAAAATACTTTTTTATTTTTGATCTTTGTCGAATTGTAATTATTAATATATTTTAAATCATAATATTTTATACATATTGAACTACTTATTGTCTTTTGATGTATTATAGCTATCCGGTAATACTTTAATTTGACTGTACAAATAAATTTTTTATTTAAAATTATTCAATTATATGATTAAAAATTTTAATATTTATGAAATTTATCAACAAAACTTGTTCAACATGTCTGTCATTAGATTATGTTAATTATAACGTAAAAACTATATAATATATTATTTTTTAAAATTTAAATTATTATTTTTATATTTTAAGTTTGAGACATAAACTTAGCATTTGCCTCATGAAACTAATACTTCTTCTATCTATTTTTACTTGTACATTATACTAAAAATAAATATCTAACAGTACTTGTCTAATTGAGAAAATCAATACATAATTTATTAATTTTATTCTTAGTTATTAATTAATTATAATTATTATTTAATATGTTTTTTTTATATATAAATTAATTATATTCAAAGATCTGTGTGTCAAATCAATGAAATAATGAGAGTAAGTAATATATACTTTGACCAGGTAGACAAACTAGATAATCAAAAGTACATTTAAGTTGGAATGGTGCCCATTAATGAGTTGGTCAAACTTTCCACGAGGAAAGAAGAAAATGAAAATGACAAGAAACCATATGATTCAGTTTTTTTTTTTTCAAAATGATTCAGGTATTTTATTCATTCACGTCTCATAAATTTATTAAAATAACACCTACTTGGTCCGTCTCAAATTATTAAATTATTTAGCGTATTTGTTAAAAGATATTATCTCAAAATAATTTATTTATTTGTTTAAAAATTTAAGAAGTAATTAATTGTATTTTTTAGTTATATACATATTTATTGAAGAAGGTTTATCTAAATTAAGATTAAATAAGATCATATTAGCCAAATTATATTCTTAGTTTCTTCTTAAAAGTTATGCCAAAAGCAAACATGTCAAGTAGTTTGAGACGGAAGGAGTAATTAACAAGTCGCATAAAGCTATTTAAATCCTCTCTTTGATTATCTTTACTTAACACTATTGCGTTGACACATTTCTTAAAAAATAATAACATAACTAACAATTATTATTGCTATATCACTTTTTAAATATAATAAATTTAATATTTTATAAAATATATTGCACAATGAATAATAATATTTAATAGTAAAGCTAAAATTAACATAAAATTAAGAATTATTTAATGATTTTTTAAATTAGATAAATATTATTATACATTAATATTTGATATAATCGACAACTAAAAAAAAAAAAAAAGTTAGATATAGAAAACTAATATTTGGCTTTTTTAAATTCATACGCAATTCACTTCTTAATGATCGTTATTCATTAATTATATTCTAATTTATTTAAGGTTCCTTCCTATATCCTATATTATTTACTAGTGTATTCTTCATCGACCAATATAATTACAAGTGTGTTCCTCATAGCCCATAGGCCTTACATATTAAAAAAATCCTACTATGAAAATGAAAGGACATAAAAACCTACTGATCATTTTTGTTATCATGCTATTTCAGCTCCATGTGTATCCATTTCTTTTCTTCTAACTTTCTTTTTGCTTGTACAGTGAAAACCTTATAAGTAACTTTTTTCTGCATCATTTTCTCACTAATTCTTCATACCTTTTTTTGGCCTTTATGCTTCATATTCATAACCAAACCTATAATTTTCACATTGAACTGGTTAGTTATTATGAACTCTTTTTTTTTTTGTTCTGATTTCTTCCTACCGTTGTTTTTGTTTTTATTGTTAGCTATATTTATCTATGCCAAGGCAGGCGCTGCAGATTTTTTATCCATGAAATCGCCATGCACTACTAAAAATAGAGATTTTCTATCACGTTCAATGAGAATTTATATTATGAAATGTGTTTTTCCACTCATTTCTAGCTCACTGAAAAAACACGTATATTTTTACAGAACATTAAAAAGTTTTCTTGGAAACTTTCGTCAAGTGTGTTAATTATTAGAATATCGTTATATAAAGTATTTCATCGATTCAATCAAAATATTCATTGAAGTAGTCACTAAATAACTTTTCAGCAGGAAATTATATATATATTACAACTATTAATAAGTGTGAAGAAGATCCAGCTCTTTAATAACATGTCTGTTTCTCTCATTTTACTATATTATTCTTAATTAATTATTTGAAGATATTTGCATATAAGAAAATTAATAATATTTAATAAAAAAGAATAAAATAGACATTTATGACATGTCTGTTTCAACTGTTTCAATCGTTATTTTATTATATCACCTCTAATAAATTATTCTAAGTCATTTAGGTATAAAAAAAATTAATAATATTTAATAAATAATAAAATTGATATAAATGATAAATAAATATGTGATGTTCAAAATTAATAGGACATTTTATATGAGACTCATTTAAATTTTTTTCACAAGTATGTTTTCTCCGTGAATTTACTATATTACCCCTAATTAATTATTATAGATCATTTACATATAAGCAAATTAATAATATTTAATAATAAAAAGGTAAAATAGACATTTATGACATGTCTGTTTCAGCTGTTTCAACTATAATTTTATTATATCACCCCTAATTAATTATTATAAGTTATTTAGATATTAAAAAATTAATAATATTTAATAAAAATAAATTGACATAAAATGATAAATTAATTTTAGATGTTTTAAATTAACATTACATCTTATATGAGATTCATTTAAATTTCTTTCATAATTTTTTTATACTAATGTTGCTATATCACTTCTAATTAGGGATTATAAGTCCTTTAGGACATATCTCTTTGATGCTTCAATCATAAAATTTGATTGACTTCAATGCGGGTAACGAACACTGAATGAAAACCCAAAAAAAAAAATTTGATGGACTCTCGAAATTATTTCAATGCCACTTAAATTGGAATAGAAGAAAAAAATATTATAAATGATAATAATTAAAAACTTAAATTATTTTAAGAATACAATTGACTACTAATGCCACAATAATTTAGACAAGGAGAGTAACATATATTATTTAAAAATTAAATAAAAAATATTCTAAATTACCAGTGGTAACAATTTAAAATATCTAAAAACATATTAAAAATATTATTGATTATCTAAAAGGTTGAGGAATCCTAATTCAATGCCCTAAGTTCGCGGTGACAGAGTGTTGTTATGTCCCTGGAGAGTGTTGTTATGTCCCTGGAGAGTGCTCCCCTAGGAGTTACTCCCTCCGTTTCATGACAAATGAATTGTTGAATTTTGATACATAGATTAAGAAAAAAGCATTAAAGATATAAATTTAACACAACTTTCCATTTTTACCCCTAAAAAGGAAAAAGTTGACTTTAAAATGCCTTTTCAAAAGTTAATTGGATGTCAAATCATAAGGGTAAATTTGAAAAGAAAATCAATGATTCACTTATTTTGAAACAACAATAAATACTCTAACAATTTACTTATTCTGAAATGAAGGGAGTATGTTATTATATTTGTGTCACATAAATTAACGGGTAGTTTTGGCATTTTATAGTTTGCATATTTTAATATTTTAATTTAGTAATTTGTTGATCCAAATGATGTTTTCGAATTTAACATGTTTTAAAAATTTAGTACTTTGTTTATTATAATTTATTTATTTTATTTTGATAAAATATTATATATTTAAAAATTATGAAAAAAATTATGTCATAACTATTAACATCTTGTAATACTTTAAAAACATATAATAAAAAAATATGATTGACTTTTGAAATTCTAATAGTGTCACATAAGTTGTGATAAAGCAACATAAATTATTTAAAATTATATTAAAAGATACTATAAATCACAACGATTAACAACCTAAAATATTTAAGAAATTATATTAGTAAAAAATTGATTGACTCTCTAAATTTTAAAATTGGGATAAAGAGAGTAACATAAATTGTTTGATAATTACGTAAAAGGTACTATAAATCACAATGATTAACAATTTAAATTATTAAAAATTTATATTAATAAAAATTTAATTGATACTCCAAATGTTATTTGTTCTACATAAATTAAGATAACACAAATAATATCTGTTGGGCTCGTGTTGGCACGGACTAAAGTATCTAGTATATCTTATAAGAGGGAATGAGAAGGAGAAACAGACAAATCTCCGTCAACATGTCTGCTCTTCTGCTCGCTTCATTAGTTGCTTCTTCCGTAATTTTATTATATCATCCCTAATTAATTATTATAACTTTATTTATGCATTAAAAAGTTAATAATATTTAATAAAAAATTAAAATAGATATTTATGACATGTCTGCTTCAGCTGCTTTGCCCATAATTTGACTGTATCACCATAGTTAATTATTATAAGTCATTCAAATACTAAAAAATTAATATTAAAAAAATATTATAAAATCATCTAAATATTAAAAATTAATAATATTTAATGTTAAATTTACTTGACGTTTTATATAAGGCCTATTTAATTTTTTTTATTAGTATTTTTGTATAGTAATTTTGTTATATCACTTCTAATTAGACATTCGTGCTTTGATATTTCAATTGTGATTACGGGCCCAACAAATATTTTTAAAAAAATTATTTTAATTGCTGTGATTTATAGTATTTTTTAAAATATATAACAAATTATTTTTTTTTTAGATATTTTAAGCTGTTAACTATTGTAATTTATAATACCTTTTATGCAATTGTCAAATAATATGTATCTCTCTCGTTGTCCAAACTTTTGTGGCATTGCAAGTCAATTATATTTTTTAAATAATTTAAGTTTTAAATTATTGCGCTATATAGTGTTTTTTTTTCTATTCTAAGTATCATAATGCTTAGATAATCATAATAATTAATTATGAGTAATCTAGTAAAGTTAAGATTAAAACAGCGAAGCAGATATATCTTAATGACTCATAACAACTAATTAAAAGTGATAAAACAATTTACTATAAAAATTTTTTTATAAAGATATTTTGAAACACGTTAAGTTAATTTAAATAATCAAAACTAACTAGTGAAAATATATTTACTTTTTAGTAGTGATATTCCGTCTCAAGAGGGACCACCACAATATCCCCAAAACGGTGGAGGAGTTATTTTATTCTGATTTTCCTTTCATTGAGGAAAGCTCATTTCTTTTGTGACACCTCATGTTGTAATTTTCACGGTGATATATATAGTTTGCTAGATAAAGTTAACAAGTGTGAGCTATATGGCAGTCTCATTATGGTCCATATGTTTAGGTATATACTATTATGTACAGTTTGGTCCATAGGATTCGGTATATACTATTATGTACTATTGCATGTGCATATAAACTCATTTGCAGTTTGGTTATCTTGGAGGTTATAGGAGACAAAGAAAAAATGGACCAGGTAAGACAAAGTTAAGTGCCATATATCAACTATATTGAATTGGGACTAGGCAATTGTCAGAATTTATGTTCAATATAATTGAAGTTGAATCTTGAATATTTTCTTCTTTGATTAGGATTTTTTGAGCGTTCCTAAGTTTATTGAACTTTCATCTGAAAGGATCTCTTTGAAGATGTATCTGGTGCAGAGTAAAGCTGGTGCTATAGCTTGTATGTTATTTTCTCTGTTCTTCTTGGGGACATGGCCTGCTCTGCTTACTTTTCTTGAAAGACGAGGTCGTCTTCCTCAACATACTTACCTTGATTATACCATCACCAATCTTTTGGCTGCTACTTTCATTGCTTGTACTGTTGGTGAGATTGGAAAGAGCACAATGGAACAACCAAATTTTTCCACTCAGCTTTCTCAGGTTAGTGACTTAATTATACAAGACCTGATAATGGTGAGCTTTGGAGGACATATTGTGTGATACCTCGTCTGGAAGTTAAGCGATTATAGGCTACATATTCTAAATTACTATTTAATTATATTACATCTCTAGAAGACTAAAGGCTGCATTTGTTTTTATTAAGATTCATGTCTGAATTTTAATGCATATCTGAATGATTAAAATGTTGTTTTCAGATCTGAAATCTGAATGATTAAGACTATTTGTTTTTCAATACCTCAATATGCAAAAATATTTATTTGCATATATAATAAAAAGTATAATTCAAATAAAAAATAATTATATATTACAAAATATTTAAAATTATTATTTGATTGAAAAAAAATATATTTATATTTGTTAGTGATAATAGAGATGGTTTGTAATAGTGGTGGTCTGGTGGTGGTAATGATTGATGTCAGTGGTTAGTAATGTTGGTGATGATAGTTATGATGATAGAGATGTTTGGTATTGTAGTGATTGTTATGATGTTGGCGATTGGTAATGGTGGTGGTAATGATGTGAAGTTGGTTGATGTTAGTAGTTGGAGGTATTGATTGAGATAGCTTAAAAATAAATGCATGATGGTTGACAATATATTGGTGCTAGTTGGAGATGCTGTTAATTGTGATAATGGAGATGATTATTGGTAGATATGTACTATAGCAATGATGGTGGTTGAAGCGGTGGTAGAGATGGCGACACCGTTGATAATGGTGGTGGTGGTCGAAGAATGTGTGGATGCTGGTGATGTGTTAGTGATAGTTAGTGGTGACGCTAGTTGTGATAGATTAGTTGGTTATTAGTTGGGATTGGCCGATAGTTGTTGATGATGGTGGTGGTGTTGGCATTGGTGTTAGCGTTGACGATGGTGATAGCAGTGGATATAATTAAAATAATGGAGGTGGTAGATATGGTAGTTGCTGAAAATAGTGGTCAGTAGCAATTATGATTGTGAATGGTTGTTGTGATGATGATGGTGGTTAGTGGTTGGTGGTAAGGTGGTGGTTGACAATGGTGGTGGTGGTGGTTGGTTGTAAGGTGGTGGTTGACAATGGTGGTGGTTGGTGGTAAGGTGGTGGTTGACAATGGTGGTGGTGGTGGTTGGTTGTAAGGTGGTGGTTGACAATGGTGGTGGTGGCATAGGTGGTTAGTGGTGGTGACTGATGATTATGGATAGAGTGGTGGTGAATATTATCCAACAAAAAAATACCTCTTAATGATTAACATTTAATTCCTGATCTGAATGATTAAGACCTATTAATAACTATTAAGAGCCAAAATCTTAATAAAAAACAAATGAGGCCTAAGTTTATATGCAAGATACTGAGCATTCTTTCCAAATTTCCTATTTATCGCGGTATTAATGGCTTATATTATACCTTGCTTCATTTTGTTAGACATTTTGAATGCACCTTCGCCCAATAAGGTGCAATTTATATAGAGGACTTCTATAGTCGACTCGAACTACTTTAGGATTGATTTGGGAAAGGACAAGGGCATTATTAAAGTGCATGATAAGATGGAAATGGAAGAATATTCAAGTCTAAACTTTCTCTTTCAATTTGAACCAAGAGGAAATAAATAAATCCAAACAAAACAAAGAATAGGCAGCAAATTTATCAACCACACAATACGACAAGACAATAATAAAATCATTTTGAAGACAAAGAATAGGCATTATTAAAGTGCACGACTAGATAGCAATGGAAGAATATTCAAGTCTAAACGTTCTCTTTTAATTTGAACCAAGAGGAAACAAACAAATCAAAGTAAAATAAAGAATAGACAGATATATCAACCGCACAAATATGACAAGACAAGAATAAAATCAATCACATGAGAAAACAAAATTTACGTGAAAATCCTTCAATGTGAAGAGTAAAAAATTACGGGATCAAAACCTCCATTGTAATTATCAATAGTTACAATATTGTTCTCAAAAATTAGTTACAAAACAAGTGTCAACCAACGAGCAACTATGCAACAAAATTGTACCAAACTAGAGGAGAAAAAAGTGCAAAAGCATTAAAATGCAGCTAATGTTTACGGGTGAAAAATAAGAGATATAGGCCACCAAATTCAACTCTGTTAGTTCCTAATCAAAGATTGAGATGAGATAAATACGTTGTTCAAACATCAACTCAATCAAAAAAGAAACTAAACGGCAATCGTAATTTGAAGTTGACTGCTGCGGCTAAAATTCTAGTGCAAAAATATGCTATCTTTCTCTCTTTGTGGCTGCTAAAAAACTCTTTTGTGGATGGTGAAATAAAACCTAAAAAGATCTATATGCCCCATAATAATGGGTCATTGATCCAAATTGGGTTCGTTTATCCACATAGTATGGGAAAAAGATCCATAACCCAATAATTTTCTCTCTCATGACTATGTGAGGAGATCGTCATCCCGACGATCATGCAACAATCTTCGAACTTTCCTCTTGGCAAAGATATAGTCATCATGTCGGAACCATTATCATCCATATGAATCTTCTCAAGTTCATGTCACTTAAATTCCAACACATCTCGAATGCAATGGTATCTCACATCAATGTGTTTAAATCGACCATGAAATGTATAATTCTTGCCAAGATATATAGCACTATGGCTGTCGCAATAAAGTACGTACCTCTCTTGAGAAAAAACAAGTACCCCCAAGAATCTCTTCATCCAAAGTAATTCTTTACAAGCTTTAATAGCAGCAATAACCTTAGCTTCTGTAGTAGATAGAATAATACATTTTTGCTACCTAGATTGCCAAGACACAAATCCCTTCTTTACAAGCTTTAATAGCAGCAATAACCTTAGCTTTTGTAGTAGATAGAACAATACATTTTTTCTACCTAGATTGCCAAGACACAGATCCCTTTTCAAAAGTAACCAAATACCCTGAAGTAGACTTGCGAGTATCAATATCACTAGCCATGTCTAAATCATTATAACTACAAAGAATAGGCTTCCCTATACACAAAAATAAGCTCAAACTAGAGGTGCCACAAAGATATCTCATAATCCACTTCATAACATTTTAATGTTCTCTTCTAGGATTAGAAATAAAATGAATAAGATTACTAACAACATGAGCAATATCTGGTCTTGTATAAACCATTGCATAAATCAAACTATAAACAACTGAAGCATAAGGAACTTTCTATTTTTCCTCTCATCATCACTGGAAGGACATTATTTTGTGCTCAATTTGAAGTGCATAGCTAAAGGTGTACTGACAGCCTTAGCCTTATCCATGTTGAACATTCAAAGTACTTTTTTAATGTACTTCCCTTGTGATAACCACAACTTTTTGGCTTTTCTATTAGACAATCTGCATGCCAATAATCTGTCTTACTGGTCCTAATTCTTTCCTAAAAATAGACTTACCCAACTCTTGCTTCAACTTCTAAATCCTTCAAGCATTATGACCAACAATAAGCATGTCATCAACATAAAGCAACACAATAATAAAGTCACAACGCAATAGTTTGATGTAGTTTTCTTGCAACCCAATTGACTCATAAAGGAACCAGAATTCCTTTACCATTGCTTGGGAGCTTGTTTCAAACCATTCAAGATCTTCTTTAATTTTCAAACATAATACTCTTTTTCCTTGACTTCAAAACCTCTAGGTTATTCCATGTAAACTTGTTCATCTAAGTCATCATGGAGAAAAATAGTTTTAACATTCATTTGATCAACCTCTAAATCTAGACTTGCAGCTAAGCCTAGAACCACACGAATAGATGATATCTTCAAAACTGGAGAGAATATATCATCAAAATCAACTCCTTTTTTTGGTTAAATTCCTTCACAACTAATCTAGCCTTGTACTGTAGAACTGGGTTTCCATCTTCATATTTTATCCCAAAAAACCCATCTATTTTTCGAAGTTTTTCAGTCTTTAGGTAGCTTAACTAAATCAAAGGAATGATTATCACGCAAAGATTTAATCTCATCTTCCCATAACATCAAACCACTTTTCTTTTTCTTCACTTTTCATGGCCTTATCAAAACTCTCAGGTTCTCCCTCGCCAGTTAAGGGTACATATTCATTGGGAGAGTAATGAGATGAAGGTATTCTCTCTTGTAGATCATTTGAGAGAACTTTTTGGAGCATCAATAACTGGTTGCTAATCAATCATATCAACTTGCACTGGAGCATCAACGACATTATGCTGGTCATCCTGAATATGATCATCATCTTTATTATCAACTTGATTTTCATCACTATGAAGATTTTCTTTAGGAGCAGTATTCAAAGGAGCAGGATCAACATCAACTAGGATCTCACTACTCTGAGAATGAAAATTCTCATCTTTGTCAAAATCTTCAATTGTTTGGTTTACAAAGAACATAACATCACGACTTCTAACAAGTTTCTTCTCAACTAGATCATAGAAATGATAGTTAAATTCGTCTTGACTATAACCAATAGAGAAACACTATCTAGTATTAGCATCCAACTATGACCTTTCATCCTTAGGAACATGCACAAAGGCTTTACACTCAAAGACTTTAAGATGACCAAAAGAAACATTCTTACTAGACCTAACTCTATTAGAGACATTACCATCCAAAGCAACAATAGGAGATAAATTGATAACATAAGTAGCAGTATTAAGTGCTTTTGCTCAAAAGAAATTTGGCAGCTTAGTATCTGAAAGCATACATCTAACCCTCTCAACTAAAGTTATGTTCATCCTCTCTGCTAAACCATTTAACTGAGGAGTTTTTCGAAGAGTTTTCTGATGTTGAATGCCCTTCTCTCTACAATATCTATCAAAAGAACCAATATACTAACCATTATTATTTGAGCAGATGCATTTCAATTTTTTCCTTGTCTGCCTTTCAACCAAGGACTGAAAACCCTTGAATACATCAAGTACTTGATCTTTGGACTTCAAAGAAAATATCCAGAGTTTGCGAGAATGATTATCAATAAAGGTCACAAATTAAAGAGCAATACTATGAGTCCTTACTTTAAAAGGACCACACATATCAGAATGTACTAAGTCCAACAAATCAATTTACCGGCTAAGAAATGAACACACTCCTTCAACTTTGCTTGTTTCACTTCAGAAAAAAAAATTTCTTAGTCAAACTATCAATCTTCTTTTTACTCCTGTGATGCAATCTTCTATGCCATAACTCTGATGAAGTATCATTCTCCACTAAGTTTATTGAGCCTCTAGAAGTGGAGCACTGGAATATGTACAAGTTAGATAATTTTTTACCTCGACCCACAATCATTGATTCTCTAGTAAGCTTCCACTGGCCAGCACCAAGGGTGTTAACATAACCCTTATCATCAAGGTTTCCTACAGAAATTAGATTCAAGCAAACATCTAGAGCATGGTTGACATTGTGGAGAACTAGTTTGGAACTATTATTCCAAACAAATAGTGTAAATGTCAAGTACTTTAACTTCATCATTATTGCTCATTTTCAATATCCCAAAATTACCTGGAGTATAAAAAGAAAATAATTTCTCATACAAACCACCTAGACTCATCACAAAAAAGATTAATGGCATTCTCACCACAAGAAACAAGAAGATCATCATTAGCAACAACAACACCATTATTTTCATTATCGCCTTTTTTATATTGTTGTATCACATCTCTCTTATGCTTATAATATTTCATGATATGCCCCTTTTTGTTGCAATAGTCACATGTAACATTTTTGAATTTGGACTTTGACTTGCTTTTATTTTTATCTCTGTCATTCGGACCTCTGACTTATTTCTCCCCCTCTCTTCAGTAACCAACATATCAGAGTGTGAAGATTAAGCAGATGAGTCACGAGATCTTCTTCTCATCTCTTTATTTAAGACACCACTTTTAGCATATTCCATAGTTACAACACCACTAAAGAAGAATCAATCAAAGAAACTTGAAGAGTTTTCAACGAGTTTGGCAATGTATTAAGAAGCCAAAGTCCTTGAATTTCTTCATCGAACTTTACATCCATTCCAGACAACTGGTCAAGGACATCCTGAAAATCATTTATGATTAGAAATAGAATTGACCTCGTTATACCTGATATCATCAATTGTTTAAGCAGGAACTTGTTATTGCCAGTTTTCGAAGCATAAAGTGTCTCGAGCTTGTCCCACAAACTCTGGCATGTGTCTCATTCACAATATGATTTATATCATTATTTTCAACCCATTGTCTAAAAACATAGCCACCAACCCATAAGTGCTCAAATTTTCAATCCTCATTTGTCACCTACTAAGGATTAGTAGACGCAAACACAGGTAGAGGCATTTTTTTTTGACAAATAAAAGATTTTCATCTTGTCTTTCCAAGCGTGATAATTACTACTATTCAAACACATTATTTTGTTCATATTTTCCTCCATTATTCAATTTGAAAATCAACAATAACTAACACTCTAATACCACTTTGTTGGGAAGGACAATGGCACTATCGAAGTGCACAACATAGTAGCAGTGGAAGAATACCCAAGTCAACTTTTCCATTCAATTTGAACCAAGAGGAAACAACCAAATCCAAGCAAAGCAAAGAATATGCAGAAAATGTATCAACACACAAATACGACAAGATAAGAATAAAACTAATCACACGAGACATCAAAATTTATGTGGAAAAATCTTCGATGTGAAGAGTAAAAAATCACGAAAATAAAACCTCCCCTATAATCACCAAGAGTTACAATATTGTTATCAAATTTGTCAAAAAAAAAGTGTCATACAATGAGCAATAATACAACAAGATTGCATCAAAACGAGAGGAGAAAAAAGGGCAAAAGCACAAAAACAACATCTACTGTTCATAGATGAAATATAGGAGCTACAGGCCACCAAATTTAACTCCATCAGTTCCTAATTAAAGATTTAGATGAGAGGAACACGCTATCCAAAAATCAGTTTAGTCGGACAAGAAACGAAGCGGAATCGCAATTTGAAGTTGACTATTGTGGCTGAAATTTTAGTGCAAAAATTTGTAATCTTTCTCTCTTTGTGGCTGCTAAAAAACTCTTTTGTGGATGGTGTAATAAGACCTAAAAAGATTTATGTATATATGTCCCATAGTAATGGGCCTATGACAAATGTTGGTTGGTCCAAATTGGACTTTATTTACCCATATAGGAGAGGGATAAGACCCATAACCCAACAATTGAGACATAATTGTGCTATTGTTGTTGCTATTGTTTGTCGTTTGGAATGTATCGAGTTCTCCATATTGTGTGCTACCTCTGTAATTAAGTAGAGGGAGGATATTGCAATTTTACAATTTGATTGACACAAAAAGGAGATACGATCACCAGTATGTTCCTAGTGTTTTGTCGTACAACTCTGTAGCTTCATAGGTTGATATTAGACTGGAGTTTGAAGAGGCAATGTATGAGTTCTTACCATGCCTTTTAGATTAGATTCTAGATCAATATATCCATCTGTTCACTCATTGGTTTTTCTAATTTTTTTTTTGTTAGCCTAGAGTCTAGTTAATGTAGTATGTTCTTCTACTTTAATGCTTGTAACTTTTCTCGTTTCCATGAGATCCTTGACTCTGAAGCAATAAAAACCATGTTTACTACAGAACAAATATGTATTCTGATAGATTAATTGAAGAGTCGGAAGTGATTCTCGCTAACATAGCTTCGTTTTTCCATTAAGACCACCTATCCACTAAAGATATTCAAGTGCTCTGAGTCGTAGGAACTTTCTAACAATGCCAGCATAGATTGTGCTTTGTGGAACAAAAAAAAATTGGAATTTGTCTTTCTTTTGGTTTCTAAACATATTTTATGGATGAAAGGTGCAGGACAATTGGCCAAGTGTCTTATTTGCGATTGCTGGAGGACTGGTTCTCACTCTTGGAAACCTTTCAACTCAATATGCATGGGCTTTTGTTGGTTTGTCTGTCACTGAGGTCATCACTGCAAGCATTACGGTTGTTATAGGTATCTTACTGACTTCAGCGATTTCCATTTTACTAAAATGAGTAAGTTATTGACATCTTATGGCAGGGAATTGGTATGATATTATGTTTGGAATTTGACGTTTGTTCTTGCTTCGTTTATGGCAGGAACGACCTTGAATTACTACCTTGATGAAAAAATTAACAAAGCTGAGATTCTTTTTCCTGGCGTTGGATGCTTCTTGATTGCTGTTTGTCTAGGCTCTGCCGTTCATGCATCCAATGCAGCCGATATCAAAGAAAAACTTGATTATTTTTCAAATGACTCCAAGAATGGGGTTGGGTATGCATTAGTTCAAGAACATATTACACTTTTGAATTCTTATATGGGCATCTCATGTACATAGCTTCTCCAGATGGAGAGCGAGCTCTCTATGATTTATCCTCTCTTCAACTGGTAAAAAGCATAAATAAAGTGTTTGTGTATATATATATATATGACAATACTTAGTGTGTCCCCTCTTAAGATTTTCCTGACTCTTTCGAAGTCACTCCTCGAGTGCAAGACATATGGAGATTCAGCTCAATATTTCACACCACACGTCTATGTAAGATTCCACCATTGATCACAGGAGACTGATTTTAGTTTGGTTTAATCTTTGGCAGCACAAAAGGTGTTAATAATTCTAAACAAACAAATACAGACACAGGTACGTTAGTTGGAGCATTCGAAGTTCATGTGTTCTCCGTTCTTTATTAGATTGGTGAATTTTATATTTACGTTTTTAGTTAATGTATAGACTTTGTGTAGTTGATACGCACGACATGGAGAATGGAGTTGCGTCTGAGGTGAAGGCAAAGGCTGGAACAGCGCTTTTCCTTATAGAAGTTGAGAACAAAAGGGCAATGAAGGTTAGAAATTCTTACTCAAATTATACCTCTAATTGCCACTGCAATATTTAACTATATGAGGAATGGAGAGAGTTCAAAAAGACAGGGTTCTTGTAGGAAGTAACTTGTTTTTTGGTAATTCGTATCGATATTTATATTATTTCTAGTTTGAGAGAGCCTCCAACTTGTCTTTTTATCGTAATGAAATTAAATGGACCTGAATAAAAGGGATTCATACAGTTGATCAGGCTCCTGGGGATTGAGGCATAGTTGATTATATTTGTTAATTGATTTTTCAATCTAGTGCACATGAAGTCTGTCCAAAAAACATGCTTAATCTGTTAGATCTCAGTGTTTGCTCTGCAGGTTTTTGGGAAGAGCACTTACATTGGTCTGGCCATTACCTTTTTTGCTGGAGTTTGCCTTGCTCTCTTTTCGCCAGCATTCAATTTAGCAACAAATGATCAGTGGCATGCTCTTAAAGATGGAGTGCCACACTTGAGTGTCTATGCAACATTTTTCTATTTCTCAATTTCCAGCTCTTTACTGGCAACAATTTTGAACTTCACCTTCTTGTACCGTCCTATACTAAATGCTCCCAAATCGTCAGTGATATCATATGTGAACGATTGGGGTGGAAGAGGTTGGGCCCTTTTGGCTGGACTTTTGAGTGGCTTTGGAAATGGTCTCCAATTTATGGGAGGTCAAGCAGCTGGATATGCAGCTGCAGATGCTGTTCAGGTTTGTTGGCTTATCCGTATGATAAAATATGTTACAACTACTAATTTATTAGTCAGTGAACATCTAAAATTGTCTGATTTTATAAAAGCATGATTCTCATTTAAAGTACGATGTTTAAAATCTGTAGGCACTGCCTCTTGTGAGCACATTTTGGGGGGTAATATTGTTTGGAGAATACCGAAGATCATCTGGAAGAACTTATACTCTTCTTGCAGGAATGTTGATCATGTTCATAGTAGCTGTTGCAATCCTCATGGCATCTTCAGGGAAACGAAAATAGAATAGAACAGATATATTAATGTTTCTGTACACATCGGTCACCATGCATGCATACATCTTAGCTTCTTGTTAAGAGAAGCAATTCCGGTTCGAGAACATTCATTATATTAGAGTAGGTAGAATCATCTTTTAGCTTACTGCACTTTGTGTTTATCACTGAATAAAACCATCCAATTGAACTCTTGGTGTCAATTTTCTGCTGAATGCCTCTCAATATTGAGAATCTTGTCATTAAATAGAAAATATTCAATGATTACATCCTTAAAGATCCGTCTTCTTATCTCTAAAGATTAGCTTTTCTATCCCTCTACTTATCTCTAAAGATTAGCTTTTCTATCCCTTTAAATCCGCTATTCTGTCCCACCAAATCTGCTCTTACTAAAGTCACTATTATTCTCTTTAACTACTAAATCAAATCTATGTAATTACACCAATATACAACAATATATGATTACATTAATATACAATATTTGCATCATGCTAACATCTCCCCTCAAATTGATGTTGGTAGATCAAGAAGCATTAATTTGCCGACGAGAAACTGATGTCGTTGTCGTGCCATTGATTTTGTAAATGCATCAGCTATTTGAAGATCACTGGACACGTGCGGAAGAGTAATAACACCTTTATCTACAACTTCTCATATATAATGACAGTCTACTTCTATGTGTTTGGTTCGCTCATGATAAAACAGATTAGTAGCAATCGGAATAACACTTGTATTGTCAGCATGGAGAGGAGTAGGATTAGATTGAGGAAATTCAATCTCAGCAAGTAGTCCACGAAGCCATACAATCTCGGAGCAAGCAGTAGACATTGCTCGATATTTATCCTCTGTTGAAGATTTTGACACGCGGTCTTACTTCTTACTCTTCTAAGATATCAAACTCTCCAAGAAACATGCACCAATCAGTAATCGAACGACGAGTGTCAAAATATCCCGCCCAATCAGAATCACTAAAAGCATAAGTCGAATAGGCGAACCACTAGAAAAGAATAATCCACAATTAGATGTTCCTCGGAGGTATTGAATGATGCGATGGACAGCCACCAAATGAAGATGATGGGGAGTTTGTATGAACTGACTAACTTGTTGAACTGAAAAAGAGATATCAGTCCTGGTAATATTAAGGTAATTTAAGCTCCCAACTAATTGCCAAAATATAGTTGGATCAGGAAGAAGATCGTCCTCCTCCCGGCGATACTTTACATTCAATTCTAATGGAGTATCCACAGAGGAGGAATCCTGAAGACCTACCAAAGAAATCAAATCTTGAGTATATTTGTGTTGATTTAGAAACATACTGGATGAATCATGATGAACTTTCAAACCCAAGAAATATGTAAGAGTACCAAGATCTTTCATATGAAAAGAATCTATAAGTTGCTGTTGCAGGCTAGTGATTAGTGAAGAATCAGTTCCTGTAATAATAATGTCATCGACATATACCAAAAGAAGAACACAACCTGTGGATGTTTTCTGAAGAAACAAAGATGAGTCATAGTTGCTCTACTCAAAAGAGAATTGTAGCAAAGTAGACCGAAATTTGTCAAACCAAGCTCTGGGAGATTGTTTTAATCCATACAAAGATCGCTTCAACTTGCATACATCTGATGTATGCAATGAGAGCAAACCTGGTGGAGGTTTCATATAAATATCCTCTTTGAGATCACCATAAATAAAAGCATTCTTGACATCCATTTGATGAAGCGTCCAGTTTTGTGAAGTAGCAATAGCAATAATAGTTCGCACCATCGTCATTTTTGCTATCGGTGTAAAAGTCTCTTCATAGTTCATACCATACCCCTGCTTGTTACCAATAACAACCAACCGCGCTTTGTACCGATCAAGAGTTCCATCAGAATGAAGTTTAATTTAATAAACCCATTTACATCTAATTGGATGGACATTTGAAGGACATGAAACAATATCCCATGTGTCATTTTCTTTAAGAGCCAAAAGTTCTTCCTCCATTGATTTCTGCCAACATTTATGCTTGGAAGCTTGTGAGTAACAAGTTGGAACAGAAATGGTAGATAAAGTAGATGAAAATCCATACCAATTAGGAGGATGAGATACTCTCGTAGATCACCGAATGGGCTCAAGAGGAGCATGCCTTGAAGAATTCTCAGATTCTAGTTGTGTAGCAGTTTTAGGTAGCGGATCAATATCAGGAGGGGCTAAAGTTGGCTACCAACGTTCGTACACAAATCCAGGTTTGAACCTCTTATAAGAAGATGACAAATCCTCAAAAGTAGGAGGAAGAAGAGAAGTAGGAGATGACTCAACATGAGTAGGAAAAAAATACTGATTCTCAAAGAAAACAACGTTTCTAGAAACATGAAATTTATTAGAACATGGATCATAATTGAGAAAACCTTTCTGTGAAGTACTATAACCCATAAAAATACATTTAGTAGACAGAGTGAAAAGTTTATTACGTTGAGAAGGAGGAAGATGGATAAAACAAATACAACCAAATGTATGAAAATTATCATAGCTTGGATTTTTGTGATAAAGACGAAAATATGGAGATTCAAGATTTAAGACTTTAGATGGTGGTCTATTAATTGAGTAAACAACAGTAGACAAAGCTTTCACCCAATACTTAGATGGAATAGAGGACTCAATCAATAAAGTACAAGTGACATCTAAAAGATAACGATTTTTACGTTCAACAACCCCATTTTGTTGTGGTGTATATGGACAAGAGCGTTGTGAGATAATTCCTTTTTCAAGCAAACAATTTTTGAACTCATAAGACATATATTCTCCACTAGAATCAGATCTCAATAATTTGACGCAAGTAGAAAATCGAGTCTCAATATAGGCCAAAAATGTCTTGAATATGAAAAATACCTCAGATTTGGAACGAAGAAAATATACCCACGTAAATTGACTATAATCATCTATAAATGTCACAAAGTACTTGAAATGAGCATGAGAAACAATTGGTGAAATACCCCAAACATCACTATGAATGACATCAAAACACTTTGTAGCACGAGCACTAAAATTAGGAAAAAGAAGAATTTTACTCTTGCCTAATTTACAAGTGGAACAATCAAAGAAAGCAGTGGAAAATTGATTTTTGTTCCCCAATAAACTTGAATTTTATAAATGAGATAACACCATAGAATTTGAATGTCCTAAGCGCTTATGTCATACATCAGTCTTACTAGGTGTAAAAGTATAAGCAAATGTTAGAGTAGGTAAAAGTCCCACATTGATTGGGGAATGGACTGGTGGTTTGCTTATATGGACTTGGACAATCCTCCCTGCTTGAGCTAGGTTTTGTGGTTGAGTTAGGCCCAAGGTCCATTTCTTGACATGGTATCAGAGCCAGGTCCATCCCTGTTTGGGCTCCCGGTCCACGCGCCAGTGTCAGTTGGGCCTGGGCGTGAGGGGGGTGTTAGAGTGGATAAAAGTCCCATATTGGTTGGGGAATGGACTGGTGGTTTGCTTATATGGACTTAGACAATCCTCCCCTCTTGAGCTAGCTTTTGAGGTTGAGTTAGGCCCAAGGTTTATTTCTTGACACTTGGATGAAGGGAAAAGAAACCCTTTAATTTGTAGGTAGTTGTTGCAAGCATTCAATAATCTTCTATTTCCTTCGCACTTTGTAAATTATCTTCCATTATACACTTTAATATTCTTGACAATATGTCTCATAAATAAGAAGTTTAACTTTTAGGATCGTAAATCATTTTTATTGGAGTCCAGTATGGCTTGAATTTAGGGATTAATCTTCTTTTTATTTGTTATTTGAATTTAAATTTTTTGAATAAATACAGTAGCTTATTTTTTTATTTTCTAGTTAGAATTGTAGCTATAAATCTATGTTTTTGATTTAGTAATAAAATATTTTTTTTGAAAAACTACTACAATATTTTATTTTCTCACAGATAAAGTTTGTTATTTCTTTAATTTAATAGCTAACATCCAACAATTGACATCTAGATTCATTTTCTTGAAGGATCAGTGAGAGATGAATTCTGAAAATAACTTTTCTCAAATAGTCTCTGAATTCTATAATCTTTGATGATGAGAAATTGAGGATTACCAACTTTGGACTGTAAAATGGAAACTTATCTTGAAGCTTTAGTTCTTTGAGGGACTGTGAGGAGAATTATCATGTTCTTCCCCTGTTCAATAATTTCACGGTGATTCAGTTCAAAAGTCAAAAGGAAAAGAAAATTAGAAATTCAAAAGCAAAAGCAACTTTGTTTGCTAGTAATATGCAAAATTTTTTACAAGAGTTATGGCATATGGCTCTCAAATCAGCAAAAAAATGTAGGATTATCAGAACGAAGAATATACAGGAGATGAAAAAGAATACAAGGCATGAAGATGTCGAATCTAAAAAGGTAGTTCGAATTCCATAGATGAAGAAATTTGAGTCCGTCAAAGAGTACTCTAATCAACTTCTTGACATTATTAATAAGATAATATTCCTTGGCACAAAATTTAGAGATTCAAGTATTATGTAAAAAATTCTTTTTATAGTGTTTGAAAAATATGAAGTATGAATAACTACCTTAAAAAACACAAAAGATCTGTTCAAAATTGACTTGATAGAGTTGTTAAATACATTGAATGAAGATGCGCAAAGGAGGCTTATGAGGTTGGATGGTATGGCTGAAGGAGCCTTGACATCCAGCCACAAGATTCAAAGAAAGGATAATAATTCAAAGAAGTTACCCAACTTGCGAGCACTATGAAAAAATAGGTCGTCCACCATATGGATGCAGAAAAGGCCAGACTCAAAGTGCAACAAATGCAATCATCTTGATCATTAAGCAGTAATTTTCAAAAACAAACTTGAGAACCAACCGATACACATGTGATCAATGATTGATAGTGGTTGTACAAATTACATATGTGAAAAAACTCTTTAAAAAGAGTTTATGCCTATGAAAAATAAGAAAATAAGAATTGAAAATGGTGACTATATTCCTGCAAAAGCAAAAGTACTTGATGCAATCAAAGAAATTTCAGGTACAAAAATAATTCAAATGCCCTTCATGTGCCTAATATTAATAAACGTTTGTTAAGTGTTGATCAACTAATGGAAGAATGATTTAAATTATAATTTGAAGACAAATATTGTGGAATCCTTGATTGAACTAATCATGAAATTTTACAAGTTGAAATGTGAGGTAAAATTTTCTTATTTAATCAACAGAAGATACACACAAGCCTTGCACAACCAAAGACAAATTGAAGATTTATTCACGAGGTCAAATTCAACGGAGACGACAATCTACAATTTCTGATCGAAGGAGAAGCGTTGAAAATATGTCTTAGAAATAAAGTAGTTGACTTATAGGATTTTGTCACGACCCGTACCGAGGCCCTGGCCGCGGGGGCATCTGAAACACGAAGGCCCAAGAAACCCCTTAGCATACTATCATAAACATATTCCATACATGATCAAAGTGTGGAAGCTATAATAAAATTCAAGAAAACTTATGATACAAACCGTGTTAATAAAACATGACAATACAATACCCAAATTTGGTCTACGAAGCTTCTACTGAATTGCTAGTTAATCTAGACTGGGACAAGGCCCCCGATAGGAACTTAAGACGATTGAACTAACATAAGAATAGAATGCCTTCCAAAGCAAGGAAGGCTCACCAACTCTGGAGTTTAAGAAGTAACCTACTGCTGAGCTGGAGCATGAAAATCTGCCTTAAAACCTACATTATGAGACAATGTAGCCGCCACGAAGGATGGTCAATACCTTAAATGTATTGGTACGCAGAACTAACCAAAAATAATAGGTATTCCATATAAAATAGTCGAGTTTATTTAGAAAACAATTTAGCATAGTATATGCATAAAACACATAGGCATCATTTGATAAGCTTCAAAACATTTTTGTAAATCACAACTCAACTCTTTGTCTGACTTTTGAGCTAGATGGTACACCCTACAATTCTGTAATTCCTTGGGCTATATGGAATTCACCCTTGACTCGACGGCCAAGCCCCCAACTCAAGTTTGCTGCAAGGGCTGGATTCTCTACTCTTTACTATGCCATAAGGCCATCACAGCATACAATCCCCTATTTTAGGGCAAAAATAAAATTTGTGTCGGCAAAACGTGGTTTCAGAAAAAGAGTTTTCTGAACTCATACCTTCTTCTGGCAACTATATAACTCTCTTCATGCTCAAATTTAGCCTCTTAAAAACATACTTCCTTTTTATAAATAGTTCCTTTCTTATTATATTTAGGGAACACCATAATAGGGTATCGTCATACCCAAACTTGCAAGTCCTTTATTTCATACCACATCATCTCTACTGCCTTTCTTATTCAAAAATATGCATATGACCACCCAGAAGATTTTATCAAAACACACGAGAGTTCTATTTCAAAAACATATGTAAACTCATGGAACATACCTTTTGTACAAATCTTTAACACCTGGTGGCCAATTCATTTATTCAATGTATGCATTTTTTCAATTAAGATACAAAAGCCTTTAGCATAATACATAACCCTTTTTAAAGCATGCCAACAACAATGCATAGTGGTTAAAGAGACATTTAAACTCAAGATTTGTCATTATTCATGAACCAGCCCCAATATTGGTTATACATAAATTTCATGATTAAAAAGGGGCTTTTAATTCATGCTCTCAAAATAATTCACAATTTATGACATGTAAGTACCATAAATTTCATCATGGGGAAAAGAAATTTCACAAGTTACATTCATAAATCACGTTTCAAACTCAAATCACATATGCACGAGATTATAAGTCAAGCTTATGGAAAACCCCCATCTCAAATACATATTTTCGTCGAATTGGGTCCATAATTCATGCTCTTAAAAATAATTTCTCAAAACGCATTACATATACATACATATATAACTTTAATTCTTGTAAAAATCATAAAACCTATGGCCATGAGATTTAGGATAGCCCTACGTACCTGAGTAATGATGTAAACATTGAGAACCTTTGACCCTTAAGGCTAAATCTCCCAAGCCCTAGGTTGTTTTCTCTTCTTGTGCTTAAGGAAGATGAACTACGGATTTTGTGAGTGATAAAACATGCATAAGAAATTTAATTTTGTCAATAAGTGTTTAGGGATGGTTCTGGGACATTACAAGACCTTATTACCTTTAGAATTATAGAAAAATAAAGCATTTAGGCCTTTTTGCCTTAGCCATGCGGTGCACAGCAATGGCACAGGCCAAGGTTTGTGATGCATAGCCTATGGCACAACCCTTAAGTGGGCGACGCATGCCCCAGTGCCTAATCTCAAGTGAGCGACGCACGCCAATTGTCTATCCATTCCAATGGCTATCGGTGATGGCTATGTGATGCACGACCATGGCATGGATCCTATTTTGAGATACACACTTAATTTTGAGGTCCTAAAACACCACCAACACCTCCCACAACATCTATACATGGCCTACCATAAATACGGGGGGGGGGGGGGTCCTAAAGGTCATTCTAGAGAGTGTTATTTAAGTGATACAGCTACGGGATGTCATATTATCCCCCCTTAGGATCATTTATCTCCGAAGGATGAGTAGGAACTTGTTGAAGCTCTAAAACTATCGAATAAAGAACATAACCTCACATTGAACTTATTTCCATAAAGAAACATGCAAAGGTATCAAAAGTTCTTCATGATAACCCGTAGTGAATAGTGTAAGAATGAAATGTGAGATAGTAAGAATTGACATAGAGATGACCTTGCACATAAGTTATAGGAATCATAAACATCACAACATAAGGCGTGGGTTTATTTGGCGATCATAGCTATTGGTTTGCATTGATACTCGACATGAAATAAGGTTTCACAGGAGATAGAAATAAAAACATAGAAATAAAAACATTCTCTACCTTACAAAATACAACGAATAGACCTTAAACTTATAGACACTATACGTCTATGCCCCAAATAATAAATAACATGCTTCATCATTTCCAACTTACAATTCTCCCATAGCACATCTAACCACAAGAGTTTGAGTCCCATTGTATAGTAATTCCACGTTGAAGCCTAACCTGAATCTAAAAGGTGCTAACTTAAGCTACAGGACCCTATACTCTACCTCCCATTAAGAATATTACCTCACCTCATCACTATAATCCAACAACGTCAGATCTTGATTCAAGGAGTACTAACCATATAACACATTGGTTTGTGTTTTCATCAATTACAAAATTCAATCCTACTATTACAGCACCCATTTCATGAATCTCCCCACTAAGTCCAGCAAATTCAGTCACCCTTACAGAGATTTTCGCCACATATCTCCTTCCTAACTATTTCACACAACGAAAGATCATCTCATTCTTTTCCCTCTTCACCTATAACCTTATCTCAAGAATCACATCAAAATTTTTGAATTCAAGAACATCTACTTCCTTACCTAAGACATTACTATGCTTCCACATCCACCATCATAATAATATACGGAGGGTCATTGAGGGACCCGAGCTTAAGCATCATGAATGGGAGTAACACTATTGAATTAGAACTTATATTAGTGAATCTACTCAAGGTGGGGGCTGAGATGTAAGATATGATACAATAGTGCCACGATATGAACCAAGGCCTAGACGTAATGGGCATCCCAAGTCCAACTAGGATTAGGGAACCGCCCTCTGTTACCTAACCCAACCACCTCATGTAGCCTTTGATGGGCTGAAATTCAAGTATATAACAAGATAGAGTAAATTCTCTCATGAAGACTCTGGGATAAGGTCATAACCGTGACCGACCCAATCTAGTCTAACCGTACCAAACCAACAATCCAATCATACCAATCCAAATCAAAGGCCATAAACCAGGCCATAACCAAAGAGAATACCAAAATATATAATGATAATCAATCCCATAATATAATACGATGGAACAACTAATAATATCGTCGAAGGCTGTAAGCCCAAACACCAATACCAATGCTAAGGCACACATTAATACTGATTCTACTCATACCAACCCTCAAAAGTACCACAAATCCTCTATCTAAAAGATTAAAAATATCTTATTGGGACATGCCTCTAACCACGACCAAAACCAATATTCGAAATAAAACAAAAGTGTCCAAATATGTCCATAAAATGAAATGGAGCATTTCGAAAGGATAGAAGCTCACCACTTCAGCCTAATTACTGATACCGAGTTCAAGTGCTAAACAGAAAGAGTAGAATGGTTGGTTCCTACATAGCATGGGTATACAACCATTAGTTGATGGGTTAGCGAGTGATCGCTAGCATGAACTCAGGGTAAGGATAAAATAATGTCATTTATAAACTAAATAAAAACCATCCATAGTGCATATAACCATACATATATATAAGTGTCAGGAAAGGGAACCGAATTTAGCAAGCATTTAAAATCTTTACCTGGGCTGTGTAGCTTTGCCGTCCTAAACCACCCATGGGCAATATTGATTCAGCTCACCCTTCTGAAAGGGCCCCAGTGCGTGTAGTCGAACGACCAGGGAAGTATCCAATGGGATGACTAATACATCCCTTAATATAAGTGTGATATGATACACACGGTCACCAAGAACAAACCTCATATTAGCAAATATGAGTTTCCAATTTCAGTTCCCCTAGGACCTCCACCTTCTGCGGATTAGCTACACCTCCCCCTTTAATGCCCAATTGAAAACATTTCTAAGAAATCCATTTACCAGTTATTAACCAAGGCCATTTATTGTTGGTATCGTCATACCGACCATACTTGTAAGTACTATCCATAGCCAACCACATGTAGGTTTAAGGGGACTTTTAAGTGCCCTTCCATTTACCATATTAAACCTCCTGTGGGAGTCTGTACCCCATAAGTATAACCATTTATCCATTTATCTTTCCAAACCATTTAAAACATGCATAAGTCCTTTGCCAAGTTTAAAACAAGCAAAAGTTCCATTTAAAAGTAATCAATGCAATGAACATATCTTTATAAACATTTTGTCAAACACATTAGGGACATAGTATATATCCAAAACCAATTCCAATTACCAATAGTAATTCCATGTATTACAATTATCCAAATCCACCATTAATTCATATAAAAGCATAATTAAACCATAGAATACCATAACCAAGTATTTATAAGAAAACCCCCCAAATTATATTGGAAAATTAAAATCATACAATAATGAAATCATGAAAACCAATAATAAAAACCATGCCTTTAGTTGGAAATAATAATGAGGGAAAAAACATGTCTTAATTGACAAAGTAGATGGAGAGAAATTACCAAAATGATACTCAGATTCGCGCTTAAGATGAAATCCTAACTCTTTGCCCAAATAAGACCATGAGAGAATTATAGAGTGTTTAGGAATAGTTTCTAAGTGTATAAGAGTAAAATAATAGGGTAAATAACCTCCCAAGTAGGTTCGAAGTTGTGGGGTCCTATTTGGGTAAGTAGGGAAATGTACAGAATACCCCCACTTAAGTTGCACAAACAGGGATACGACTGGACCTCACGAGTCATACCCTTTCGATACGAGTGGTACCCGTCACTCGTATCCTACCCCAACCCTTGTACCCAACACTGTCCAGTATAATGGCCATCCAATCAACTCGTATCCAAAGCATACGATCTGTACCTTCTACCCATACCCCTGGCTGAATAGAATGCCAATAGACTTGAACACTGCCCCTATACGAGTACAAGATATGACTCATAAACAACCATATGAATCTTATCCCCTAAGTCGTATCCATTTTAGTGACCAAATCCACCCACAAATCAAAACTGGTCAACATACGACAGGACTATACCATTCGTACCCCAACATACGACTCATACCCATAAGTCGTATTAGGTTCAGAGAACAAAATTCTAGGAATTTTTCTAAGGGCCAAAACCTAGGATATAACATTCTCCCCTACTAGGAACATTCATCCCCGAATAACGGACATGGTAGGGGTAACCATACATAGAGTCATTTGCATTTTCAAACATAAATCCAACCCTTAGATGTCTCTACACTTACCTTTAAGACAAAAAACAAAGATGCAAAAGATCGAGCCTTTCCTTTAACAAAATCAGAAAGTAAAGATGTGTTCAAGAACACATACCTTCCGCATAAATCCTAGGAGTAGAAAACAAGAGAGGATACTTGGACTTCATGAACCAAGCCCAAACTAGCAGGCAACTCCAATTCATAAGCAATATTACCAACTTTTCACAAAATCAGATTAGGACCAATAAACTTGGGACTGAGCTTCCCCTTCTTCCAAACTGAATTATTCTCTTCATGTGATACACCTTTAGGAAAACCTTTTCCCTAACCCCAAACTCCAAGTCTCTATGCCTAACATCCACATAGGACTTTTCACGACTTTGGGTAGCCTTAAGCCTATCCTGAATTACGTTCACCTTCTCTATAGCTTGATAAACTAAATTCATACCAAACATAGATGCCTTACCAAGTTCAAACCAACCAATAGGAGATCTACACCTTCTACCATACAATGCCTTAAAAAGGGGCCATACCAATACTAGAATGATAACTATTATTGTAAGCGAAATCCACCAAAGGTAGATGCTCCACCTAATTTCCACCATAGTTAATCACACAGGCCCAAAGCATATCCTCCAATGCCTGAATTGTAAGCTCAGCTTGCCCATCCGACTGCAGATGAAAAATAGTACTTATACTAAACTTAGTCCCAAACCCTCTCTGGAAAGACCGCTAGAAGTGAGATGTAAATTGCGTGCCATAATCAAAAATAATCGAGATAGGTACTCTATGCAGCTTCACATTCTCCTTAAGATACAGCTTCACATAATCCTTCATCGAAAAGTTAGTCCTCACCAATAGAAAGTGAGCAGACTTTGTCATCCTATCCATGATGACCCAAATCAAATCAAATTGGTTCTGAGACCAAGGAAGACTGCTAATGAAATCCATATTGATCCTTTACTATTTTTATTTAGGAAACTCAATTTCTTGATGTAACCCATCAGGCCTCATGTTATCAACCTTAACTTGTTGATACACCATGCACTTGGCCAGAAAATAAACCATATCCCTCTTAATATCGTTCCACCAATAGATCTCTTGGAGATCCTAATACATCTTTGTTGAGTCGAGATAAACAATATAGTGCGACTCATGGCCTTATCCAAAATCCTTTACCATAAATCATCGACGTCAGAAACACACAACCTCCCTTGGTACCACAAAGTACCATCACCATTAATCGCAAACACCACTACCTTTTTCCTACCAACATCACTCTTGATTTTCATCAAGACAGGATCCAACATTTGCTTCTTCTTATTCTCTGCACCAAGAGATGATTAATCCAATTCTTGTACTATCACAACACCATTCTTAAAGTCCAAGAGACGAACTTTAAGATTGGCCAAACGGTGAATATCTTTTACCGATTGTTACTTCCCTTGCTCCACATGAGCCAAACTCCCCATAGACAACCTATTAAGAACACCAGTAACCACATTAGCCTTACCTGGGTGGTAGTGAAGAGTCATATCATAGTCCTTGAGAAGATCAAGCTGTTTTCTCTGCCTGAGACTAAGCTCCTTCTGAGTGAACATGTGTTGTAGACTCTTATGATTAGGAAAGATATCCATGTAAATACCATATAAATAATACTGCCATAAATTCAAAGCAAGCAAAACTGCCAACAACTCTAAATCATGATTAGGAAAGCTCATCTCATACATCTTCAAGTGCCTAGAAGCATAGGAAATCACCTTCCCATGCTGCATTAAAACACAACTAAGACCTACACAAGATGCATCACAATAAACTACGAACCCCTCATTGCCTTCCGACAAAGTCAGAATTGGAGCCAATGTTAACCTATCCTTCAATTTCTCAAAACTTCCCTCACAAGCATCCAACTAGAAAAACTTGACATTCTTCTGAGTAGACTTTATCAAATGAGCCGCTATCGACGAGAAGCTTTCCACAAACTGCCTATAATACCTGGCTAACCTAAGAAGCTCTGAATGTTGGATAGAGTCATGGGTCTCGGCCACCTCTTCACCATAGAAACATTTTGAGGATCAACTATTATCCCTTCTCTAGAAATAATATGACCTTAAAAAGTCACAGCATTTAACCAAAACTCACACTTAGAAAATGTTGCATACAACTGCTATCCCTTTAAGGTATACAATACCAAATAGAAGTTATTAGAATTATTTACCTCTCTTCGAATAAACTAGAATGTCATCAATAAACACAATGACAAAGAGATCCAAATAATGCCGAAAAACTCTGTTCATCAAATCCATAAATACCACTGAGGCATTAGTTAATCCAAATGACATCAATAAAAACTCAAAATGCCCATACTGAGTACAAAAAACTGTCTTAGGGATATACACCTTCTTAATCTTAAGATGATGGTACCCAGACTAAATATCTATCTTGGAAAAGAACTTGACACCTTGTAACTGATTAAACAGATCATTTATTCTTGGAAGAGGATACTTGTTCTTGACTGTTACCTTATTCAACTACCTATAGTCAATGCACATTCAAAAGGAACCATCCTTCTTGCGCACAAACAACACTGGTTCACCCCATGGAGAAATGATAGGATGAATAAAACCCTAATCTAGAAGATCCTTAATTTTCTCCTTGAGTTCCCTTAACTCAGCTGGAGCCATTCTATAAGGAGAAATAGATATTGGACAAGTGTCTGGAAGCAAATCAATACGAAACTCTATTTCTCTATTCGGAGGACCACCAGGAAGATAATCCATAAAGACCTATGGAAACTCATTAACCATAGGAGCTGATTGTAAAGAAGGACCTTCTGAGTTAGAATATTTAACCCATACTAAGTGATAAAGACACCCTTTGGAGATTAACCTCCGAGCTCTAAGATAAGAAATAAACCTTCCCCTAGGAGCTAAAGAACCACCCTCCCATTATATAACTGGTTCACTAGGAATCCTAAAGATAGACTTTTGAGTTTGACAGTCTAAAGACTTGTAACAGGAGTATAACAAATCCATACCCAAGATGACATCAAAATCCACCTTACCCAACTCAAACAGAACTACCAGAGTTTGCTTATCACCAACAGATATCCCCCTATAGACCCCTTTAGCGATAATCGAGTCTCCTACTGAGGTAGAAATAAAAAAGGGATCTAAAATCACTTTGGGATCAAAATGAAAAGATAAAACCACAAAAGAGTCACACTAGAGAGAGTAGACCCCGAATCAAGTAAATAATATACATCACGAGAAAAGAGTTGTAACATATTAGTAATAATATCAGGTGATACCTTAGATTTCTATCGAGATGCCAAAGTATACAAGCTGTTCCGATCAACACTAGAACCAGGAGAAGTAATAGAAGCAGATATAATACCCCAGGTGTAGGAGCAGAAGATGAAGCCACAAGAACCTTATTCACTCCCATAGTGACCTTATTAACTAGATAATCCCTAAGCCAATGACCTAGATGACAATACCTAAATCACTTGTCCCTTCGTTCTTTGTAATAACCCCGATGGGAATGACCACAAAACCGACAAGAAGGACATGAAGAAATTGATTAACCTCTGATCACCTGAGATTGGGCACCCTGGCCTGAAAATTGTCACCACCCTGATAACGCTTGTCCCCTGACTGCTTAGGTGAGGGGCACTATCAGTAGAGAAGGTACCCGAGATTTCTCTCTTTTTTTCCACTTACCACTATCCCAACCACCCTAGGACTGCGCACCTACTTGATCAGAAAACCTACTCCTCTTTACTAAATTCTGAGACTAAATACTAATTATTGAGTACTGAATACTAAAACTATAACTGTAGGAGTATTTATTTAACTAACATACCCCAATTATAAACTGAGTTGGGGTCCAACCTGTGACCCCAGTTAGGTGTTAACACCTTTCCAAGGAAGACTAACAATGTTGTGTCAATCCTAATCTTGTAGGAAGTTTCATGAAGTGTATACATGGTTTTGTCAACCCTAATCTGGTAGGAGGATGACTTACCCTACGCTAGCTACATAGTTCTGTAATGCAGGAATTACTACTAAGGGTCAAACCCTCTACTGGTAGGAATACCTCCATCCTTAGGTTCACTCAGTGCTGAATCTTTCTCACAACTAAATAGACACTGAACTAATCAGTAGACTAGACTAGGCTTGATGGAACTATTACTGATTGTGTTGACTGACTAAACTATACTGAGTTCACTGAGTTTTGTAACTGACTGAGTACTACTGTTCGTGACATTACTAAGAATGTTCTATAGCTACTATAATTCTGGGTAAACAGCTAGATTATTAAATACCCCCAGCACTCGATTGAATCAACAGTAAAAATGGCTAAATCTTGAAGGCATTACATTAGTTACTTGTCCATCATGCATTTATTTAAGCATTTTATCAAATATTTGAGAGGCATGAACTTGTACATGAACTGGACCACAGGATAACATATCAATTTACATAGGCATTCTATCAAACACTTGGAGAGAATAACTAATGCACATAGAAATCATCAAGATATAAACATCATAACTACAACATTCAACTTACAAATTCAAGGGTTTAACATGAGGATCACATGATTCTACTTACTTGATAACTAATTAACTTGAAACTTGTATGAATCTTGATTTGAAAACCATACAACAATACATACATGAACACAATCCAATTCAAACATGTAAATCATGAAATCAATAAACTTGTAGTTTTAAAAAGGTTTCTTGAACTCCAAGGGTGGAAGGAATCCCAAGGATGAACACCTAACATTCCTTGATTGTTGATTTTTTGAGAATTGTAGGGAATTTCTTAGAACTTGATCTTGAGCTTGATGAATTAGGATTTAATTCTTGAGTGGATTTTTATGAATGATGAATATAATTTTCCCTTTTGAGAGCTTAATTTCGTGTTTTGGCTAACTTGGGTGAGGGGAAAATGACTCAAATACCTTTAGAAGTTAGAATTAAATGAGAAAAAATATGCCAGTGATGCGTTTAGTGATGCATTGCATCAATGGGGTCAACGCGATAGCCAACATGATGCATCATGATCACGTTGGCTCACTTGAATTGAAGGCCTTACCTAGCGACACTGCAACCGTTGCATTGAATCGATGGGGTCAAAGCAATGGCCAATGCAACGAATTGAGATTGTATCAGCTCACTGCCTTGGAGATCCAAACAAGCTTCTACCGACGTCCAAAAAATCCAAAATTCACCCAAGGTGACCTAGTGATATCCCTGATCATGAATTAACTTAATAATCGACATTTTAAGTTCATAAGGATCTAAAATAATATCATCCAATTTCGAAGGCTAAAATGCTTCTAAGTCTTAACACTTTGCTGAATTTTTCTAAGTTTAGGACCCCCTTTTGGCATGCTATAGAGGACTGAAATAACTAGAATTTGTGGGGTCTTATAATAACTCCCCTTGGGAACATTCATCCTTGAACGAGACTGACTGAACTAAAAATACTGATAGATTAAATTTACATACCGAACATGCACCACTGAAGCATGATTACATGACTGAAACTGCTGATAAACTAAGTATTCATACTGACCACGCATAACTGAAGCATGATTACATGGCTGAACTAATTTATGAATGCATAAATGTCATTAAGATGATATACAATGGTAATTGATACCAAGTTTGTAAAGGTAATCTGAGCATGGAGCTGAGTAAATATAAGAAAAAGTGTTACCTTAAGCTGAATCTGAGTTTGCAGAGAAGAGGTGAGGATATTTGGTCCGCATATCTACTTCTACTTCCTAAGTAGCTCCCTTAATAGACTGATTCCGCCAAAGAACTTTGACCAAAGGAACTTCTTTGTTCCTCAGTCTGCGAATCTGATGATCAAGGATTTTGACTAGGACTTCCTCATAAGAGAGGTTGTTCTAAACATCTATACTCTATATAGGGACTACAACTGCTGGGTCACCAATGCATTTCTATAGCAAGGAGACATGAAACACTGGGTGTACTGAATCAAAGTTTGAAGGCAACTCAAGCTCATAATCTACCTTTCTGAAATGGCTGAGAATTCGGTAAGGACCAACATATCGGGGACTGAGCTTCCCTTTCTTGCCAAACTTCTTTACTTCCTTAATGGGAGATATTTTCAAGAACACATAATCACCAAACTCAAACTTAAGATCTTTTCTTCTCTCATCAGCATACAATTTCTGTTAGCTCTAAGCTATCTTAAGCCTCTCTCTGATTAACTGAACCTTTTCTGAGGCATCAAATACTAAGTCAGGCCCTGCCAACGTAGTCTCACCTACCTCAAACCAACCAATGGGAGACCTATATCTCCTCCCATAAAACACCTTAAATGGAGCCATCTGAATGCTACAATGATAACTATTATTAGACGCCAACTCAATCAAGGGTAAGTGGTCATCCCAACTACCCTTAAAGTTAACAACACATGCTCTTAACATATATTCTAAAGTCTAAATGGTCATTTCTTCTTGGCCATCTTTCTGAGGGTGAAAGGTGGTACTAAGGTAAACTTGGGTACCAAGACCCTTTTTGAAATCTTTCTAAAAGTGAGAGATGAATTGCATACCTCTATCTGAAATGATGGATGAAGGAACTCCATATAATCTAACCAACTCTCTAATGTAGAGATTGGCATAATCCTCGGGTGAATAAGAGGTATGAACTGGCAAGAAATAAGCGGATTTGGTCATCCTATCTACAATGACCCAAATTAAATCATGCTGATGACGAGTATGAGACAAACCTATCTAAAGTCTATGTTCACTTCCTCCCACTTCTAAGAGGGGATACTAAGCTCCTACATAGACCCACTAGGCTTCTAATGCTCAATCTTAACCTGCTGACACGTGAAGCACTTAGCCACAAAATCTATAATATCTCTCTTCATCTTACTCTACCAATAGACTTCACGTAAGTCGTGGTACATCTTAGTGGCCCCTGGGTGAATTGAGTAATGTGCACCATACGCTTCTACAAGAATCCACTGCCTCACGCCATCCACAGATAGTATACATAACCTACCTTGGAAATGCAACACACAATCTTCCCCTTAGAAGAAAACCTCTATTTTTTGATCTCCAACTGACTCTTTAGCTTAACTAAACTGGGATCCCTATCCTGCTTTTCTTTCACCTCAGAAACCAAGAAAGATTCTAAACTATTCTGCACCCATAAACTACCCTCAGCTGAATCAGCCAAAAGAATGCCCAACCTGACAAGCTGATGAACTTCCTGAACTAACTTATTCTTACCATCCTCAATGTGAGAAACACTACCAATAGACAATCTACTAAGAGCATCGGCCACTACATTGGCCTTTCCCGGATGATATAGAACACTCATGTCATAGTCTTCCAACAACTATAACCACCTTCTTTGACACAAGTTCAAGTATTTCTAATAAAATATATACTTCAAAATTTTATGGTCTATGAACACATCAACATGTACCCCATACAAATATTGCCTTCAAATCTTTAAGGAAACCATAAAAGCTACTAACTCAAGGTCATGGGTGGGATAATTCTTTCCATGGGGCTTAAGCTGTCTAGAGGAATAGGATATGACCTTACCTTTCTACATCAACACTCACCCCAAACCAACTCTAGAAGCATCACAATACACAACAAACTCATTTGAACTATTTGGTAAAGTCAAAATTGGGGCTGTAGTGAGTTGAGTCTTCAACTCCTAAAAACTCTTCTCATAAGAATTTGACCAATAGAATTTGACTTTCTTCTGAGTCAATCTGGACATGGGGGATGTAATAGATGAAAATCCTTCAATAAACCATCGGTAATAGCTAGCCAAACCCAAGAAACTTCTAATATCTGATGGAGAGATAGGTATAGGCCAGTTTCTCACTGCTTTAGTCTTTTGAGGATCAAATCTAATGCCTTCACCAAAAACTATATGACAAAGGAAAGCTACTAACCTTAGCCAAAATTCATATTTACTAAATTTAGTGAATAACTGATGGGCTCTGAGGGTCTGTAATACTATTCAGAGATAGTCTACGTGATTATTTTCACTGTGGGATTAGACAAGAATGTCATCAATGCTGACTATGATGAATATGTCTAAGTATTGCTTGAATACGCGGTTCATCAAGTCTATGAAAGCTGCTGGAGCATTGGTAAGACCAAATGACATAACTAGAAATTTGAAGTGACCATACTGAGTTCTGAAAGATGTTTTTGAAATTTCATATTCTCTGACTCTGAGCTGATGATAGCCTGATCTGAGGTTTATATTAGAAAAGTAACTGGCACCCTGAAGTTGGTCAAATAAGTCATCAGTTTTAGGAAGTGGATACTTGTTCTTGACTGTGACTTTAGTTAACTGACGGTAGTCAATTCATATTCTGAGGGAACTATCTTTCTTATACATGAATAGAATAGGTGTGCCATATAGGAAAATGTTGGGCCTGATGAATCCCTTATCCAGGAGATCCTTCAACTGCTCTTTTAATTCTTTAAGTTCAGCTGGAGCCATTCTGTATGAAAGAATAGAGATGGACTGAGTATTTAAAAGAAGGTCTATTACAAAGTCAATTTACCTTTTGGGAGGAATTATGGGAAGATCTTCAGGAAACACATCTGGAAATTCATATGCTACTGAAATTGACTCAAGATTAGGGGTCTCTGAACTAGAATCTTTAACTTGAACGAGATGATAGAAACACCCCTTTGATATTATTTTTCTTGACCTAAGGTATGAAAAAAGCTGACCCCTAAGTGCTGAAGTACTACCCCTCCAATCTAGGACAGGTTCATTTGGGAATTAAAAATAGACAACTCTGTTTCTATGGTTGTAATACCCCGTATTTCCCTATCTTAGTTTAGCTCTCAGTACATGAGTATTCTAATATATTTTTTTATAATACATATAATTCTTTAGTTTAGGACCTGACATTGCATAGAAAGTTTAGTCAATTTTCCAACGATATAAAATTCTCCTAAGTCCGATATCTGAGCAAAAAGTTAGGGCAATTTTTGTAAAATAGTATGCCAAATGGCACATCACCGCGTTGCAGAGAGCAGCCAAATGGCATTCGTTAGTTTCCAGTGAAGATCCGCAATAATGGCACATCGCGCCAATGTTCTACTTCACAATTGTCATTTTCCAGTGAGGGATGCGATCCCACCGCACCACGCCAAGGGCCATTTCCCCAAGTGTTAATTTCCTGTGTAGAAACGCAATACCACTATGTCGCGCCACAAGCCCATTTCATGTTCATCCCTTTCTAAACTATATTAACCCTATTCCAGTGGCTCACCGTGATGCCATCGCGTTGTGGTGGAGGCCAAAATTGGGACCCTTCAGTGAAATTTTTTTGATTATTCCTAGGGGTAATTTGGTAATTTTTATGACCCTAATCAATTTAAACACAAAATTAAACCCCTAAATAACCTATTATATCATTATTTACTCACTTTATCTCAAGATTAAAATATTCTATCTCAAAGAGGAAAAACCCTTAGCTTCAAGAATCAAGAATAATCCTCAAGAAATTCGCCAAGAACCTTGAAGAATTAATCTTCTAAGGTATGTTAAGTGTTCATATATGGGTTTATTTCACCCATAGAGTCTATGAATCCATTTTTGAAACTACAAGATTATTGATTCATGATTTACATGCTTAAAATTGGATTGTGTTCATGTTCATGACATTAATTGAGTTTCAATCCATGATTAATTGTAGATTCCATAAAGCTGAAATAGCATGTATATTGAATTGTGTAATTCCCATGTTATAATCCTTGAACTAGCAAGTTTGGGTGTTGTAGTTACAATGTTTACATGTTGTCCATGATTATGTGCATTAAGTTGTGCGCCCCATATGTTTGATGGAATGTCCATGTGAATTAAATGGTTAAATCATGACATGCTAGTATATGTACAAGCTTATGCCATACAAGTGTTTGATAAAATGTCTCTA
Source organism: Capsicum annuum (assembly GCF_002878395.1). Taxonomy (NCBI): domain Eukaryota; kingdom Viridiplantae; phylum Streptophyta; class Magnoliopsida; order Solanales; family Solanaceae; genus Capsicum; species Capsicum annuum. The sequence goes on from NC_061115.1 coordinate 36,328,709, forward strand.
TGAATGAATTATGAGCAAGTGGACCTTGTTATACTTTTCAAAATCATGTTATGCTTTACTTTTCATTCTGTCGAGTCCTAAGAGTATCTAATACCCGACAATCTAGTTTTTTACCTAGAGGTACACTAGTTACAGAATAGTCTCAGTCATATCATAAAACAGTAGTATTCAGTCAGTTATACAACTTAGTAAACTTAGTCTAGTTCAGTTAGTCAACACAATCAGTAATAGTTTTGTCAAATCCAATATAGTCTAGCAATCAGTCCACGGTCTATTCAGTTAGGAGTAGGATTCAGCACCGAGTAAATCTAAGGATGATGGTTCAGCTGCCAGTAGAGGGTGTGATCCTTAGAAGGAGTCCTTACATTCCAGAACTATGTAGCCAGCATAGGTTAAGACATCAACCTGCCAGTTAAGGGTTGATGAAGTGTTTTAACCTTTCAGTTGAGGGTACCACCATTCTTATTAGATTACCTTCCAGATGAGGGTAACTTTTTAGCTTGTCTTTACCTGTGGCACGGTACTGATACCCTTCTAACTGGGGTTATAGGTTAGACCCCAGTTGTCTTATTTGGGGTATGTCGGTTAGATGATTATTTTCTACAGTTTCAAATTTAGTCTCAGTATATAACTTTGTTCAGTTCTACAAAATCAGGACTGCTAGACACAAGTCACTCAGATATAAGTATTTAAGTTATAAAAAATCTCAGATATCAATTACTCATTATCCGAAATCAATTCTCCGCTTCATTAAAAGATCAAATACAGTGTTGATGTATATGCACAGTATTACATACTCAGTATTCTATAGTTGTTTTAGTTATCCATGTACTCTTACTCAGTTATTCCATATCATTTAGTCAGTTATTATTCATGTATATGAACCTTTGCATTCTGTCTTAACTCATCTAGCATACCAGTATATTTCACGTACTGACGCATATATTATCTTTGCGCTATGATGTCTCATATTATAGGTTTGGACACTCAGGTTCTCGATCGTACTTAGATAGATTTAGTTAGCAGCAGCAGATTCAGTAGTGAGTCCTCACCTATCGCGGATATAATTTTATTTCAGGATTATAGTAGCTTCAGTATTTTAGTAGTCAAAGTTAGTTGGGGGCTTATCCCATTAACTCCACTTTTAGACAGTTTAGTTAGAGGCTTTTTAGACTATACTACTTCAGACAGTGTTTAGTTTTTCAGATGTTATTACAGTTGTAATTCTTTATCAGTATTCAGATTATGAACCTTATAGCGTTTCAGCCTATTTTCTGCATTATTTTAGTATTATTATTTAGTGCTTATAGTAGGTACCATCATGGGTTAGCTTGTAGTCCTTAGGGTTCATAAGCACCGTGTGGCTTCGAGGTGCAGACCCATGGAATTACAAACTCAACTGAAGCATAACATAAATAAAGATAATGGATGCCGAGAATGATATAAAAATCTGTCATCTCTAAATCTACTAAGTCTGCTAAAGTAACTTTCTAAGATACCATAACTGGATAGTTCCTGTATGCCCATCGAGATATGATAGATTTACCCACAAGGGTAGAGACTGAGAAGGGCTCTGCTAGGATTTCGAGACTAACTTTGAGTTAATAGCTATATAAGGAGTTACAAAAGACAAAGAAGCTCCTAGATCTAGCAAATTAAAAATATGTAAATGGTAAACTTATAACATACCAGTGACCACATCAGGAGAATATTCTTGATCCTATTGGGACTAAAGTTCATAGAGCCTATTTGGGCGTTGCCCACTGGTGGCACTAGAAGCGGCACCCTACTGATATGGGTGATCGGACTGAGCTGGGGGACGATTATGTTGATTCTATGAACCCATATGAGGACACTCTCTGATCCTATGGCTTGGCTTGCCACATCTGAAACATACATCACAGCTAACTCTAAAAACACCCTGATGATTTTTACCACACTTTTGACAAAGGGGATTTGTTTGGGAACTGCTAACACTACCTTGAGAATTAGAGCCTGGCACCCTATCCTTATTACCATTTTTGAACTTAGGCACTGGAGCACTGGCTTAGGATAGAGCCTAAACTAAAGATTTTGGGAGGAACTGAGAATGATTACCACCCTCTGACTTAGGCTAAGTAAATTTCAAGCTACCTATTCTAGCCTTCTTGCTCTCCCTCTCTTTCTTATTAGTCTTATACTCCTCTATCTATTGAGAATGGACCATCAACCTAGCCAAGTCCATCTTCTTAATCAGTATTACAGTCCTACACTCCTTGACCATACCGTCAGAAACAGCAGACACAAACTTACTCATCTTAGACCTACTAGTAGCTACCACATAATGAGCATATGTGGCTAACTGAGTAAACTTAAGAGAATAAATACTATTTTACTATCATGCTGCCCTAATTTAGGTTAATAAAATCTAAAACCTTGGCTTCCCTTAACTCCAATAGGAAAAACCTATCTAGAAAGGTAGTAGCAAACTCTTCCCATTCTATAGGCCCTGCATCTGCGACCCTATCTGCCTTTCACTGCTTAAACCATCTATATTCTATATTCTATAATTGATATGCAGCTAACTCAGCACTCTCACTAGCAGTTAACCCCATAATATCTGTTACCTTCTGCACCATGTCAAGGAATTCCTGTGGGTCCTCTTCAGACATAGACCCTAAAAATAATGAAGGATTTATTTGGGTGAAGTCCCCTAGCTGTAGCAGTATTGGCCACTGGGTTGGCCTGAATAATAATTGGGCCTTCATTCTGGGCTGCCACAGAATAATCTAGAGTGGTGAAAGCTACTCTGAATTCTGCATAGGAAACATACTCATCTAAGGGATCTGCCTGAATAGAAGGAGGTGCTGCCTAGTTTCCAGGTCTTCTTCCATTAGTCTTTTTGGGAGGTATATTCTATAAACAAAGGGAAACATAGATTAGATAGAGCGTTTAACTTGAGCTCATGCTCCCTTGCACGACATGAATATTTAAAGAAGGGAACTTTTCCTATAAACGCCTCATCGCCTCTTGCCCATGAGTGTGGCGCACTACACACCCATTCACAAGACTCTACTGGATGCGGATTCAGACTCCATAGGACTTTGTTGAACCTTAGTCTTTGATACCAAGTTTGTAATTCCTCAAGACTACACCCTGGGCATCCACGGTGCTTACAATCTCAAAGGACCACAAGCTAAGCCATGATTAGTACTTGCTATGAGCATTGAATAATATTAATACTGAAAATATATGCGGAAGTTAGGCTAAAATTGTCATAAGGTTCATAATCTGCAAACAAATACTGAATACTAATAATAATACTAAAAAAACTAAACATCTGTCTAAAATAGTCTAGTTTGAAAGCCTTTAACTGTTTGAATATGGAGTTGATGGGACAAGTACCCAACTAACTCTGAATACTAAACTACTGGAATGCGAAAATAAATAACTCTATCCTTGAATTATGAGGAATCACTACTATAACTACTTCTGATAACCTAAGCTGCTAAGTACGATTAGGAGCCTATGCGTCTGAACTTATGATATGAGACATCATAGCGCAAAAAAAAAGTATGCATTAGTACTTTAAATGTACTGGTATGTTAAGTAGGGAGGACTGATATACATGGATTCATATGCATGAGATGATAACTGACTAAATGAACATCATGAACTAACTGAATAAGAGTGCATTCAAAAATGTAACTACTAATCATGCTGACTATGAAATACTGTGCATATAACCTCTGTCTGAATTAAATTGAAACTGAAGTACTGAGTTCTTATGGATAAGTAATTGATAACTGATAGCCATGGTTCTGTAGAACTATCTGAGTTCCTTACTAAATTCTGAGACTGAATGCTGATTACTGAGTACTGAATACTGAAACTGGAACTGTGGAAGTGTTCATCTAACCGACATACCCCGATTATAAACTGAGTTTGGGTCTAACCCATGACCCCAGTTAGAAGGGTGTTAGCACCTTTTCAAGGGATACTAACAGTATTGTGTCAACCCTAATCTGGCAGGAAGAATCATAAAGTATATATATGGTTGCGTCAACCCTAATCTGGTAGAAGGACAACTTACCCTATGCTGGCTATGTAGTTCTATAACGCAGGGGCTGCTACTAAGATTCAAACCCTCGGCTGGTAGGAATGCCCCCATCCCTGGTCGCTTGGTGCTGAATCCTACACTCAACTGAATAGAAACTAAACTGATCACTAGACTGTACTAGGCTTGATTAAACTATTACTGATCATGTTGACTGACTGAATTGGACTGAGTTCACTGAGTTCTGTACCTGACTGAATTGGACTAAGTTCACTGAGTTCTGTAACTGACTGAATACTATTTTTTGTAATGTTGATGAGACCATTCTGTAGATACTGTAATTCTCAGTATACATCTAGATTTTTGGGTATTGAATACCCCCAGGACTCGATAGCATCAATAGTAAAAATGGCAAAATCTTGAAGGCATTACATTAGTTAATTATCCACCATGCATTCATTTAAGCATTTTGTCAAACATTTGAGAGGCATGAACTTGTACATGAATGGGACCACTTGATAACATGTCATGAATTTACTATTCAATTTACATAGGCATTCTATCAAACACTTAGAGAGCATAACTAATGCACATAGAAATCATCAAGATATAAATATCATGGATACAACGTTCAACTTGCAAATTCAAGGGTTTAACATAAGGATCACATGATTCTACTTACTTGATAACTAATTTACTTGAAACTTGTATGAATCTTGATTTGACAACCATACAACAATACATACATTAACACAATCCAATTCAAACATGTAAATCATGAAATCAATAAACTTGTAGTTTTAAAATGGGTTCTGGAACTCCAAGGGTGGAAGAAAACCCAAGGATGAACTCCTAACATACCTTGATTTTTGATTTCTTAAGAATCGTAGGGAATTTCTTAGAATTTGATCTTGATCTTGATGAATTTGGGTTTAATTCTTGAGAGGATTTTTGTGAATAATAAATGTAATTTTCCCTTTTGAGAGTTTAATTTCGTGTTTTTGCTGACTTGGGTGAGGGAAATATGACTCAATTACCCTTGGAAAGTCGTAATTAAATGAGAAAAAATATGCCCAATGATGCTTTTGGCAACTTGATGCATCGATAGGGTTGATGCGATAGCCAATGCGATGCGTCGTGACCATGTTGGCTCACTAGAAATCGCACTTAAGGCCTTGCCCAATGACACAGTAGATGACGCATTGCATCGATGGGGTCAACGCGATGGCCAATGCAACGCATCGAGATCGCATCAGCTCACTATCTTGGACATCCAAACAAGCTTTTTATGATGTTTGAAAAAAACAAAACTCACCCAAGGTGACCTATTGACATACCTGATGAAGAATAGACTTAAAAATCAATATTTAAGGTCGTAAGGATCGAAAATAAGATCGTCCAATTTTGATGGATAAAATATTCTGAGTCTTAACACTTAGCCGAATTTTTCTATGTCGTATGACTTTTATCCCCTAAGTCGTATCCATTCCAGTGACAAAATCCACCCCACCAATCAATAATGGTCAGTATATGACAGGACCATACCACTCGTACCCCAACATATGGCTCGTACCCGTAAGTCATATTGGGCCCGGAGAACGTAATTCCAGAAAATTTTCTAAAGGCCAAAACCTAGGATGTAACAAATAGGCACAAAGTAATTCATACATTAGATGTATAGATCATAAATAGAGAGTCGTTCGAACATAAACATAACACAACATGAGTTCTTAGTACTGAGCATAGTGAGAAACATGAGCGCATATATCATAAGCTATATATAGCATAAATCTAGAATTCATGAAGCCAGCGATTGAGACAAGGATTGATAGTTGAAGCTATTGCTTCTCATTTCTAGAGTTGAGATAGTCATGAGTTTGCATAAACTTTATTACTTTAGGCTAAACCCGACATAAAATGGATCGATAACCTATAGAAAATATAGTTCTCTTGAATTAAACATGATATGAGACATGGATATATGGGTCATGAGCATCACAACATAGAGCTTGAATACTTGAAAGCTTGGATTACTGAGAGACACTATTGCTTCTAGTTTGGAGGTCAGAACATTGACATAAGTGCATAGAGAACTCAAACCATAGGAATAGGCATGAATTGAATACATAAGACATGAGCAGAATGACCTCTTAAATTAAGTAGGAGGAGCTTGCTTGAATAGGAATAGATTTACCATGAATCGTTCCTAAAATTTTCCGCCATGAGAAAATTCGAGAACTACCTTAACCCATCATCTCCCCGTTATATCAAAGTCACAATCCTAGACTTGAGGACATAGATTCTCATTAAATCTACACGCATAACACTCAACACAATTGGGATCACCATACACATAAATACTAAACTCCCCTAATAAACTATAGTCTAAAGGCATTGCTTTCCAGGAACTCTACACTTAACTTCTACTATCCTTTATAGACATCGACCTACAACTCACAGTCTTATGAGTTTATACATCCTCACTTCTTATCACATAAAAATCCACTCTCCACTACTAAACATTCTAACATTAGACCTCTAATCATATATCTTACAATATAATAAAATTTGTAAAGCAATACCAAAGGATCATATTGCCTACCTATATTTCCTTAATTCAACTCTAAAGAACACCGTACAAAAACTCCCCAGAATTCTCCATACTACAAATTTCAAAAAGACAAACTAGGTACACATGACACTTATACATATAAAAACTTATATAACAACATGTTACCTAGGGGTTCAACTTATTCTTATATACTTACGCTCTTATCTACTTAATGACTCAACCACAATTAATCGTTTTACCCTAGTCCTCATGTATATATATCACAATTATTCACTCATTATTCCACAATTTGCTAATCTAGGCTATTGTCCATATCAAATTAAGCCCCCACAAAACATGCATTATTAATCTTAAGCTACTATTCTTACCACCACAATCTGCATCTAAAGTTTAAGCCTATAGTTTTGAATCAATCATGTGCCACCGATGAAGCATGTCATATATTATACTAGTCTATCAAATGGGGAAAATCAACCCACCTTTCTCATTTTACCTAACTACAACCCACAATTTTATTCTTTCTACATCATTACTACCACACTATAAAATCTACCACCCACTTTCTCACATGCAGTACAAGTTTACAACTACTAGAGAAAAAAAAATAATCAAGTGGGGTAAATTCACATAATAGGGATAATCGATCTTAATCTTCTAATATAACCCATTATGATCTTATTAGCATATTCTACTTTCTCATATTAAATCTACTTATCCACGCATACATTCCCTCTATCTTCAAATTATATATACACCAATGAGTCTCTACCCATAACTTATTGATTAATCTACCCTTTCTATTCACAACCTATAAATGATTTCTATAACTACCATAATTATCCACTCTAAGCTCCTTCCCTATTTTAAGTAAATAATAATCATAGCCAATCACTTCCTCCAAAGACTACCAAAAAATTTATAAATCTTACTATAACATTAGTCAATCACTATAAAAGGCTAACCCACCCTTCAATCAAAGGGTTATATAACTAAAACTAGCTTCTTTATGCAAAAGTCACCCTCACTCTCACTTCTAAACTTGTGACTTTATATCACTAACTTCTAGACCATCTTACTACCAATAGGTCATGACACCTTAACATATACTACTACTTAGGTGGAAATACTATTCCAATATTCTGCTATATATCTCTACCCTTAAGCATGACATCTACAACAGGGATACTAAAAGAGATTTGAATACACTTTATACCTCAGGCTCAAATACATGATTGATCTAGATTGGGGTATAAGCTTAAATCAGTACACTTTGAAGCACTAATGGACCCCTGTCAAGTCCTCGTGCAACTTCATAACCTTTTTAATGAATAAATCAAAAAGGACTGCATTACTTAGACACTAATATTTTGCACTCATATCATCTCAATAATGAGACATGACCAATAGAACTAAAGAAAGGAAGGAATTTGGATAAGTTTTATATGGACAGTTCAATAGCCAAACTAGAGTATGAATGAACAGGAAATATCTCGTAAATGCGTAGTAGCCTCCTGGTTATAAGTATGGTGCACAACACACCCATAATTAAGACTCTACTAGATACGACTTTATAGATACACTGGGACCATGAACCGTGCTATAATACCAAACTTTTCATGACCTGAGCTGAGGCCCTAGCTACGATTGACATCCCAAACCATAAAGGTCCAATAAACCCCTTAGCATACTATCATATTCATAATCCATACATAATCAAAGTCTGGAAGCTATAATAAAATTCAAGGAAACTTATAATACAAACCGTGTCAAAAATATGACAATACAATACTCAAATTCCGCCTATGGTGCTTCTACTGAATTACTTTAATCTAGACCTAGACAAGGACATCGACAGGACCATAAGACAACTGAACTAACATAAGAATAGAATGTCTTCTGAAGAAAAAGAGGCTCACCAACTCAAAATTTTAGGAAGTAATCTACTGCTGAGTTGGACCACGAAAATCTGCCTCAGAACCTACATTATGAGACAATGTAGCCATCATGAAGGACGGTCAATACCTGGAATATATTGGTATGTAGAACAAACCAAAAATAACATATATTCCATATAAAATAGTCGAGAGCATTTAGAAAACAATTTAGCATAGTATATACATAAAACACATGGGCATCATTTGATAAGATTCAAAATATTTCTGGAAATGATGACTCAACTCTTTGTCTTACTTCTAAGCTAGATGGTACACCCTACAATTTTGTAATTCTACGGGCTATATGGAATCCGCCCTTGACTCGATGACTAAGCCCCTAACCCAAGTTTGCTACAAGGGTTGGAATGCCTACTCTCTATTGCACCATAAGGCCATTGCCAGTGTACAGTCCCCTATTTTAGGACAAAAATAAAAGCTGTGTCGGCAAAATGTGATTTCGAGCAATAAGTTATATAACTCGTTCCTTCTTTGGGAAACCATCTAACTCTCTTCAAGCCTAATTTTAGCCTCTTTAAAACATACTTCTTTTTTATAAATAGTTATTTTATTATTCTATTTAGGACACACCATAATAGAATATTGTCATACCTAAACTTATAAGTCCTTTATTTCATACCACATCATCTCTACTGCTGTTCTTCTCCAAAACATGCATATGACCACGCAAAAGATTTTATCAAAACACACGAAATTCTTATTTTCAAAAGAATCTGTAAAGTCATGCAACATACTCTCTTTACCAATCTTTAACACAAGGTGTATAATTTATTTATTCAACACATGGATTTCTTTCAATTAAGACATAAAAGCCTTTAGCATAAGGCATACCCTTTTTGAAAGCATGCCAACAACAATGCATAGTGGTTAAAAAAGCATTTAAACTCAAGAGTTTTCATCATTCATAAACCATCCCCAACATTGGTTATACATAAATCTCATGATCAAAAAGGGACTTTTAATTCATACTCTCAAAATAATTCACAATTTATGATATTGAAGAACCATAAATTTCATCATGGGAAAAAGAAATTTCAGAATTCATATTCATAAATCACTTTTCAAACTCAAATCACATATGCACGAGATTATAAATCAAGCTTTTGAGAAAATCCCATGTCAAAAACATATTTACATCAAATTGGGTCCATGATGCATGCTCTTAAAAATAATTTCTCAAAACTCATTTCATATACATACATGTATAACTTTAAAGCTTGTAAAAATTATAAAAACCTATGCCCGTGAGATTTAAGATAGCCCCACGTACCTGAAGAATGACGAAAACGTTGATAACCTTTGACCCTTGAGGCTAAATCTCTCAAACCCTAGGTATTTTTCTTTCTTGCTCTTAAGAAAGATGAACTAGGGATTTTGTGAATGATATAACATATATATGCACTTTAGTTTCATCTATAAGTGTTTAGGGATGGTTATGGAATGAGAAAGGACCTTATTTCCCTTAGAATAACATAAAAATGGAGCATTTACGCCAATTTACCTTATCCATTCGGCGCACAAAAATGACACAGGACAAGGTGTGTGATGCACAACCTATGGAACAAACCTTAAGTGGGCGACATATGCCGATCGCCTAATCCTAAGTGGATGATGAATGCCAATCGCCTAGCCATTCAAGTGGCTATTGGCGATGGCCATGCGATGCACGACATAACATGGATCCTATTTTACAATGCACGCTTAATTTTGAGGTCCTAAAACACCCCCAACACCTTCCACAACGTCTATACATGGGCTACCATCGATACGGGGGTCCTAAAGGTCATTCTAGAGAGCGTTATTTGAGTGATACAACTACGGGATATCACAGATTTTAAATTATTCGTATTAGAGTCATGTGTGGCTTGAACTTGGAAATTAATTTTTTATTAATTTGGTATTTAAATTTGCTTTTTTTGGATAAATGTTGTACCTTATTTTTCTATTTAGAATTTTAGCTATTAATATATGTTCTTGATTTATAAATAAAACAATTTTCTTTGACAATACAACTATAGTATGTTTTTTGTTATAGTCTTTCTCTCTTATTTTCTTAATTTCAATGCTAAAAAAAATCAATAGTATGTTTTCTTATTTTCTAGTTATTACTCTAGTTTCAAATTGGTTGTTATGTTTTGCTTCACAAATGCCAATTTGAATGACCTTCATATTCTAAACTATGAAAGCCATTTGAAAATACAGGAGGTTTCGATGACCAAAACTATATAGATGGCATGCTTTGATGACTATTCTAATAGGTATATGTAGGTTATTACAGGTCGAGTCCCAAGGTACCATTCCTTTCCACTTTCCTAGAATTTTTTTTAAAAATTCTTGATGAGGAATATGACTTGCTAGTGGGTAGAGATTTTAATATTATTTAATGTTATTGTGTCTAAATGTTCTCTCTATAGCATATTTTTTACTTTTGTCCATTAGTGACTTAATCATCTTTATGACAATTATTCAATGGGCAGAATGTGGGAGTTTCATTTTCCCAGTACGTTCATTGATACGGGTAGCACTATTACTTTATTTTTAATGCCATTATTTAGCAATATCTCGCATTGCGTGGCTGCAATCTTCAGCCAATAACTCCATTTCATTTGTGTTATGAGTTATTAATCACAATAGTTAGTGGTGGTAAAATGTGGATATAAGTTTCTTGTAATTTTCACTTTTTATTCCTCCTTTATCCTACTCTTTATGTGTTGTAATTATTGTAACTCTTGTAACCTTTGTAACCTCTATTCTATTTATCTTTCTATTTATTCTTCCTATTCATTGCATGTAAGATTTCTTCACCTATAAATAGAGGTGGTATTGCATAGTTTTGAAACATACAAGATAATATAGAGTTCACAAAAATGTTAGTAAAAAAGAGAGTTTATTAGTTGAAGGGAGGTGTTCTTTTTGTGGAGCTTTGAACTCAAATCTTGTTTAGAGTTTTGATTTTTTCTTTGTGAGAAGGCTATTGTATCTTGGAGAGGACAAGTCAAGAAGATTACTGCTGGACCGGTGAATCAATTTGTTGCAGTTGGCTTTAATCTCCTTAAATAGAGTGAGATATCCACGCCTCAACCGAAGAAGAAGATAATTTTTATTTTTCTTCACTTGTAATTTTTCAGTTGTAATATTATTGTAATTTCACCAATAATTTTTAGGAGATTCAATAAAAAAAACTGAAAAATCCACGGATGTCAAGACGGAAGGTCTTAACAAGCCATTCCGGTTCAATGATACTCACTTCAAGAGGTTGAAGGGTAAAGTATTTTTCTACTTAAGTCTTCTCAATGTTTCTTATGTGTTAACTGAGAAGAATCCAAAAACAGTAGATAAATTTTTCATGAATGATGATGAACTTATTTATCTTCAAGAGAAAGTTGAAAAGTACGATAGTAACTCCTACAAGTGTCGGTATTTTCATCATAATTGTCATTCAATAATTTTTATGATTATTATGATAGAACTTACTCTAGTGCAAAGAAAATTTGAACAACATTGCAGAGTAAGTATGACACTGAGGAGGCGGAAGCAAAAAAGTATGTCACTAACCAATTTTTCATTTTCAAATGGTGGACAATAAATCAGTAGTAGATCAATTTCAGGACTTCATAATGATTGTTGGAGAGCTGAGGTCTAAGAAAGTCAAAATTGGAGATAACCTTATTATTTGTGGAATAATAGCTAAACTACCTTTTTCTTGGAAGGAAGTTCAAAAAACTATGTGCCACAAGCAAAAGGAAACTTCTCTTGAGACTTTGATAATGAGAATCCACATGAAAGAAGAAGGAAGAGGTCAGGATACATTTTTACAAATAGAAGAAAACAACATCATACCAAAGGTAAATTGAACTACTTCAAATATTCTACCCTTGAAACTAACAAAAATACTACTTTGAAGCTTAAGAAGAAAAAATTCAAGAAAAATAATGATAGACCTCACAAGGACAATAATTGGTGAAAATAACTAAAAAAAATCAATATGCTCAAGAAAAAGGATCGTCCTTTTTCTGTGGCATGAGTGGGCTTATTTCTCAATTTTACAAATTTTAAAAACATAGACCTACACCTCAGACAAACGTTATCGAAGAATTATTTGTGGCGGTGATAATAGATATAAATATGGTAGAGAATATTGATGGATGGTGGGCTGATTCTGGTGCAAACTATCATTTTGTTATGACAAAGAATAATTTACAAATATACTAATTTTGAGGAGCCTAAAACCATCATACTTGGAAATTCACACAAAACTCAAGTACTTGGAATGAAAAATGTCGTGTTGAGTTTTACTTCTGAAAGAGTATTGATACTAAAAGATGTACTTTATACTCCTTCCATGAGAAAAAATTTAATGTCTAGTTTTCCTCATAATACAATAGGCTTCAAGAAGATTATAGAATCTGACTAATAAGTATTGTGAAAAATAATGATTTGTTAGAAAGGGGTATGCTTGTGATGGTATGTTAAAGTTGAATGTTGAAATGAATAAAACAACAACTTTTGTTTATATGCTTTCTTCTACTAATTTTTGGCATGCTCATTTGTGTCATATCAATAATCATTATGTGGGACTCATGAGTGGTTTAGGATTAATTCCATCAAAAAGAATTTTGAAATATGTGAGGCTTGTAGTAAAGTCAAAATCACAAAAACTCCTCATTTCCAAGCTAAAAGAAAAACTGATTTATTACAATTAGTTCATACTGATATTTGTGAACTTGGAGGAATTTTAACTTGCAGAGGAATATAGATATTTATCACTTTCATTGATGATTTTTCTAAGTTTACATATGTTTACATAATGAAAAATAAAAGTGATGCTTGTGAGAAGTTTAAAACTTTTCTCCATGAAATTGAAAATCATTTTGATAGAAAAACAAAAATAATAAAAAGTGATAGAGGTAGTGAATACGAGTCACACAAGTTCAATTATTTTGTTAGATCATTGGGTATAATTCATGAAACTACTCCTTATTATTCTCTTGTACCTAACAGTGTAGCGAAAATGAAGAAGAGAACCTTGATTAAGTTGACTAATGTCATGCTAATTGAGTCAGGTGTACCTCTATTGGGGAAAACACTTTTGACTGCTTGTTATGTGTTGAATCGTGTGCCTCATAAAAATACCAAATTAACACCTTTTGAGCTATGGGAAGGTCATAAGCCAAATTTGAGATATCTAAGAGTTTGGGGCTGCTTAGCCTATGTAACGTTAATGGATCTCAAAATCTCTAAGTTGGGTAAAAAAGTAAGTATTTTTGCTTTTATTGATTATGCTTCAAATAGTACAACCTATACATTTTTTAATCTTGAAGATAGTGTTATAATGTGATGCTATTTTTCATAAAAAAAAAAATTTCCTTTTGATTCTTAAAATAGTGGGGGTCAAAGAACGGAAGAAAATATTTTGTCACTGCCTAGTTCTTCCACTTCTATTTTGAAAAATAAAGAAAATGATGGTTTTGAGTTAAGAAGGAGTAAAAGATTTAGAGTAGAAAAAGATTTTGGTCCTAATTATTATGTTTTTAACATTAGAGATGGCCCTCTTACTTTAAAAAAAGTTTTGTCTTCACATGATGCGATTTTTTGAAAAGATGCTGTAAATGATGAAATAGAATCACTAATTTCCAACAAAACATGAAAGCTAGTTGATTTACCATCGGGTTGTAAAATAATTGGATGCAAATGAATCTTACATAAAAAGTTAAAACCGGATGGATCTATTAATAAATACAAAGTTAGGCTAGTGGCTAAATGTTTAGAACAACTAAAAGACCTAGAAATTTTATACTTTTTCTCTAGTAACTAGAATTACATCCATTAAATTTTTAGTTGCTATTACATCATTTTTTGATTTACAAATTAATCAAATAGATGTAAAAACTTTTTTTTTTTAAATGGAGACCTAACTGAGGAGATTTACAAGGAACAACCTGAGTGTTTTATTGAGGCTGGTCAAGAAAGCAAGGTGTGTAAACTTACTAAATCCCTCTATGGTTTGAAACAAGAGCCTAAGAAATGACATGAAAAGTTTGATTCCTGCATGATTGATAGTGGCTTTAAAACAAATGAGTGTGATAATTTCATATATCATAAGTCTTGAAATAATTCGCATATTATTATTTGTCTATATGTTGATGATTTACTGATTTTTGGCTCTAACATAAATGTTATTGGTAAAACTAAAAATATTCTTAGAAGCTATTTTGATATGAGAGATTTTGGTGAGACAAATTTTATTCTAGGAATAAAAATCACTAGAACATGTGATAGAATTTTCCTTGACCAGTCACATTATGTTGAGAAGATTTTGAAAAAGTATAATTTCCTTAATTGCAAGCATGTTGTAACTCCATTTGATTTTAGTGTTCACTTGTTTCCTTTTAAAAGTGAAAATGATGTTATAAATCAAAAGGAATATACTAGCATAATTGAAAGTTTGAGATATGTAACTGATTACACTAGGCCTGATATTGTGTATGCAGTAGGAGTACTTAGGAAGTTTACTAGAAAGCTAGGTAATGAACATTGTGATACGGGAATAATCATAGATATGCACTTGTGGGAGTGCATGTTGGGTCTGAGACTTGGTGTGTGCAATTAAAGTACAAAAGGGGACCTAAATACACTAAAAATCAGCCAACATACTACACTTGATCGGCACCTAAGTCTCTAAGGGGTCTTTTGGTCTTTTTACCTTTTATTTGTAATAGGATATAAATAGAACAATGTAGAGTTTCTTGGATTAGTTTTTGGATGATATTTGTACGCATTGTAAGACTTGAAACACCATATTTAGGGCTTGTAAAAGCCGCCAATTGAAACTAGGGCTTATACAAGTATGGAATCACTTGTTTTTGCATTTTACTTGGAAACGTCGATGTCGGCGAGGTAAAATCTGATCTAGTGTCACGTAAGAGATAGGTTTTTATTGTGTGTGGTGTTAAAGGTCCAAGAGTGGAATAAGCTCTTTAGTTTTTAAGATTATACCCTCAATGGTCTATGTATCTATCCCTTTACTTTTTATCATAATCTTGTTAATATTTGTGACTTGTAACCATTTGTTCTTGTTTCTAGTGAAGCCGTTTCTTATTGTTGTTGTCATATTGTTATTGATGTACATCTAGTGTTGTTGTAACTTAGTTTGGGTGGCTGTTTTGTTGTTGAAACACACCATTTTATCTCATTCTTCTTGTTGTTGTAGTGAATCCAAGTGTGGTCACCAAATAGGTCCACAGGTTCTTCAAACTAGTGGATTATTTTGGTGTTTGTTTCATGTTTTCATTTTTTTTCTTGTATCATTTGGTATCATAGCATGCATCGATCTTGTTCCTACAAGATCAATCTTGGGCTTTCTTGTTAGAAAATTAAAAAAAAGGACAAAAAATAGATTTAGTATTCTTGTTATTCTTGGCCAAGAAAATTGTCGTTCTTGTTGTTCATCTTGGCCTAGTTTGTTTGTAAGTCTAGATCTTGGTGTCTTTTGTTTTGTTTAGTTGTCTCTAAGTGTTGGTTTTCTTGTTCACTAGCACTTTGAGTCTAGATCTAACTTGAGCTTGAACTTGTTGAAGTGTTATTGTGAACAAGGTGTGGACCATGTGATGATGTTTTTGTTATAACCTGGCCGAATATTGAACTTGTAGTTGGACGTTGGTGTTGGTGTTATATATCTTGATAGTTTGTTGTATTCTTGTTGTTCATCACAACCTCTATCTCTTGTGAAACTGAAATACAACACCAAAGAAACTTGACCGTTGTGGGTGGTCTTGTTGTTGGCCAAATTGTTCTAGACTTGTTGTTGTCTTGGGAGATTGTTGTTGAATTTTCTTGGTGATTGATTAAGTGTTCTTAATGCTCTTCCAAAACTTCATACCTTTTTAAAATAAAGTGAAATTTTTATCCAAAAAGGTGAAGGAAAAGGTGTGAGAACTATGTTAGTCTTGAAAGACTTATCATCACTCACCAACTAGTCAATCACATCTCAACCACTTTACATAAAATAAGGGTCCATTTTTTAAGAAGTACAAGTCTATTCAAAGGATTTTGAGTCTTGAATTTGAATTGAAAGAAGCTCTAAAGACTAGTTTGTATTTCCCTTCATTGAACAATTTCCACGAAAGTCCAAATTATGAATAAAAACTTATTGAGAACTGAGACCAATCACAGAATGCCACATCACCAAGTACTGTTCACCAATAAATTTTAAGCTCAAATTTTGATCTTTTAGTTTCATTTTGTGTCTTTATTTTCGTTTGTTGATTTTGAATCTAACTTACAAGCTAGTACTAGATTGTGTGTTAGTTTTCAAAACATTGTTCATGTTAACTTTCCTTTGTGTGGTTTAATTTTTGAGTCATCGTAATATGTCCTTGTGTTTTTCCTTACTCTTTGGAGTCATTGTCAATGTTGGATTCACCTCCCAACACCTCTCGGAGTACAAGCAAGCTTACAATACTTGTGAGATTGAGTCTGAGGGATCCTAGGGACACGAAATAAAAAAGCGAGTGAGGATGTTCTATACAACTAACGTCTTTTCTATTTTGTAGGTAACTCCTTTATCATAATGGACATCATTTTAGCCTACGTTGATGCTATTTTCTAAGAAATAGCTAAGGCGAATATGGGTCTTGACAAATTGGGCTCGGATATGTCTACTGTACTTGAGAGGTTAGATAAGTGGAGAGTCGAAGGAATTCTCGTGATTCTTCTTTCGAAGCTTTACCTCAAACAATCAATCCTCCAAGACCACCACCGAATGACATAGACATAATCCAAGCCACCAAATGTTCTCCAACCCTAGACCTACATAGGTTAATCCCTCCTCCATTCGATCAAGTCCAACAAAAAGAATTTTGAAGCCAAATCCCTCCCGTCCAAGCTCCGTAACCAAAGCTCCACTTTACCAAATCAATCCTCTCTACCGAAACTCCACTTCACCAAAGACGACATATCCATGTAGAAGAGAATGGTAGAAAGAAACATGATGGATATGGAGTCTACGACGATGCTTGTATGATGGTAGGAGACTTGTTTTGGATGAGATTGAAGATAAGGCTCAAAATAGTGAGGAAGATGAGGTTCAAAATAAATATGTTGGCCGAGACTTATGTTAATGTGCTCTCTGGTTCCTCATGATTTTGCAGGGTAATTTTGTGCCATCTCATGATTTTGTGGACTGTTTTTATGCCATCTCATTTGTGGGCTTTTTTGAGTGGATTCTTTTGAAGTGGCTGATTGAGCGAGGTGAAGCTATGAATTTTTGAGCAAATTCCTCTCAAGATGGAGAGGAAGATACGGGAATAATCATGTATATTGACTTATGGGAGTGCATGTTTGGTCTGAGACTTGGTGTATGCAATTGAAGTGCAAAAGGGGCCCTAAATACACTAAAAATTAGCCAACATACTACACTTGATGGGATCCTAAGTCTCTAAGGGCCCTTTTGGTCTTTTTGCCTTTTATTTGTAATAAGATATAAGTAGAACAATGTAGGGTTTCTTTGATTAGTTTTTGGATGATATTTTTAAGTCTTGTAAGAATTAAAACACCATATTAAGAGCTTGTAAAATCTACCAACCGATACTGGGGCTTATATAAGTGTGGAAACACTTGTGTTTGAATTTTTCTTGGAAATGTCGATGCCGGAGAGGTGAAATTCGATCTAGTGTCACGTAAGAGATAGGTTTTTGTTGTTGTGGTGCTAAAGGTGCAAGAGTATAATAAGCTCTTGGGTTTTTAAGATTATATCCTCAATTGTCTATCTATCTATCCCTTTACTTTTTATTATAATCTTGTTAGTGTTTGTAACTTGTAACTGTTTCTTCTTGTTTCTTGTGAAGCTGTTTCTTATTGTTGTTCTCATATTGTTGTTAATCTTCATCTTTTGTTGTTGTAACTTAGTTTTGGTGGCTATTTTGTTGTTTAAACACATCATTTTATCTCATTCTTGTTGTTGTTGTAGTGAATCCGAGTGTAGTCACCAAATAGGTCCACGGATTCTTCAAACTAGTGGACTGTTTTAGTGTTTGTTTCATTTTTTCATTATTTTCTTGTATCACATTGGCATGCTATAATAATAGTAATGAGATATTTAATTAAAATTAAAAATTATGGTTTGTTCTATAAAAATATCTTGCTATACTTGAAGGTTTTTGTGATGTGGATTGGAATACTTTATCAGGTGATTCCTTATCTACTACTGGGTATATTTTACTTTGGGTGGTGGTGCTATTTGTGGAAGTCTAAAAAATAAACAATTATTTCTAACTCTAGCATGGAGGCTGAACTAATTGCTTTAGCTCGTGAGGAAGCGAATTGATTGAGAGATTTTTTTATTTCAAATACCTTATTTTGAAAAGTCAATTCCTCCTATTTTAATTCACTATGATAGCACCGTTGTAATTGATAGAGTTCAAAACCGATATTACAATGGTAAATTCAGACCTATAAGAAGAAAACACAGTAATGTGAGATCATATTTAACAAATAACACCATTAATGTTGATTATGTCGAATCTTGTGATAATCTTGCAGATCCATTGACTAATGCCTTAGCAAGATAAAAGGTCTGAAGCACATCAGGGAAATGAGATTGAAGCCTATTGAATCTTGAGTCATATGTGAGGAAACCCAACCTAGGGACTAGAGATCTTATAACTAGGTTCAATGGGAAAAATGAATCACACGATGACTTGTTGTGAAAAATGTACTAATTTTGTAACCCTCCCTCTGGTGTGAGTGATTTTACCTGTAATGATTGTGAGGTTGAGTTTAAAAGGTCTTAATGTAAATTTGTAGCTCGTATAAGTGGTGTGCTAAATTACAGGAGCTCTCTCGACAGATCCTACCTATGTGAGTGTGGAGGTAGGCCACTTCCTACGAGAACTTGGCTCATTCTCAAAGACACTTATGAAATTGGGATAGCACAAGGCCGTAATATGTTGGTTATAAAGATCATGTCAACATCTTAACTATTATGTGGAAGCAATAACTTCTAACTTTCCCTAAGTAGTCATAGTTCAAGTTTAAGATCACTACGACTCTGGAGTAAAAATTATTGTATTACTAAGTGGAGGTTCAGTGCAGAGCACACCTTTATTATGCATGGTAATTTCCCTTCAACTAGTGGACCCTTTTGTTAATATTAAAATGAGTGGGGGATTGATGGATATACATTTTAATATTATTAAATATTATTGTATCTAAATGTTCTTCCTATAGCATTTTTTTACCTTTGTCCATTAGTGACTTAGTAATCTTTATGAAAATTATTCAATGGGCAAGATGTAGGAGTTTTATTTTGCCCAGTCCGTTCATTTGATATGGGTAATACTATTACTTTATTTTTAATTTCATTATTTGGCTATGTCTCACGTTGCATGGCTGTAATCTTCAGCCAATAACTCCCATTTCATTTTTGTTATGAGTCATTAATCACAATAGTTAGTGGTGGTAGAATGTGAATATAAGTTTCATGTAACTTCCACTCTTTATTGCTCTATTATCCTATTCTTTATGTATTGTAACTCTTGTAACCTTTGTAACCTCTATTCTATTTATCTTCCCATTTATTCTTCCTATTCATTGCACGAAAGATTTCTTTACCTATAAATAGAGATGGTCTTGCATGATTTTGAAATACACAAGATAATATAGAGTTAAAAAAAAAAGTTAGTAGAAAGGACAATTTATTAGTTGAAGGGAGGTATTCTTTTTGTGGAACTTTGAACTCAACTCTTGTCCAGAGTTGTTGAGTTGTTCTTTGTGAGAAGACTGTTGTATCTTGGAGGGGATAAGTTAACAAGATTACTGTTGTACCGGTGAAACAAGTTGCTGCAGTGGGATTGAATCTCCTTAAAGAGAGCAAGATATCCACGCCTCAGCAGAAGAAGAAGATAATTTTTATTTTTCCTTGCACCTGTAATTTATCAGTTGTAATATTATAGTAATTTCACCAAGTTTAGTAGAAAAATAAGTTTTACATATATCATTCCATATTGATGGTGTCCTCCCAATCCTTCAACACACCTCATCACTCCACTCCCGTCCCCTTCATTCCATATAACACTCCTATTCCCCAACCCCACTCCCGCCTACTTTAGTGTTTTGTGTAGATTATATATATATATATAAATACTTTTGGACTATACTTAAATATCAAACACAAGATCTAAGTTTAAAAAATGGTTGAAAACACTCTCTAAGAAATTATATTTTCTTTTCTATCAAACACAACCATGGTCGATCTTGAAAGATGATGGAGCAATACTTCAGCTAGCTATGCCTTATGTTTTAGTTTATGTAAGTAGAATATTTGTGCTAACCAATCAAAGAAAAGTTGAGATACGGGTAAACCATAACTACGGTTTCTAATGGATTTACAAGGGCAAGTTGGCCAAAAAGGGTCTTTTGAAAACTATTTTGTGGTTTATTAAAAAGTTGTGAAAAATTTGCCAAACACCCTTTTTAATCCACATCACCATAAATTTATCCAAATCAACAAATTCACTCACAATGTTTTTAATACTACACTTTAACCCGATATTTCCAACTTAACAAATTCATCACCAAGTTTTTAATAATACACTTCAACCCACTCCATCATCCACCATTATAAATATCTAGGTTTCCAAAAATATAAAAAAATAAATCCAATAGCTAAAAATAGAAGGTGGTTCTTTCCCTCCAAAAAAAGCTCTGATTTCGGTGTCCTTTCTAGCATTATTTTCCAGCGATCAGCTCTAAATCAGTCCACAAACCTCATAAGCTCGTCCATTACATCCCTTTTACCCCATTAGTTTGTTATCTTTTCAAACACATTTTCCACCATTGTTAAAAAGCTTTAAATCAGTCACATCAGTTAAAACTCTTTAGAAGTACATTACAAAAACTGAGGCGACTCCAAGTTCATTTCTCTATTCCATAAACCCAACAACCATCGATTAGAAACAATATTTGCATTTTTAAGTTTCTGTAGGGATATCTGTGCAATCATCGTCATTCATCGACCATGCAAACATCCCGACATAGACCCTAAGATTAATCTACCGTTGACCAAAGTTAATTCTAGGATGTCTGTTGCAGAATTTATTCTAGTTGTAGGTGATTTCATAGGATAATGGCTGAATACTCCCAGAGGTTGGAAATGGAGATCTTTACCAAGGTGACACTGCCCATTGCTGTTCACCACAACAGTTCATACGACAATTGGTTGCAAACATAAAGTAGAGCAGGGATCTAGTTTGCTCGTCGAGCAATGTGGTGATTAGTTGTCTAATGCATTCGAGGGAAAAGTTGAATCCTACGATCATAAATAATGATGCATGTGTGTCCCTCTATATGATAGATGTTGATGCATATGGGTTTATGCGTATTTTAAGGATAAATGTAGTTGACAGGTCCTTCAAAGGACCAATGAATTCATCACCGTCCCCACTTTGATACCCAAAAGTCTATGAAAATTTGAATGATTACGAGAGCGATGATGATCATCCTATGAATATGAAAGATGAATGTGTGCATATGGAATATGTTTCATCGAACTCACAAGATGTGGAAGATGACTATTTAATGGGATCACGACCAGTACATTTCGTCTCTGATAAAACCAGTTTCTATCGTGATCAAACATTTGCCGACAAGAAACAACTTAAAATATTTGCCGACAAGAAACAACTTAAAATGCTACTAGACGGAGCAGCGGTGAGGTATTCTTTTAATTAGCGTATGGAAAAGAGCTGCACCAAATTGTTGAAGGCAAAATACGTATCTCCTGGTTGTGGCTGGTTGTTGCAGGCAAAGAAGTACGAAGCCTCAGACAGATTTCACATATACAAGTATGTCGGGGAGCACTCGTGTGGTGTTTAACACGCAACCCGTAAGCATATGTAAATGTTATCCAAATTTGTTGCTTCACTATTTGTAAATCATTTTCGAGATGGTAAGGGTCCAAGCATAAGTGAAATTTAAAGGATCGTGTTCAAGGAGTTGCATTGCCACACAAGCTACTTTATGTATTGGAAAGGAAGTGTAATTGTGAAGAACATCATTCGCGGGACACCGGAGCATGGATATGCTTGATTGCCAATTTTTTCCCACATGGTGGAGTTGTTGAATCTAGGGTCTTCCTACTTTATCATGGTAAACCAGATTGATGGATCATTTATTTACTACTTCTTAGCATTTGGAGCTTGCATACGGGGATATGCCCATATGAGAAAGGTAATTACCATCCATGACACATATTTGTATGAAAAGTACGAGGGCGTGTAGCTGAGTGCAGTTGTAAATCACATATTTCCAATTGCCTTTTGTGTCGTCAAAAAAGAGAACGATGCTTCTTAGACCTTCTTCTCCCATAAGTTGAAGTCTATTATAGAAGATGAACTAGATTTATATGTCATCTCCGACAGGCACATTAGCATCGCCAATGCCTTCTTTCGGGTATATAGTTGGGCATATCCCGAACTTTGCATGAGGCACCTCACTGAAAATCTTTATGTAAATCAACACTATGGAGAACATCTTTATCTATTCTAGGCCGTGGAAAAGACGTATTCCTTTGATGATTTTAGCGAGAATTTTGAGGAATTAAAGTATAATTGACCCGAAGCAGTACATGTCCTTGAAAATGTTCTTGGTTTTGAAAAATAGAGTAGAGCACACTTCCCGAGCAATAGGTACGATGTGATGACCACAAACATTGCCGAGTCGCTCAACTCGGTTTTGATGGGTGAACGGGATTACCCCATGTCGTACATATTCAATTCAATTGCTAAAAAATTTGGGTAAAAGTTTAGGGAGCGGTATGCCTATGTCGATGGTAAAGAGAACATATTTGTTCCTTGTGCGGAAAAGATCCCAAGGGATAACAAGAGTGCGAATGATTCTTTGTATGTGAATAATCCAAACGGGGTTCTCGACCAGTACACGATGTTCGGCAATGGTGTTACTGCCAAGGTCAATCTCTTGGAGATGAGTTTTTCTTGTCGGAAATTTGACTTGGTGAAAATGCAGTGCGAAGATGCGATGGCAACTTTGCGAGCAAAGTATGGAGATAGTGTAGTTTATGGAAACTCCATCTATGAGTACTCTTCGCCAATTTATAAAGCTACAAGTTACCTCCTCGCATACTCGGAAGCAATTAACGTTGTCCCTTCAGAGGCTGAATGGAATGTGCCACAGGAATGCTATACACTAAAATTTCTCCACCCCCCTACGATTCCAAACTCAGAAAAAAGAAAGTCAAACACACTAACGGCGTCAGTGAGACATTCAAGTCTAAAAGGAGGAATAGGTATTCAATATGCAAGAAATCTAGGTACAAAAGAACCACATGTAGCATGGCCAACAAATCATAGATAGGATTTATTTTGCTTCAGTTGTAAAGCTGGTTTTTTGGGGTATAAATGTGCATTTCAGTAGAATATAACATTCAGTTGTTATCGACTTAAAGCTTTGTCTACGATAGACTACATACATTCTATGGTATATCTTTAACTCAGTCTATTAAATAATATATATTTGTTATATGATTAATCATCAAACACACTATGTAGGTATTTATACTCCCATATCTTTTTAATAGATACATTGAATTATTATTTCCTATTCCCAATTAAGTTAAAGCTACAAAGATGTCAATTCTCAAGAAAAACCACTGGAATATGCAAACCAAATGTTTTCTATTCCTACACGTATCGACTGATCATTGGTTGGATATATAAAAGGACTCTATCTATAGGTCTATAAGTACAGTCCCTATTTCTACATAGCCCTTCACTTGTCCCTAATTCCTAAATATTAGAAACCCTCTTCTTCTTCCATAAAACATCAGAAATCATGCCTTGTCGCAGAATTTCCCTTTGCCCAATCAAACGTGTTCCCCCTTGTCACTACGATTTTCTTCTACTTTAAAATGATTTTGACCGGCTATTCTATGGCCTGGGAGAAGATCTTCGCTACTTGGAGCGTGAGCTCTGATGAATTGCTCATTTTCTTTGAGCAATTATGGAGCATCTTGGAATGGACGACAATGACTACATCACCCCATCATCCCCATAATTTAGTTTACTGTTTTTTTTTGTTTATGTTGTTAAGTTTTTGTTGGTTTGTTCATTGTTGAATAAGATTTCTCAGTAGGACTTTGTTAGAAGAAAGCTTCTTCCATTTTCCCTCTTTTGCTGTAAATTTTATCAAGTAATGCAATGAACAAATTTAATGTAAGTTTCAGTTTCACTTTAATGAACAATTTCAGTTTGAACATTATGTTTACCACATTTGTTATGATTCATTTTCTTTCTTATGGAGGTTATTCTTCTGTACAAACACGAATTTAAAATATGTATGTCTCGTTCAATTAACAGTACTGTAGTTTGACTTTATTAATTTCAAGTTTCTGTAAAAGGTGATATATAGTCTATCATGAATCATATACTCCATCATTCATTGACCTTGTATGGTAGTCGATCGTAGATAATGTGAGTCGATGTGTCACTGATTAAACTAAAATGAATAGTAACATATTTTGGGACTGCTTGAACCAAATTATTAAATTAAAAATGATTTAAACAGACAATAACATATTTTGGGACCGGTCGAATAAAATAATTAAATTAAAAATGATTTAAACAGACAATAACATATTGTAGGACTGACGGAACAAAATAATTAAAATAAAAATGATTTAAACAGTGAATTACATATTTTGGGGTTGGTGGAAGAAAATAATTAAATTAAAAATGGTTTAAACAGATAATAACATATTTAGGGCTGGTGGAACAAAATAATTAAAATAAATAGATAATCTTGAGGGTCCATCGATTAGTCTGGTCTATAGACTGGTGGTGACACTTAATAGACCGTAGTAGATCATGGCTTATGTTAGCCATCGATTAGACTGGTCGACCATAGACTTACACCTTTAGATGTGCATCGATTGATATCCTAAGTATGCATAGACCACATTGATCGATGTGCACTGCCATAGACCGTCACTTGGATGTAGTTAAAAAAATAAATAAATAAATTAAAAATAAATGTAGTGTTGATTTTTACATATGTGAGTGAGTGTAAACAAGACACACAATCATATTAGAGCTTGCACAAAGTGAATTAAGGAGTGTGTGGATGGGCAGTGGTTGAATTTTCAATGTGCTAAGAGTAATATTTCTCAAAGCACAAGTATGTATTAAGGATATATATTGTATTTGATGACTACACATTCCACATACTCCTTCCGTCACCACCCCTAAATCAAAATAGTATGTGGAATGGATAGTGGTTGAACAATCATCATCCTCAATACAATATATATCCGTAATACATGTGCTTTGACAAATACTACTCTTAGCATATTGAACATTCAACCACTACCAATCCACACACTCCTTAATTCACATTGTACAAGCTCTAATATGATTGTGTGTCTTGTTTACACTCTCTCACATATGTAGAAATCAAGACTATATTTATTTTTAATTTATTTATACATTTTTTAACTACATCCAAGTGACGGTCTATGACAGTGCACATCGATCAACGTGGTCTACACATACTTTGGATATTAATTGATGCATATCTAAAGGTGTAAGTCTACTGTTGACCAGTCTAATCGATGGCTGACATAAGTCATGATCTATGACGGCCTATTAAGTGTCACCACCAGTTTAAAAAATAAATTACTGCTCCAACGATGATAAATGTCTACTTTTATAATTCATCAGTGTCAACTCTTTATTTTTACTTCATATATAAGGTCGATCATCCCTCATTATTTTATTTCATTCGTTTCGTTTTGTTTTTAAAAATTCTACAATGTCTCAAGCCTCTCAAACATCCAATTCTAAAAATACTCTAATTTGTCATTGCAGGAATGCGGCTGCCCTGAGGACATTATGAACGGACTCAAATGCAGGTTGTAAATTTTATAATTGTGTAATTGCAGGTAAGCAGTGTGTGTCTTTTTTATGAAGTTAAGTTAGTCATTATGTAATTATTATTTTTTCTAGGATAATGGAGCATGATCATTTTTTAAATGGTTTGATGAGCTATCACCTCCAACCAGTCCATCAACGTTGAGTCCGGGACCCGAGACATCAAATTTTCAAGGCTTGGCAAAATTTAATCTACTACAAAGGCTGCAACAATGCAAAGAAAATAAATATTTTCTCATGACTTTGTTCAAAGAATCCGAAGAACAGAGGGATCACTTTAAAGTGTTGCGACATGACACCAAAATAGAGAGGGATCAACTAAAACAAAAAATGATTTTGGCCGAAGAAAGGGAGAATGGCCTAAAAATGATGTTATGTGCTATAATGCTAGTATTCGTTCTTTGGAAAGGTGTAACATGAATGTAGTGATATTGAATAAATAATACTACTTCTATTTTTCTATAATGTTAATACTATTTTTGATAGAATCATGGTCGATCAAACAATACATCGACTTAAAACCGACCAACATGGTAATGATAGACCATGCAAGTAGTATACGCAAGATTATGTATTAATTCTATGGCATCAACCATACACTGCACCAACTATGACAACACCCTGCATATTCAAATGGCAATGCCACTAATCAGTTTGATAGAGATAGATTTAGTGTAGAATCATAACCACTACCATAAAATAAAATAATGTTTCTAAAAAAAAATATTTGTCCGATCCTAACTATCGATCATTCAAAAACACATTAACAATATTAACATTCAAATGTCTTATTCCCTGTCTTCATCATCAGTACAAATGTTACTATTGATTTTACCTGCGATACCCATGACCAAATCTTTTTGGTCAGCTTCAGCTCCTTTTTTCGCAGCAGCTTCGGTTGTTTGTTCATGCTCGCCTTCTTATCCTTCTATTTTAGCATCTACAGCAGCTGGTACTTCTTCGGCTGGTGCTTCTTCACTTTCTTCTCCTTTATTCTCAACATCTGCTGTTATTTCTTTTTCAGGTTCTTCTTCTGCTTCTGCAACTGCTTCTTTTGGACTTTCTTAAGCTGGTGCTTCTTCACCTTCTTCTCCTTTTTTCTCAACATCTACTGCTGCTTCTTTTTCAGCTTCTTCTTCTGCTTCTAATGCAGCTGCTTCTTTTGGACTTTCTTCTTAGCACATATCTTCTTCTTCATCCTTCTTTTCTTCTTCTTTTTCCTGTCTCACCACAACAGAGGCCAACTCATCTAATTTTCTCCCTTTTTCTCCTTCTTCATTCCTCTCCGATTCATGAAGGTCCGCCTTCACTGTATTATCATATTACAAAGTGTTGCTGATATTTAAAGCTAAAAATTCATTAACAATATCAATTATTGATTGAATGAAGTTACCTTACTGGTGTTGTCACTCATCTTGTTCCTTTTTCTTCAGTCTTTCCTCTATAATATAGGCAGTAATATCCAACACCACTTTCTTGAGCACAACAACATTCTTATGAAGATCCCTGGGGGATGAGGTGCCCGCTACATCTTTGGAGGTGCTCGGAGTATCATCATCACCAATGCGTACTTCAACGGTGTTACCACCTAAATCTCCATCATTATCACTGTCCTCATTTGAAATAAGTACAGTCACCCCTTCTAACTCTTTCTTTAAGCCATCGAGGACGTTATTCTTTACCTCATCCGTATATGGCTCAAAGTAAATCATGTAATCCATCTTCATCTCATGAAGAGTAGGGATGATGTACGGGTGCACGTTCTACAAAATATCAATTAACAATTACATAACATTTGATACAATAGTAGTATTATTATTGCATAATAAAAAATGAGTTCATACCTTGGTAATTTTTCCTTTGTACTTGAATGGGTCGCCTTTGATTATCTGATCACTTTTTGTTGTGTGCCATCTGAGGATGCGGGGAATAGGAAAGGGTTCATCCGTTGATTTTCCAGCAAATTTTCCAAGATGAGGCAAGGTCTCGTAGATCCAAACCTATAAGCAGTACATCAGTAAAGAAAGAACTCAAAGTCTATGACATAGTATAAATAAAACAAGAATCTACGATAAACTCACTAAAAGGTTTATGGTAGATACCATGAATGCCCACGGAAATTCGAATAGAGCATAGGATGCCTTCTGCTTCTCATCAAATACTTCCCTTTGCTTCTTCAGGTCACTTTTATTCTTTAGATAGTCCAGGGTCAGTTGAAATGTGTCTTTCCCCCATGGATAATTCTCGAAGAAACTCAAAGAATTTACCGTTTGAATCAGTTTCATGTCCATAACCTTCATCGAATCTTTTGCAAGCAACATGGTGTGCAAGAACCATAGTAAACAAAACTTAAACTTCTGGTCCTTGTTCATCTTATTCCCTCTGATTAGGTGTAGCAAGTTGGCTGCCATAATGTTTTTGATTGTCGTCGCCTTAAAGAAAAAATTCTCCCCCTTTGCCAATGCCCTCTTCATTTTTTATTCACTGGGGTATGATGAGCAGTTCAGCCTCGTAATCAAACAAAACTCATTCAAGACAAAGCATGAAGGTTTGTTATTAATGCAGAACCACGTCTCGTGATGCATTTTATCGTTCTTGATGCGTCGCAACAACAAATAATGGACCAACTGCCCATTGAACTTGAGATGTTCCAGTAGGTTTCTCAGGTGTCCAAAATAGGACTGCTTGAATATTTTCTTTAACTCTTGGTTGACAAGAACTTGATGGAAATCTCAATAAGAAACCATTCTTGATCTGACCGATATATTTACCGAGAAAGATCCGACCTTGTCCATTATCATTCGAAGGTCATATCGCTCAACGGAAATGAACCTTGAAAGAGATGGCATGGACAAGGTATCATTATCCCCATTAGCACTGTTTCTTCCAATATCTTCGCTCTTCACTATCACCACTAGCACTATGCGTGACAACATCTTCACTAGAATCGACGTAGTTGCTTATCTCTTTTAACTCCGAATGTGATTCGAACACCGACTCTTTATTTTTCATCCTTTTTGAGACATTTCTAACTACCTCAACTTTTCTTTTTCTATTTCGTTTAGAAAGGATGTAATTTTTTTACCCATTTTCAACACAATCTGCACATGCAGAACAAATATCCCATTTTCAGTTCATAGAATACTAGTCTATCAATAGAAATAACTCAATGCTCAAATGAACTCCCCTTCCCCCCAAAAAAATTAAGAAATACCCCACCAAAATACAATATGCAGTATCAAAACCAAACTAGTGCACCTAATCAAACTAATTAGCTATTAATCTTTTAATTTTCACTATTTCAGCCATCATATTTTAAATGAATTTCATACGTCTAAAAATTAATTTCAATCTAGGGCATTCTCATTTCATAGACCATGGATCGATTTCATAGACCAGGGGTCTACGGACAGAAACAGGTCACTATTCGAATCAAAATGCCAAAATAACTCTTCCACTATCAAACAGTTCACTACACACTTCAATAACTGAACCAAAATCCATTATACAGTATCAAAACACAACAATTTCTAAAAATCATAATAGTGCACGTAATCAAACTAATTAGCTATTAATCTTTCAATTTCCACTATTTCAGCAACCATATTTTAAAAGAATTTCATACGCCTAAAAATTGATTTCAATCTAGGGTATTCTGATTTTATAGACCACGGGTCTACGAATAGAAACAAATCACTGTTCGAATCAAAATGCCAAAATAACTCTTCAAATAACGATTATCCAACTTTTCAAAATTCTTTTGCTAAACAAAATTGGAACTAAATCAAAACTCCTTAATCAACCAAATTCAAAAAAAAAATTAAATTTCCTACATCACTACGAATCGATTAGCAAAGAAACCCATTTAAATGGATCTAGAAATGATCGCAACTTGATTTTAACTAACCTTATGATGCAATAATGACCCCTTAGCTGCTGGAGAAGAAGAAGAAACAAAAATGACAATTTTGGGATGAAGGTTTCTTAAGAGGGAGTTGAGAGAATTGAATAGGAGAGAGAGAGAAAGGTTTTTTTTTTTTTTTTTATATTGGAATAAGTGTAGGGTGTTAGTGTAGTATATTAAATTTGTAAAGTTGTAAAAATGATGAAATGGTCCCTTGGTCCACCTGTAGGCCCCACTTTTCAAACTTTTTCCAAGTTTTTATACCCTAATCCTAAAAATTGAATCAAAAATAAATTTAGTGGGTAAATGGCAAAATAGTTTTGGAAGTGGGTAGTCTTGCCAATTTTTCCTGATTTACAATGTGGTATACCTTTACTAAATTTCTAGATATGATTCTCTTGTTTTCTTCATGTAGCTTCCAAGAATTTATTTTGTAAATTGTTCTCCCCCAAATTAAACTGGCACACCCATGAGTGTATTTATACTAACATACACAAACAAATAACAGTACCCATTACTTAGAACTTAATTCCCTTAGGTTTTCACATCCATTTTTTTTAGAGGGCTTGTTTACAAGATTTTTTTTTCATTTAAAATAAAAAAGTTAAAACGATTGTATCAAAGTTCTATGGACATAAGTATATGTGCACCTCCACGTTTATTGAAGTGAGATTATTTTAAGCTTCCTTTATGCATAGAAAATCCTTTTTTATTCCAAGTCAACAAAATGTACTCCTAAACAAAGACATTCATACATTAGTTCAACCTGGTTGTCAAAGTTTAAAAATCCCACAAAGCTCCCTAGCCTTCTTTTGTCTTGTAGAAAGAGAGATTATAAATATAGATGGTATGAGTGATGAAGGGGAGCCTTGGAGTAACTAGTAAAGTTACCACCATATGACCAGGAGGTCACAAGTTCAAGTCTTGGAAACAACCTCTGGCAGAAATGCAAGGTAAGACTGCGTACAATACACCCTTGTGGTGGGGCCCTTCCTTAGACGCGCATAGCAGTAGCTTTAGTGCACCGGGCTGCCTGATCTAGGATGTATTTACACGCCTAAGAACCATAATTTACCCATATTTTAGCTATGTTTAGAGAACAAAGTGCCAAGTTTCTTATGTTTTTACTCTACTTCTATGTAATTGAGCTAACCGATGTGATTAGCATGATTTCAGGTATTAATGATGTAGATGAAGACATTATTGGACTATGGAATGCGGATGGAATATGAAACATGAGAGAGAGTAAGAGAGGTACTAATGAGGAATATCACGGCACTTTGGGGACCTGTGGATAGCAAAGAAAACTTCACATAAAAGGAAAGCAGTTTTTGGTCTGAATGTGATATATAGGAACTTTTTCTCGGGCAAACTCAATATTTTTAAATATTTGAGGACTCATTAGCAATTTATTAGAGAAGGATGTTATTAAAAGCCTTATGGCTGAATTTTTAGATTATTCAATTATTCTGTATTTTTTTTTTGGAGAGAGCAGAGAAGGGCGGCTTAGCTTGAGAGAGAGAGAAAAATGTTTTTTGCTCTTGCTCTCAGTATTCGCACACCAAGATTGTCTTCTAGTTTTTGGTATGATGAATATTTCTATTGTGATTTTCATTTTATTTATGAGTAGCTAAGTTTATTAGTTAGGTTATGGAAGCCTTGTAGCATACAATCTATTACTTTGGGTTTTGAATTCATTATGCATTGATTTGTTTACATCATACTCTCTTCGTTTATCTTGGATTCTCGTGGTTGCAAACATAGAGGATATGCCTTAAAATGCAACTTGTTTGAAAGAAAGGTTGCTCGAAAAGGAGAGTAGTGACAAGAAAATAGGATTACCAACCCCTATTTCATATGTTAATGCCTTAGAAGGATTAACTAATTGGAGATTTCGTATTGTTTTTGGTAAACACTTTTGATTCAAGAGAACTAAAGTGAATTAGTCCTTGATGGTTGAGAAAAACTAGGATTATGTTATTAAATACAATTCGTTTCTCTGTAAGCATGATGTATGTATGAATTCGTAAAGCCCAAAGTTAGAAAGTATTAAAAACTACAAGGTGGACATAACCCTAGCTTGCTCTTTCTCTAAATTTGAATACTACGACACTTATTTCATCTTGTTAAACTGAAACCATTAATTTATGAATTGAATCAAATCCCCCTATTTATTTTATGGAAACGAACGTTTAAAAGTCAACTAATCTGCATACAACTTAATTAGCACCATATTCCCTGTGGGATTCGACCCCAACCTAGTTGGGTTATATATTTGACAACGACCGCTTACTCTCTTGTAAGAGAGGTGTAATTTGGACGTATCACTGCCCTTATTTTTAAGGTGTGAGTAATGCTTTTCCTATTATGTTGTTTGACAATTCAGTTGTTTTCCCTCATCTTGATTAGCCTATCATTCTCTGGCATGCAAGACTTGAATTTCACTATAAGAGGATCTCAAGTTAATTTCATTTCCCTCCATTAAAAAGCAAGTGATCATATGGTATACAAGACTTCAGTTTTAGTTTGACAATTTAGTAGTTTCTCATACAAATTGTCTAAAACACCCCAGGCAGATTTACGTCAGAATTTTCTCAAACACCTAAATGGCAGTGGCTAAAACAAAAACACAAATAATATAATACACAATCAATAATTACGTGAAAACAAAACATATTCAAGGATGGGCTACATTTACAAATTTGGTATTCAACAGAAGCATAAAGAAGTGCAAAACCTCCTTTGTAGGCAAGCAGGGCTTCTTCAGTTATTTGTCCACCACTTGCATAGGATAGGAAGGAAGAGAAAAAGAATTTTACTTCAATCATCTCAATGAGTATCATAGAATCAGTACATGTTGAAACGTAAAATAAATCGTGTCTCAAATGTAAAACAACAAAACTCCAATTATCTTAGGGTAAGGCCAAAGAAGGATCAGAGCCATTTGATTGTGCCGCTACAAAACCTAACCATACTACTCATGATAAAATGAACTGCGACTTCTATCTCTTCTTGTATAATTGTCTGAATGCTTGCTTGTATACTTGCCTGCATATTTGTCATTCACTGGTCTAGTACACGGTTAAGAATATGCTCAAACTTTGGTGTTTCAACAATATTTTGAAGAGTAACAGTAGGATCAGGAGTAGCAGAGGAAGAAGAACTAACAAACAATGGATCACGTCGAAAACCAGATTCTAAACCAAGACCATATACTTTTCCTTTCTTTGGTCGCCCAACTACATCTATCCATGAATTCAGTAGTTGCTTATCTGGTACAGTTTGCAACAAATTTACAATATTATATTCATTAGCTTCTTTTGTTTCCTTATCTCTGCTACTTGGTATGTTCCTTTCTATAGATCCTACTTCACTACCATTTTTATCCCTTGGGTACAAGTACCTTTCACATTCATCTTGACCCTCTTTGTAAACATATCCTAGAAAAATTTAAGGAAATTTACAACAATATACTTAGTGAAATCTCACAAGTGGGATCTGGCAGGATGGTGTGTACATGGACTTTACCCCCACCTTGGGAGGTAGAGAGGTTACTGGTGAGGAAAGAAAGTCGTGATAGGGGAGTAGCCAGAGTAGAGGCGCCATGGTATCAGAGCCTATGCTAATTAAAGTTATGGAAGTAGTATATGTTTGGAGTTATTAGATTAATTTGGGAAAAAGAAAACAATGAAAAAGCCAAGACAATATACTAAAGAAAACATGACAGAACATACTAAAAAAGGAACAGTAGCTACAACAAATAGGATGATCAAAAAAATTAAGGTAAAGTTACTATAAATAAGAAAAACCATCAAATAACTAAAAAAGGTAAGTTTCTATCAAAAAAGAGTTCATCTAACAAGATCCTAAAATTAACATTTTTGGTGCAGCTAACTAAATAGACAAATAACCTGCAACTCAATAGAGTAGGCTGTAGACAGGCGAAAATTGAATTAAGGAAGCCAGAAAATTAATCATTTATTGACAATTTATTATCGACATATGTGTGAAATAGTGAATCAAAGACAAAGCTACAGATAAGAAACAGAACAACATAAAATTGAAGAAAACAGTTAGGTCTAATTTGTTTGCATTTAATGAAGGACTAAATAATGGTTTAAACTTAAAACCATTAAGTACATTTGTTTTTATTAAGATTTTTAGCTATTAATGGCTTTGAATAGAGCTTGATCATTCAAATATACAACCAAATCTTAATATCATTAAGAGGTATAAAATATTTACCACTACTCTATCCACAATAGCAAGCACCATCACTAACCACCTCTACCACCAACCACCTCCACCATCACGATTATCATTGACAACCAACGTCACTATCAACCATTACTGTCAGCTTCTGCCACACCTACCACCTCTATTATTCTAGTTATTTTTACTACTAAGACCATTATAAACACTAACGGCCTCTATTATTCTAGTTATTTTTACAAGTAACACCATTATCAATACCAACGGCAATGCCAGTGCCACCACCATCATTAACCAATATAGGTCAATCCCTACTACCGACTAGCGTTCTTAGAAGCACTTTCATCAACGCATAATGCGCTGATGGGATGCGATGCGAGGCTGTGATGATTTGAGTCTTTGATGTGATACAATTTTACTGAATCTGGCGCATCACTCTCTGTTGCGTGATGCATCCCAATGCATGATATGACCCGATGTGCTCACATCTTGTTTTTTTTTTGTAGGGCTAATTTTTAATTAAAAAATAGTCTAGCAATTTTTTGGGGTAAAAAAAGAGACACGATATTGTAGTTTTAGGGTTATCTATATCATTGAAGTAGTAGTTGTGACTTATCTTCTTCTTCACTGAAGTTGCGACATCACTACTGCTACTGCACCATTTTGCTACTGCACCATTTTGCTACTGCAAAGTTAAGGTAATTTTTCTTCTTCCTTCTTTCTTCCTCTCTATTTTGTTGCTTTGATTCTATCATTTTTTACTTCTTTTGCTTTTTTTAACTGATGCTTTGTTTCTCTGCCTTCTTCTTCCTTATTATTTTTCTCTATTTTCCCCTCTATTTTCTATTGTTATTTCTTTCTCCTTTCTATTTGTTGCGACTTTTGTTTGATTGTTTTTGAATGCTTCATTACAATAATTTTTAATGTCTAATCCTAATGTTCAGGAAAGCGTAATGTGTAAAAAGGCAACAACACTCTGCATCATGCATTACACGAAGCATGAAGTGATGCAAATGCATCATTAAAATGGAGCAGTGAAGAAGAAAAAAATTACAGCAGGGGTAGTCGCACAATGAAGAGGTAGAAATCGCATCAGTGGACTTTAAAGTTAACCTTAGAAAATTGCAGTAGTGATAGTCACTACAGTAGACTCTCTTTTTAATTTTAAAATTTATCCTAAATATAAAAAAGTGACTTTTTTTAAATTTAAAATTGACTTCAAAAATAAAATCAACATGATGCACTTGCATCAGCCATATGTAGTGATAGTGGCTCGCATTGCTTTATTTCATTATGTGAAGATGGGAGCAAATTTCTGAATGTTGTTTGATCTTGCTTGGAAATATTTTAAAACGACAAGTGAAACCAATAGGGACAAAGTTACATGTGTTTTTTTGTTTTTGGACGTTTAATGACAAAGGTTTTCACTATAAGAAATATCTTACTGGTAATTATAGTGATGTGCATCAATATAAGAAGTGCCTAGATACTATGAGAAAAGAAACTAAAGAGTATGTTGGTCAAAAAAAAGATCCAAAACGTCAGAGTTATCTCCACCACAAGTTACTAATCTTGATGATATGATGAATTAGAGGCTGGAGAAGTTGTTGATTTGTCACTTACCTTCAGCATCACAAAAATAATCACAAAATGCATTAGTCTATTCAAGTTATGAATCAATCAGTACAAAAGGTCTAATAGATACTTACTTCCTGTTGAAGCCAGTATATAATTCAGGGAAAGGTGATAAAAATATCCAGGCTGTGGACAAGGGAATGTTGAGGAATTGTATTGTTTCGACCTTTTCATGGTGGTTGTATGATGCAAGGAAACACTTCAATGGTATCATTTAAGACACTTTTATAGACATGATCGAGGCCATAGGACAACGTGGTCTGGGGATGAAGCCACCCACTTATTATAAGGTTAGTATCACTTATCTAAATTAAAAAATGGAAGATGAACAAATAATTGTGGAGCAATATCGGGTGGAATGGAACAAGTTTAGATGTTTCATTATGATGAATAAGTGGACAACAAGAACTGAAAAATGATCATAAATGTGTTGATGAATTTTTCAAGAGGAAACTTTTTCTTTAGTCAATTGATGTTAGCAACTCATCCACTGATTCCATCAGAATGTTCTCTTTGTTTAAGAGTACCATAGAGAAGATTAGACCAGAGAATATTGTTCAAGTGGTTACAGATAATGCAGTTGAAAATATTAACGTAGGTTCTATGATAATGAATGTGTTCCCACATATATATTTTACTCCATGTGAATCCTATTGTGTGAATTTGATAGTCGGGGATATTTTCAATCAAAGACCCTTTCAAGATA
Source organism: Capsicum annuum (assembly GCF_002878395.1). Taxonomy (NCBI): domain Eukaryota; kingdom Viridiplantae; phylum Streptophyta; class Magnoliopsida; order Solanales; family Solanaceae; genus Capsicum; species Capsicum annuum. The sequence continues at coordinate 36,365,665 of NC_061115.1, forward strand.
TTTTTACAAAAGTAGTTAAAGTGCATTCTTACATTTTTCAAAGGCGTTTATTGTTTAATATGATGAGAAGATTCACTAATCAAAGAAACTTGGAGAAACCTATCAAGACTAGATTTTCTACTGCTTTCTTCATCTTCCAGAGGATGCTCAAGTAGAAGTCAATTTTGAGAACCATGTTTATTTCAGAGAATGGAATAATAGTAAATTTATAAAACAAATGTTAGGAAAAGAGGCTGTATGGATAATGCTTTCATTCTACTTTTGGAACAATATTTCTTACTTTCAAAAAGTATGTGGTCCCTTGGTTACAGTTCTTTGTTTGGTAGATGGTGAGGCAAAACCATCGTGTGTTACGTTTATAAAACGATGAGTAAGGTTAAGGAGGCTATTAAATTTTTTTTTGAGGATCATAAATATGCAAAGATTTATGAGATTATTGATAAAAACTGAAGATATTAGCTCCACAAACCATTGCATGCCGTTGGTAATATCTTGAGCCCATCATGCTATTATGATCGTAAGGATAATTTACTGAATAAGAATTTGATGATGGAATTCCATACGTGCATTGCAAGGATGGTAGGTGATGATGATACACAAGATAAAATAACCAATCAGATTAGTTCTTACTAAAATATTAAGAGACTTTTTGGAATACCAACCGCTGTAAGACAAAGAAACAAGTAATCACCAGGTAAATGAATCCTATGGTTCTATTAAATTAACAATCTAAGTTATTTACTTACGGTTGCTGGTTTTGAATAATAAATTTACTTTAACAGATGAATAGTGGAGGCTCTATAGTTCAGAAACTCCAGAGTTACAAAAGTTCACCATCAAAATATTTGGTCTATCTTGTAGCGCATCTAGGTATGAAAGAAATTAGAGCATGTTTGAACATGTAAGAGAAAAATAAAAGTTTTAGTATATTGAAATAAGTATATTATATCTCAAATGTATTGACTTTATGCTTGTCAATAATCATTTGCAGATCCATACCAAAAAAAATAGACTACATACCAAAAAAAGAAATAGACTAACTCTAAAGCGCCTTAATGACTTGATATTCACAAAGTACAATAGAACATTTAGGCATCGTTACAATGCTCACAAAGGATTTGATACAATTATCTTGGACAACATTGATGGTGCCATTAAATGTCTAACTAAAATTGAGAATGTTAAAGATGAATCCAGTTTTGATTCAGATACTGATTTCACTTGAGGTGTTGCTGCTGAGGCCAGTAGAGTTGATGAGCGTCGTTATAGTTTAAGGGGTATTGTTTATTGTATCATTTTTGTGGTATTTTAAGTCATAACATACTGTTCGAATGCTCAATTAGGTCTTTTTTATGTTAAATTGCACTTTAATTCAATGATGTGATCGCATCGCATAATGCGTGATGCAAAGCCTTGTCGCTTTTTTCTGTATCACGCTTACCAAAACACTGTTACCTACCAACTCATCTACCACAACTAGCACCATTGCTATCTACCACAACACATCATTAATCTCTACACAATCTTTGGCCACCACTACCACAGTATTACCACTGGTGTCTCCACCTCTACCATCACTTCAACCACTATTATCACAACATCTATATCTACTAACAACAATCTCTACCATCATAGCTAACAACGTCGCCTACTACCACCATCACATCGTCAACCATCATACATTTATTTTTCAGTCATCAAAATCAGCATCTCCAACTACTATGGTCAACCAACTTCACATCACAACCACTGCCACCACTATCAATCTCCACCATTATAACAGTTACTACAATACCAACCATCTCTACGATCGTAACTATCACCACTAACATTACTAGTCACTAACATCAATCATTACCATCACCACCACTATTATAATCACTAACAAACATAAATATTTCTCTTTTCAGTAAAATAATAATTTTATTATATTAGATAAAATATTCCTTTATTATATAATTCTTTTTTACTTAAATTATATTTTGTATTTTATAGACAAATAAATAGATTTTTCACATACAGTTGTTGAAAAATAAAGTCTTAATCATTCAACTTTCAGATTTAGAGAGAACATCATAATTGTTCAAATGTGCATTCAGATTCAGACGTTTGATTTTAATAAAAACCAATGTAGCCTTAGTTGAGAGCCTACATTGGTTTCACCATTATGCTTACTCTTTCAACTCATAATGTTGACAAGAATTATTAATCATCCTAGTTTTCAAATCCTATATGATAGTGAGAAAATATAGAAGAATTATTTGTTGATTATTTAAGAGAAATATGATGGTGAATGGAAAATGGAGCTAAGTAGACATAATTGGAGATTTTTTTTGAAATGGGTGATTTGACAATTGAAGAATTATAAAAAAGGACATTACTGGGACATCACTTGGAACCATGAAAATTTAAGGAATCACAATGTTTAGGTGATTATGGATACTAGATAAATAATTCGATAACAAAGTTTCTTGTAAGAAAAAACTTAGCCAATCTTGGCCTATTGACTTCTCTGCTATTTAGTTGTGTAGTACATGGGAAAATTGAAGGAAAGATGTCTTTTAAGTCTTGAATGAAGGATTGGTGACATTGACCAACTTAAAGGGTCAAACATCATTAGGAAACTTGATTAAGTTAATTTTGGACTTGATTAATATTTTCAAAACTTTCTAATCTTTTCAAAAATACAAATCAACCCAACCCACACCCCTCTTCAAGACAAATCAACCACCCTCAGTCTTTCTCCTCTCTCTCGACAGCTTCTCTTAACTCTTCCTAACTAATAGTTCTGTAAATTTCTCCTTTCAATCCTCGACGACTTCAACATCCAACGAAAAATAGTTGGGCGTCGAGTTCATTTTGGACTTCAACTTTTAATCAACGTGATAGCCTTGATCTCCGGCCACAACAGCTTTGAATTCTTCAACCTTCAATTAACGTGATAGCCTTGCTCTCCAGCCTCAACATCTTCAAATTTATCATCATTCCTTTTCTTTTTTTCATAGGTAAAAAATTATGGCCTTTTTAGTTTTGAAGAAAATGAGAAACTTGAGTCAACTTCTCTTATAGTATTGGTTAAAAATTTTAATATTTGTTGCTTTAATTTGAAATGCGATCTCAATAAAAATCTAATTTTTAGTTTTTCATTTCTTCCCTTTTCAAAGTGAATTATGATTTTTTGTTGTTTGTTATGTATTTTTGAAGTTTGATTTTTGTTGTTTGTGTTTATAAAAATAAAATAAAGATTTAGCTTGATTTGTTCTATTCTTGTTCTTGGTAAAACTTGTGATATTGTTGTTTTTTTTGTTGAACAAAATCGTGATACTATTTTTTGTTTTATCCAATAGATTATCCATCTGGTGCAACAAATCAACCATCTGATGCACCAGAAGAACCATCAAATTATAATTCTGATGCAACAGATTAATCATCTAATGCAACAGATTTAGCATATGATGCAACAGTTTAACTATTTGATGCAATAGATTAACCATATGTTGTAATAGATTAAGCATCAGATAAAAAATCCGATACAACTGATTAACCATCTGATGTAATTGAAGAACCATCTGATTAATGATCTGATACAACAGATAAACCTTCTGTTGGATAAAATCCTATCAACTCTTCTAATAAGACATGTCCAAGACATGATTTTTCTAACTAATTATTCATCTGCCGTGATAGACGACCCAATATTGGAAGAAATCTAAACAATATTGACCGTTGATAACTATTCTAATAGATCACTTATGTGTTGCACTAGATGTATGACCTATGGAACAGACCATTCATCTTTCTCAATGGATGAGTGAAATATATGCAGGTTAGTTAACTGTTCTGACAGATCACTCATATGTTGCAACATGTGTGTGATCTGTTACACAAACCATTCATCTTTCTCAACAAATTAGTGATATGTTTTGTATTATTGCAATAGATTATTTAGCCATTTCTATGGGATATTTAACTATTCCAATAGATCACTCATATGTTGTAATAGATAATGTTGCAATAGATGTGTGATCTGCTGTACAGACCATTCATTTTTCTCAACAGATGAGTGATATATTTTTTATTATTGCAATAGATTACTTAGCCATTGTAATAGGTTATTTAACTATTCCAACAGATCACTTATGTTGCAACAATGTATGATCTGTTGCACAGACCATTCATCTATATTAAAAGATGAGTGATACATTTTGTATTATTACAACAGATTGCTCATCTACTACAATAGGTTTGTTATATTTTGCAATAGATATACTACCTGGTGCAATAGATAAATGATCTATTAGAACTGTTATTTTACTCTTTTGCTTGTTAGATTTACTGTTATCCTTTTTTTAACGATGCATTAATCAACTATAATATATTTTTTTTATGTTCCTGTTAATTTTAGATAATATGGCTCCCAAAAGAACAGAATCCAAATCAAGTCTAACTAAAAGAACAAGTGAAGCAGCTAGACTACATCCACCACTCTATGAGCTTATTTTTTAAGCATTATCTCAATCAGGAGCAGAATATCATGAACACAGGGAGGAGGAATATTTCCAAAGAGATTATCCAAATGATAATAGCCCTTCCGCCGAAGAGTTGGTCAAAACCTTCGGCATTAATCGTTATCCTGTGAGAATACAGTGCGATGGTGCCACAAATTTTAAGGGTGATTTCATGGTTAAGTCATTCATGGGAAAATCATTTGATGCCTTCAAAAAAATACCTTGAGAACAAAAATTAGATGCTTATTTTAGGGACAACTGCTTTGGAAAATAACTTGATTTGTCAGAGGAAAACAATGCTTGTTTTCAAATGAAAATGGTATATGAACTTTTCAAGCATAGGTTTATGTATGAAAAAAAAGATAAGATGGATGAGGTATGAATAAATTACTGTGGCATACCTGTTTGTTTTTATTAGAAGGAGTTTGCCATAGTTACCGGACTAAAATGTTATCCTCTTTCTCAAGTTATACCTATTCTAACTCAAAAAATAAAGCACCTCATGCACGCAAAAAAGGAAAAGGCAAGTCGTGTGATCGTGATGACCTGATGTCCATTGTTGTTCCAAGCTTTAAAAATAAAAAATTTGATAGAAGCGTTGAAAGGTAAAGATCTTTCAAAGAAGCATAAGCAGTCATTGTGCTTGGTTTGGTTTATCCAGAATATTTTTTGGGCGAGATACGTTAACAACAACATAAGATTTATTTAATAAAGCTCTCCAAGGATCTTGATGCGTTTAACAACTATTATTGGGGTTATGAAAGCTTCAAAATGACTTTCCAATATTTGTTGACTCTATTAGCGCCAAAAACAGTCCACTTATATGGCTTTCCATAGGATTTCATGATAAATATTTTGTTTCTTTCTTTTATTATGATATCATTAATTTTTTTACTCAATAATGGTTTTGATTTATTGGCGTTATTTTATAGGCTTAGGCGTTTGAAGCCATTCCTCATTTGAGACAACAAGTGAACAACTAGGAAGAAGTTTTTTGTCCAAGAATCTTGAGATGGTTGTCGGCCAAAACTGATAAAAATACAAAATTTCTTGATCTCTTCAACCCCCCGAAGAATGAAGTAAGTCTAATTATAATTAAATTTTTATTTTAATTAATGATTTTTTGAATGATCTAATCATCATTCTAATATATGTAATGATTTATGTTAGATTGTGCATCCGTCGCTAGTTCTTACCAATTGAGAGTTGAAGATGCCATTTTTTCTTACTTTACGATCTGTACAAACTTTATCAAATCCTAAGGTCATCGAAAAAATAAAAATGAAATTGTTTGGAGCAACAACCATTACAAGAAAAATAATTTTGGAGGATGGGCTTGTTGTTGTTGATGGTCTTAGTGGTGATGGAGCTATTGGTGGTAGTAGTGGTGCCGCTGTTAGTGCTAATGATGCTCCTCTTATAGTATTCAAAACAAACCATTATGAGTATGATCCTACTGGTTATACAGATTTTGCCTCTCCCAGTGAATATTCTACATGCAAATGTCAAGACTGCAAGGTGAAACATGATGTAGTGGTTAATGCTATTAATGCATTAACTACTTATGTAAAGGAATGGATATCTAAGATAGGTTTCATTTGATCAAAGAGAATTTTATTTCCATCCACTCCATTAGAGATCAAGGCTAAGAGGAAAAGGAAAGTAATTTCTAAGGCATTATCAAGCATCCAAAAGAGCAAAATTGCAACTTCTCTGTCCATGTGTTGTACTAAGCAATGTAAAATGTTCAAAGGAGAGCATCATGAGCTGAACAAGGTGAATATATATGTCTTCCAACTAACAAACAGACACATTTCTGTTTCAACGGATGACACATCTAATGAAAATTATCAAATAGATATATACATCTGTTGCAATAGTTGACTAACTTATTGTACTAGATAAAGTACCTGTTGCGACATATGTCTCGTCTGTTTTAGAAAATCAAATAAATCTTTGTACTGCTTTTATTTATACCAACAGATGACCTATCTACTACAATAGATGAGTCATCCATTGGAAATTATCATACAGGTCTTCCTCACGTAGAAATTTAACCCAACAATTGATTCATTGTTGCAATAGAAATATAATCTATTTGGGACAATTTAAAATAAGAGGAAGACGTATTTAATTTGCTAGAACAGATGAGTTATCCTTTTTTGTTTTGTTGTATCTCCGTTATTAGCATTGACGAATTCTGACTTTCCAGGTGGATGTAGAAGCTACTGCTGAACAACATTGACAATATGCTACTCCGCTCTTTTTATGGAACTACGGAGAACAAAAAGCGCAGAAACCATACGTAAGCAACAATAAATATCCACGACGAGCAAAGCCAAATTCCATAGCACCAGATGAAGAACAACTTGTCCATATTAAGTAAATCTTTATAGCTTGAGTGTGTCAAAATAATAACCTCACCCTTCCTTAGGAATCCTTGGCTTCAATACTTAAATTGTTGGTGTATTTATTGAGATCTATACCCATAAATTTTTTTTTATATTTTGTTTATTCGTTGATTTTATTTCAACTAATTTCTTAAGGCTTCGATTCATTTTATTTTGTCTATGAATTTTATTTTTTCCTTAGATTTGAACTTATTAATTGAAATAAAATACTAGATTCAAATATTGCTAATGATAATGTATTTATTGCAACAGATGGAACATCTGTTGTAAAATATCGAATAGATTTGACATATGTTGCAACTGGTAGGTAGTTTATTGGAATTTATCAAACAGGTCTCCCCACTGCTGAAATAATAGACTTAGATAGAAACACGAAACATTGACATAATAAACAGATGATCAACCTATTGCAACAGATAAACTATATGTCAAAACAGGTAGAATATCTGTTACAATAGATGGAGAATTAGTTGCATTATAAAAATTCAACTTTCATTGGACATAAAAAAATTGCCACAACATGTAAAAAAGTGAAAGTGAATTGAAATAAAAAAAGCAAAACCCATCGAGAGTGTTCAGTTCAAACACCTAAAATAAAATTGGCATCAAGTAGACAGTGTTCATTTCAAACACGTAAAATAAAATAGGCACGACTGTGTCAGGTTGGAACTTTTTGATGACTTGGCCTCTGATTTTTCCCCCAACGATCATTTTTTTCCCTAATGTCTTATATATTCATCTTCTTCCTAAAATTTAACCCTAAATTCCCAAATCTTCTTCTTCATCATTATCTTTTTTTTTATCTATCCAAATTCTTCAAATTAAGTGCATTTGGTCTTTCTTTTCTTCATTTTTTTTCCATCTGAGATTGACAATGTTGAGCATATCTTCCACTATATTTTGTGATAATGATTTTTGATATTGTAAGTGCGGTCACGAAGATCTATTGAGGACTTCTTGGACTCAACAAAATCTAGGTCGTAGGTTTTTTACTTATAATATTTCAAAGATTTATATTTTTTTATTTAATTAGTTGATTAATTATTGACTTGTAATTATTTTGGAATTGTGTTCTAGTTTTTATAGAAATTGGGTGGATGCGATTACTTTTATTGGTATGAAGAATGACACCCTTCACAAACAAATTGTGTAATCTGGGGTTTGTTGAAGAAAGTCAAGACTTCTGAAGAGAAACAAAATCGCAAGAAGATACTACATTGTTGCCGTTATTGCTACTGGTTTGCTGGTGTTGGGCACATGGAATTTCAAGCCTAATTGATGAAATTTTTATGGTGGTGTATTTGCTACTAGTTTGGTGTTGTCAAGCACATAAATATTCAAGTGTAATTGTTGTAAAATATCAAACCGATTCAGGCATATATTGTAAAATTTAGGTCATCTATTAGAAATTATCAAATAGGTCTCCCCGCTATTACAACATATTAGACTTAGATTAGATAGAAATAACATCGGCATAATGCAACAGATGACCAACCTATTGCAACAGATAAATTATCTGTCAGAACAAATAGAATATATTTTACAATAGATTCACAATCTATTGCATTATAAAAAACTCAACTTTTATTCATCATAAAAAATTATTACCACTACATGTACATGTAATTTAAAGTAAAGTAAAGTATGACTTGAAATAAAAAAATATTATTTCACAAGCTCTTCTATATATACTAGCTCTAAGCATCCAGTTAGTACCCTATAAGCCCAGATCTCTTGCAGGTTTTCCATAGAATTATCGCACAGAAAGGTCGTTGGCTCGGCCATTTCTTTGCCGGTAAATAAACATTCGGTGTACGCAAGAGTGTGCGAGCCGCTTGTGTAACCGGTATCATATTTTAGAAGGGTCATGTCCTTGTTTGGGCCTTCAAAATACCATGATTTCTTCATCAAAACTTTCTTTGGAAAATGATTTATCAGTTTACTCTCCCTTAATAAGATGGGCAACAGCTCCACTAGTGGCTGCACAAGAAGAAAATGATCGACATCATTGATGGCAGGTTCATTGTAGTCATAAAGTTTGATATTTCCCTCCTCGAGTAGTATCTCAATAGTCTAATAATGTATTCTATTCACGCTAATGACTTCAATAATACTCTTTGCCTTGGTCCATCTCTTACTGTATGGATTTGTCCTCTCACGTCTAACATAATTTTATACTATTGAGTTGATTTTACTTATCTTTGAGCTTTTTGCAGAAGTCAAGGTCCATTATCCTATCGGCAGCATCATAAGCTTCCAGGTACGTTAATTGTCTTTTCCTCAAAAGGCAGAGAATTTTGTCAATATGTTTTGATATAAGAAGACAATTTTTAAATAGGTTAGTAATAGTAAAGATGGTCCATCTGTTGCATAGGGTGCTCTGAATCAATAATCCAATGCAACTTAAGCAACAAATGGCTAGTAAGTTGTAACAGAACTACTACCAGTTGCACTGGAATACCCAGCTATTGCGTAGCTTCTTCTTCATGGGGTAGATTAAATTAGAAGGCTAGGTTAGGAAATGTAAACTTGCCTTGTCCTCATAACACATACGCATATTTGTCATAGTCTGGAAGTCTTAGGGGAAAAAAGGGAGGCTTGGGGTAATTTGGTACGCCTGTCTTGGCATTCTTGGCCTGTCGTACATCCCTCTTCTCTTTGGCACCAAGTTCTGCATATATGTCCACCTTATTGAATGGCCCCTAAACTTCAATAGCTTTTTGAGAGGGAGGATTTGAAATTATTTTTTATTTTCGACAGGAAAGTACGTCGGTTATTGCTTTTTTCTTCCTCCTAACCAACACTGTAGGAGTGTATCGCTCCATCAAATTCTTGAATGGTATCACACCCCTCTTGGATCTAAATTCCTCAACAGCTTTAGAGATAGCCTTTACTTTTTCAAAGAGTTTATCCTTGCTGTCTTTGCACTCTTCGCATTTGCAATGAGAACACGAGGGGGGAGAGGGGTGAGAGGGACATATATAAGGGTGAAAAGAGGTATTTTCAAACATATTTTTTTCTTAAGCATTAACATGCTCATTATCACGAGTGGTAGCAACATCTGGATGCCTACTACCAATACCAACAACTCAACCAGAAGAAGCACCCGGATCTTCCTTAGTAGGTTGGTCATGAAGAGCCTTAACATTAGGCTGACCTTGCCTAACTGCTCTTCTTATGGCTGTTGCTCCAGCCAATTCCATCCTTATAAACTCTACCCTTGGTTCTGCTATAGCATCAACGTGACCTAGAGTAATATAACAAGTCATCAATGACTCCTCCTCAGTAGGCACGATCCATGGATGCACAACCTAGAAAAAAAGATAGATACATTTAAATCATATAATATAATAATTTTAAAGTTAGGTTAACATTTTAACAGTCAACTTCTACAACAGATTAACAATATGTTGCATCATTTACCTATCTGTTGCATAGATTGCAATAGATGGTTAAAATTCAATTTAGTCGGGTTCAGAGAATTAGAGCAACACATGGATAAACTGATGCAAAATATCAATCATCTATCACAACATATTACCAATCTATTTAACCAGTTATACAAGACGGGTAATCTATTGGGTTACATGTTATGAAACAGATGATCAGTATGTGTATTAATAATATGTTACATCAGATTGCACATCTTTTGCATAATTTGCTATAGATGGTTAATTTGTTAGGAGTTGGGTTCAGAAAACCAAAGCAACAGATGGGCAATCAGATGCAAGCTATCCATTTTCTATCACAATAGATTATCCATTTGTTGTACGGGTTGACACAGGACGGGTAATATGTCGCAACAAATGCCCCATCTGGTGCATCAAATATAACATCTGTTACACCAGATGTAATAGCTGTTCAATATCTTTTATTGAGTAATATTAGTTTACTTGAAGAAGATGTACTGCATCATTCGGAGTGTTAAAGAGATCAGCCTCCTTAGTTTTGGTATTGCTCTTTGCAACCAACCACCTAAACATACTTGGATGAGAAACCTCATTTGGGTAATCCATTACCTGCTTTCAGAGGAAAGGAATGACTTCAAATGCCCAAACCTAAAAAATGTAAATTGGAAGAAGTCATAATAACTATATTCAATATAACTTAATGGATGAGTTAAAATAGTGATTAATTTTACCATGAAAGCCCAAGGAAAGATGTATAATGTGGTCATCCTTGAGGATAGCTTTGTCAGTAAATATTGGACAGTCAAGTAGAAATTGTCATATCCCCAGGAATAGTTGTTGAATTTATCAAAATCTTTAGCACGCGCCAACAAATCATCTTCTATGACCTTGTTGGCATATCTTTCCAATATAAACAAATGGGCAAACCAAACTAAGCACAATTGCTCTCTGTCCTGCTTTGGTATGATTTTATCCATAAGATCTGTCAACAAATCCGATGATTTATAGCCACATTAAGTAATGTCAAACAACCCATCTATTTTTTCCTTGCTTTTTCTTGCCTTGGATCTTTTGCGGGGTATTCCCTTGGCGATTGGTGGTTCTTCTGTATGATGGTATCTCAAACCCATCACTAAGGCAAACTCTTGCAAGCCAACACAAATCGGCATGCCCCAATAGTTGATCCAGATTTCATCCATCTTTTTGCCCCCTTCTTTAAATTTTTATCATTCCCCACCTACTTGATCCTGTGCTTGAGAATACATATACCATCCTTATTTGGAAATGGGCAGATGAGTCCTCAACCAGCTCAATAAAGCATCCAAAGTAGCTCTTTCTAAAAAGTCCATCTATCTGTTAGTCCTTCATAATTTTCCTAAAATAAATAAATTTACTCCCTATCTAACATTTAAGTACAACTTCACCAGTTAGTTCTTCTTCTACTTTTTTTCATTTATCGGCATCACAACTTGAAACTTTTCAATACTAAAAGTTTTGACAGAATCATGCTGGGATGTCGATATTAATTCATGCCCCATTAGTGATCTATTATCATCATGTTGATGATCATCCTCTTTCTCTTTATATTTCTCACTCTCTAATTACTCCTCTTTTTTACTTTTATTTTCTTTATCACCATCTGCAGACCCTTGTCCACCTCCCTCAACGTTGTTTTCATATCTTTCCTCAGCTTTACTTTGTTTCCCAGACTGAGATTGTTCAGGAAGCTCTTTCGAATCCCTCTGTACTGTAGCCTTTTTTTGGGGTGGTCAGACATTTATCAACTATCACTTTATTTTCTTTTGGGAGACATGTTTTACCAACAAAAAACAGAAAAATATTACATTACAATTAATGTTTGCATAAATTTTAAAAAATACATTACAAACACCACCAATAATGACACACCAACAACCACTTCCACCACAAATACCACCAACCAATGCCATAGATACCACAAATACCAACACCATTGACAGCCACCACAAACATGACAAACCAATGCCACCACAAACACCACAAACTAATGCCACCAACAGCCACCACCAGTGCCACGACGACGACGACGATGACAAACACCACCACCACAAACACCACAAATACCATCCAACAATACAACAACAGTTAATGAAACACTGTGACAAAAACTAGGGTTTTTCAAGTTCTTCCTATGATTTTACCATAAAAACTCAAAATTGTAAACCTATTCTAGTAGATATTACAACTAAAAGTTATTCTTTTCAACATTAACTTAAAAGTCCTTAATTTTAGAAAAAATAACTAATATAGAACTCTGTTACCTATGAAGATAGAGAAAATAACTGATACAAGCAAGAATGAAGTCAAAAATAGCACCTATATGGTTGGAAATAAGAAGAAAATTGATTTATTGTGATAGGTAGAGCAATTTGTTAAGTAGTTGTAGTTGTTGTCTATACTGTATAATTGAGTGAGAAAGAGAAAAGAGCAAAAACTAAAGATTTGAAATAATAAAACATTTTTCTAGCAAATGGATGATTTGTATGGGTTGATTTGTATTTTGGTAAAGAATGAAAAGTTTTAAAAATGTTAATTTGGTCTGAATTGATCTTAATTATTTTTTAAAATTATAAATGATATATATAATTTTTAACCCTCTTATTATGCAATTGCCAAAAGACTCAATTGAAGTTGTAGTTGACCGTATGAACTCACCAACCCCTGGTCCTAGATTAATCAATTTAGGTATATGAACTCAATTGAAATTATGTAAAACCAAATGTTAAACCTATTGCATCAGATACTCATCTGTTGCAAATTATCAAACAGATTAAGTAATCTGTTGCGACAGATAACCCATCTGTTGTAAATTATCAAATGGATTATCACAAGTCACAACAAATTACCTATTTGTTGTAAATTATCAAATAGGGGCTGCCATCTATTGTAGTTGATCCTATGAGAACTCCCCTGGTCCTAGATTAATCAATTAAGGTATTGGTATAAAATATGAGGTAGCAAGAATTTGTTCAGTTTAAAGTGATTAATTGGTGACTCTGGTTGGGAGGAACGCAATACCATCTCATTATTCAATTGCCAAAAGACTCAATTAAAGTTGTAGTTAACCCTATGAGAACTCACCCCTAGTCCTAGATTAGTTAATTAAGGTATTAGTCTAACATATGAGGTAGTAAGAATCGGTATAGCTCAGAGTGATCGATCGACGACTCTGGTCGGGAGGAATGCAATACTGTCTCATTATTCAATTGATAAAAGACTTAATTAAAGTTGTATTTGACCCTATGTGAACTCACCCCTGGTACTTGATAATTAATTAAGGTATTGGTATTATATATGAGGTAGTAAAAATTGGTTCAGCTCAGAGTGAATGATCGATGACTTTGGTCAGGAGGAACGCAATACTGTCTCATTATTCAATTGCCAAAAGACTTAATTGAAGTTGTATTTGATTCTATAAGAACTCACCCCTGGTTCTAATTAATCAATTATGGCATTGGTCTAACATATGAGGTAGTAAGAATTGCTTCATCTCAGAATGATCGATCGACGACTATGGTCGGGAGGAACGCAATACCATCTCATCATTCAATTGCCAAAAGACTCAATTGAAGTTGTAGTTGACCTTATGAGAACTCACCCTAGTCATAGCTTAATAAATTAAGGTATTAGTCTAACATATAAGGTAGTAAGAATTGGTTTAGCTCAGAGTGATCGATTGACGACTCTGGTCGGGAGAAATGCAAGACCGTCTTATCATTCAATTGTGAAAAAATCTAATTGAAGTTGTAGTTGACCCTATGTGAACTCACTCCTGGTCCTATATTAATCATTTAAGGTATTGGTCTAACATATGAGGTGGTAAGAATCAGTTCAGCTCAAAGTGATCTATCAACGAATCTGGTTGGGAGAAATGCAATATAGTCTCATTATTTAATTACCAAAAGACTCAATTGAAGTTGTAGTTGATCCTATGAGAACTCACCCCTGGTCATAGATTAATCAATTAAGGTATTGGTCTAACATATAAGGTAGTAAGAATCAGTTCAGCTTAGAGTGATCAATCGATGACTCTGGTTGGGAGGAACGCTATACCATCTCATTATTCAATTACCAAAAGACTCAATTGAAGTTGTAGTTGACCCTATGAGAACTCACCCCTGATCTTAGATTAATCAATTAAGGTATTGGTATAACATATGAGGTAGTAAACGTCGATTTAGCTCAGAGTGATCGATTGACGACTCTGGTCGAGAGGAACACAATACCATCATATTATTTAATTACAAAAAGACTCAATTGAAGTTGTAGTTAACCCTATGAGAACTCACCCTTTGTCCTAGATTAATCAATTAGTATAACATATGAAATCAATTAAAGTTTTATAAAAGAAAATGTTCAACCTGTTGCAACAGATATCTTTTTTGTTGGAATTAATTAAACAGATTAAGTCATCTGTTGCAACATATTACATCTCTGTTGCGATGGATGACTGAGCTTTGGAAATTTTCAAATAGAAATTGATATCTGTTACACTTAGATGTTTTAAGACCTTTTTTTAAAAGCAATTTAGGTATTCCTGTCCGAGATGAAAAAAGTTAAAATACTAAGGCGGTAGAAAATATTACTTGGATAACTCAAAAATCTCCGAAGTGAGTAGTCTTATCTGGTCTTTTAGATGTCACCGTCTCCTCGTGCCTCTCAAAAGTCAAAAGTTATTAATGAATATTTAAAACCCATACCTAGAAGAATACTCTCTCATTTATCCATATCATAAGTAAGACTCAAGACTCAACTCAACTCATCTATCACTCTTTCTTCTTTATTCTTAGTTTTCTTTCTTTTTTAAACCTCTTTGTTCTCTCTTCTTTTAGATGAGGATCCTTTCAAATATCAACCGACCAATATCTTTTCTCGACTAAACTAGATGTTCGGATCCCTTTGCCTTTTTTCATATTATAGGTATGGTTCACTATTGCTCTTTCCATCTCGTCTTCTTCTTTGTATGTCATTTAAATTAGATATTTACATCTGTTGCTATTGATGATTTACCCATTACTAGTTTCCTATTTATTGAGAAAATTGAAGGAAAGGTGACTTTTAAGTCTTGACTGAATGAACTATTTTTCTTATATCTATTGCAAAATACCTCATCAGTTGAACAGATGGGTAATCTGTTACATCAGATTGGTCATCTATTAATTCACTCAATTTTGTGTTACCCTTTTGTACAAACAGAGCAATTGTTTGAATAAATCAAACCATTATCAAGGCTTGTTTGATTTATTCCTATAGATGACCCATTTTTTGCAATTATCATCCATCTGTTGCAAGAGATGCCTTATCGGTTGAGCAGATGGGCAATTTGTTGCATTAGATTGGTCATCTATTGATATTCTCAATTTTGTATTACCTT
The DNA here is from genome assembly GCF_002878395.1 of Capsicum annuum. Taxonomy (NCBI): domain Eukaryota; kingdom Viridiplantae; phylum Streptophyta; class Magnoliopsida; order Solanales; family Solanaceae; genus Capsicum; species Capsicum annuum. The sequence goes on from NC_061115.1 coordinate 36,381,407, forward strand.
TTGTAATGTTCTTTTTCTTCTTTTTTTCCTCTTGTTTTACATCAAATGTATTTCTCTTGTTTGTAGATAAAAAGAAGTGAAACTGGTTCTATTTTTGCCTAACCAGTATTAAAGGCTAGAGTAAAGATGGGTTCGAAGGAATAAATTACTTGCAGATGGAACCACTTCATATATAGGAGGTATGTCTTACTGATCAACCTATCCTAAAAACACACATCCAGTAAAATGATTTTTTGAATATTTGTTCTTTACCTATTAGGCATTAATTTTTCAAACAAGATATGGCATTTAACAATTAAGATTGTTAGATTTGAACTGCTAAAGTTGAGGACCAAGTAGCTGGTGTTGATACCCTCTTATAATTTAGTGATTGTTTATGCTCATTTTTTTGTGTTAAGTTTGGGTAAGGGTTCAAGTTTTTGGCAGAAGTGTAAATATCTAATAGTGAATGGACCAGTTTTAATGGCGCAATGGACTTCTTAAAAGGCCTTCGAAGCCTCGCAGTATAGAAAAAATCGATGGAACAAATAGAAATTCCCCTGGTCCAAATTTATATGAATGGTTTACTGAAGGATACTATTAAACTGTAATACCCCAAAAAATTTTTCGTTGAAATTTTGTGCGTAAAAGTGTTGGGTTCTATTTTCTAGAATGAATTATAAATTTTTTCATGCGTAATGTCTTAGATTATGACCCACCATTGCGCAGACTATCGAATAAGCTTTCCAATGATATGTTGATCATCCAAAACGGACACCCGAGCAATGAGTTATGAACATTCTGATCGAACCATGAATAGTAGTGAACAGTAAAATGTGCAGGAAAAAAAGTACTGAGGCCGGGCGTATTTTTGCTCCAACTTTAAGCAATCATAACTCCTTGTACATAATAATCTGGATGGTATACTATATATCAACGGAAATCTCTATGAGTCCTCTTTCCAATGAAATTGGTTTCATCCAATTTCTCTATCGGAGCCAAAAGTTATGATTGATCTACTTTAGCCTATCAAAAGCGAATTTTTGGGTCAACTTCAAATGATCATAACTCCTTGTACACAATGATCTGGGTGAGATACTATATATCAACGGAAAGATATGAGAGTCATCTTTCTAATGAAATTAGTTTCATCCAATTTTTATATCGGAGTAAAATGTTATCGTTGATCTGCTTCAAACTATCAAAACAGTCCACCAAAGGACAGATTCGAGAATTATTTGATTTTTAGGAGTGT
>NC_061115.1:36382740-36387218 GCF_002878395.1 Capsicum annuum
TCCAACTTCAAGAACCTCCAAAGTTCACCCTTAATTCTGCAAATTTATTCAAGATTCCAAGTTCCTTGTTCAAGAACTCCAAGAACCATCATTAAAAGGCATGATTAACATCTCAAAAATGAGTATCGATCTAAAGTTCATCATTCAAGGTATGTGGGTTTTTTCAACAAGAACTCTCTTTCGTTCTTGTGCCCAAAAGTAATTTTCTTTACAAAGGCATGATTTTTATTTCATTTTTACGAATTTGAAGCATAAACCCATATCTTATGATGATAAATCTTGATGTTATGATTTTAAAAGATGAATTTACATGTGTGGAGATACAAAGCATGAATCTTGAATAATATTTATCATGATTTTGATATTTGGGTCATGAATCCCCATTGGAAATTGTATTTTTTGAGAAAGTGTGTGTTATAAGCACGTTGATGTTGAATATTTGAGATATTTTGAATGATTTGACCTTTTGGTATTAATGGAGTTATTTTGAACTTGAGTGTGAAAGAAATCCACAACGTGGTTGATTTTGATAGATGGGAAGCATGATGGATCCCGATATATATTTATATATTACTGAAATTATTTTGTTGTGAATTGTCTTTGAAATGATCTGAGCTAAGTTCGGGAGAAATCTTTAGCACCGAGTGAGAGTTATAAAGCGACCTTACTTCCCTAGAACTATGTGCCCCCGTAGGAGTGAGCCTGAGGCTGATTTATATAGTGATCGCTAGTTTGTGCGGATATGATATCGATAGTCCTACTCTGATGGCAAGGATAGGATGGCTCTCCCCAACGTGGGTTGTACGTTGGACACCATGTAGCTCACATGGTTTATGTCGGTTATAGAATCTCCCAGTGTGTGTGTGCTTCCTTGTGTCTATGGTGAATGGTGAAGTGTTTGAAAGTGGAATTGTGAAATTTATTCTTTTGAGATTTAAATGATATTTACATTATGAGAATTGATATTCTTGATGAACTGAAAGTGATTGACAAATTATATGATGACTCACATGTGTTATTGTACTTATCATCCTCTTATGATTATGATGATTTCCTTCGAGCTATGTGAGTCTTTCATACATCCTGTATATTTCTTATAAATATTTATGATGATGATGTTTATACAACTGCTACACCCCCATAAACTTGGTTCCTTTCCATGGTACTGACCCATATCTTTGGATGTGGGCTATATTTTCTCATAATATAGGTTGAGGTGCTCAGTTCCAAGTTCGACAGTGATTCTTCAGGCATTCTATTCTACATTCTCTGTCGTGGTAAGTCCTCATGTTCTGAAGACGTGATGTTTGATATTGGTTTCATGGAATTATTTACATTTGATAACTAAGTATGAGTTAGTTGGGGCATATCTCAATGGCTCATTGGTTTTATTGATTTTCTTAGAGGCTTATCAGACTATTATAGATGTTGGGAGTTGACTAATAAGTCATATTTTGTTATCTTTCTGAAATTCTTTTATTCTTGAATGATGATTACTCTGTTGATATTTGAGGGTTATTTATGGAACCCCCGTTGATTTGTGTTGAACTGAATAAAAATGGCTCAAAGGGTTAGCTTGGGGCTACTCGTAGCCTCAAGCACCGTGTGATGCTCCGAGACCCATTTTCTAGGGCGTTACAAACTTGGTATCAGAGCCTAAGATTTTAAGGTGTTCAGGGAGTCTCACAAGCCGCGTAAAGTAAAGTCTTGATCATCGGTGTGTAGCGCACCACATCTATGAGCAAAAGCCTACAAGACGTTTTAGGAAAAAGTGTGATTCTTTCTTTCAAAAGTCTATTGTGCTTAAAGTGTCCCTGTCTGCTATTGAGTCGTCCTCTCCTATTTCAGAAATATGCCTTCACGTTGAGTGAGAAGAAATAATGATGGTCTGGGAATTCTGTGTCACCCAAGAGTCATTTTATCTCTTACCTCAAAGCTAGAAAGCTTATTTCCAAGGGGTGTATTTACTATTTGGTTAGAGTCAACGATGCTAAGTTTGAGACTCCAACTCTCCAGTCTGTTAACATCGTCAATGAGTTTTATGATGTCTTTCTAGATGATCTCCCAGGTATACCTCCTAATAGAGAGATAGAGTTTAGGATTATCTTCTTCCCGATACTCCCATTCTTATTCCTCCTTACCGTATGATCCCTGCAGAACATAAGGAGTTGAAAGAGAAACTAAAATATCTACTAGATAAGGGTTTCATAAGGCCTAGTATTTCTCCTTGGGGTGATCCTGTGTTTTTTGTGAGATAGAAAGGTGTATGTGCATTGATTACCGCCAACTGAATAAAGTCACCATAAAAAATAAGTACCCTCTTCCAATAATAGATGATTTGTTTGACCAATTACAAGGTGCAAGTTATTTCTCAAAGATAGACCTTTGTTCCGGCTATCATCAACTCAAAATTAGGGAGTGTGACATCCCGAAAACCACTTTTCAAATTCGTTATGGCCATTTTGAGTTTCTTGTTATGTCTTTTGGGTTTACTAATGCCCCAGCAGCTTTTATGAACCTCATGAATTGAGTGTTCAGACCATATCTAGATATGTTTGTCATAGTGTTCATCGATGATATACTGGTGTACTCCCGTAGTGAGGATGAACATTCTGATCATCTCCGAACTATCTTGCAAACCCTTAGAGATCACAAGTTATTTGCCAAGTTCAGTAAGTGTGAGTTTTGACTAAGGTCAGTTGTTTTTTTGGGTCATATCATTTCTATTGAGGGTATTAGAGTTGATCCCCAAAATATCGAAGCTGTTAGAAATTGGCCTAAACTTATTTCTCCAACTGATATCCGAAGTTTCTTGGGTTTAGCTGGAAATTACCGCAGTTTTGTTAAGGGTTTCTCCTCTATAGTGTCTCCTATGACTCGGTTAAACCAAAAGAAAGTGAAGTTCTTATGGTCCGAATCCAGTGAGAAGAGTTTTCAGGAGTTGAAGACTCGACTCACTTCAACCCCTATTTTGACTTTGCCTGATGGTGTTAATGGTTTTGTTGTGTACTATGATGCTTCGAGAGTTGGGTTGGATTGCGTATTGATGCAGAAGGGTAAGATGATAGCTTATGCTTCTAGACAATTTAAACTCCATGAGAAAAATTACCCCACCCATGACCTTTAGTTGGCTGCTATTGTGTTTGCTTTTAAAATCTGGAGACACTATTTGTATGGTGTCCATGTTAATGTTTTCACTGATTATAAGAGTCTGCAGTATGTGTTTACCCAGAGAAAATTGGATCTTAGGTAGAGACGATGGTTAGAATTGTTAAAGGACTATGATATGAGTGTGCTGTACCATCCGGGCAAGGCCAATGTTGTGGCGGATGCCTTAAGTAGAGTGTCCATGGGTAGTATTGTGCATATGGTAGAAGGTAAGAAAGATGTGGCTCGTGATGTACATCGTTTGTCTAGATTGGGTGTTAGGTTGTTTGACTCTGTTGAAGGTAGTATAGGGGTTCAGAGTAGTTCCGAATCCTCCTTGGTTTCAGATGTGAAGGAAAAGCAATACTTAGATGCTAGTTTGGTCAGACTGAAGGAGTCAGTCAAGGACCAAAAAGTAGAGGTTTTCTCTCAAGGGGGAGATGATGTGTTGAGATTGTAGGGTAGATTATGTGTCCCAAATGTTGATGATCTGAGACAGAGGATTATGGTGAAGCGCACGGGGTGCAATATTCTATTCATCCTGGTGCCACCAAGATGTACCGAGATGTGCGAGAAATCTATTGGTGGAGTGGCATGAAGAAAGATATAGCAGCGTTTGTACCTAAGTGTGCAACATGCCAATAGGTTAAGGTTGAACACCAAAGACCTGGTGGTATAATGCAAGAGTTTAGTATTCCTACCTGGAAGTGGGAAGAGATAAATATGGACTTCATGATTGGTTTACCTCCTTCCCAACTCCATCATGATTCCATTTGGGTTGTGGTTGATAGGTTGACTAAGTCTGCTCATTTCTTGCCTATTCATACTTCATATACAGCTGAGGATTATGCTAGATTTTATATCCCAGATAGATTCAAACTGCATGGAGTTCCCTTGTTTATCAATTTTGGAAAGCTTTTCAGAAGGGTCTTGGTATCCAAGTGCTTTTGAGTTCTGCTTTTCATCCGCAGACTGATGGTCAGGCTGAGCGGACCATCCAGACCTTAGAGGATATGTTGAGATCTTGTACTCTTGACTTTAAGAAAAGTTAGGATGATCACTTACCGTTGATAGAATTTGCTTACAATAACAGTTTCCACTCTAGTTTTGGCATGGCTCCGTTTGAAGCCTTTTATGGGAGAAAGTGTAGATCACCCATAGGTTGGTTCGAGGTGGGTGAAGCGGCTGTGAGTGGTCCTGATTCGGTATTTGAGGCTATGGAAAAAGTTAAGTTAATTAGGGAAAGGTTGAAAATTGTGCAAAGTCGTCAGAAGTCATATGCGAATGTTAGAAGGAGAGACCTTGAGTTTGAAGTTGGTGACCTAGTGTAT
>NC_061115.1:36387318-36422438 GCF_002878395.1 Capsicum annuum
TATTGAGATTCATGATTTCAGTGTTCGAAGACTAAGGAACAAAGAAGTTATCTTGGTCAAGGTGTTGTGGCGAAACCAATCTGTCGAGGGTGCAACTTGGGAAGCATAGGCGGATATCGATCCAAGTACCCGCACCTATTTTCCGCTAACTCCGATCAAGCCGAAGGTATCATTTTTTCCTAAATCATGCACTTTTGAAAAAGGTTGTAGCAGTTCAGCTGTCATTTATTATGTGTTCAGCTGTAGTTTCTTAAATTTATGCATTCTATGTTGCATTCGGAGTGAGAAACGATGTGGTGATGAGTCTAACGAATGGTTTCGGCTATATGCTCTATTCCCTATCTAATCTTGGCATGTCTAGCATCATTCGAGGATGAATGTTTCCAAGGGGGGGATGATGTAATACCCCAGAAAATTTTTCGTTGAAATTTTGTGCGTAAACTTGTTGGGTTCTATCTTCTAGAATGAATTATAAATTTTTCCGTGCGGAATGTCTTAGATTATGACCCACCATTGCATATTGATATGTGTATCATCCAAAACGGACACCCGAGCCACGAGTTATGAACATTCCGATCAAACCATGAATAGTAGTGAACAGTAAAACGTGCAGGAAAAAAAGTACTGAGGCCTGGTGTATTTTTTCTCCAACTTTAAATGATCATAACTCCTTGTACATAATGATATGGGTGATCTACTACATATCAATGGAAATCTGTGCAAGTCCTCTTTCCAATGAAATTGGTTTGATCCAATTTGTCTATCGGAGCAAAAGTTATGGTCAATCTACTTCAGCCTATCAAAAGCAAATTTTTGGGTCAATTTCAAATGATTATAACTCCTCGTACACAATGATCTGGGTAAGATACTATATATCAATGGAAATATATGAGAGTCCTCTTTCTAATGAAATTGGTTTCATCTAATTTGGATATCGGAGTAAAACGTTATGGTTAATCTACTTTGGACTATCAAAATAGTCCACCAAAGGACAGATTCGAGAATTATTTAATTTTTAGGGGCGTTTTGGTCATTTATCCTCACCCAAAATCCATCCAAACCCTATATTAAATCATATTAGAAGCATTATACATTATATTTCATCAAATTCCCTCAAAAAAAAAAACCTTAAACTCCTACATCCAACCTCAAGAACCTTCAAAGTTTACCATTAATTCTGCAAATTTATTCAAGATTTCAAGTTCCTAGTTCAAGAACTCCAAGAACCATCATTCAAAGGCACGATTAATATCTCAAAAACGAGTATAGATCTAAAGTTCATCATTCAAGGTATGTGGGGATTTTCAACAAGAACTCTCTTTCGTTCTTGTGCCCAAAAGTAATTTTCTTTACAAAGGTATGATTTTTATTTGATTTTTACGAATTCGAAGCATGAAACCATATCTTATGATGATTATTATGAAATCTTGATATTTATGATTTTGAAAGATGAATTTACATGTGTGGAGATATAAAGCATGAATCCTGAATGATATTTATCATGATTTTGATATTTGAGTCGTGAATCCCCATTGGAAATTGTGTTTTTTGAGAGAGTGTGTGTTATAAGAACGTTGATGTTGAATATTTGAGATATTTTGAATGATTTGACCTTTTGGTCTTAATGGAGTTGTTTTGAACTCGAGTGTGAAAGAAATCTACAACGTGGTTGATTTTGATAGATGGGAAGCATGATGGCTCCCGATGTATATTTATATATTACTGAAATTATTTTGTTATTGATGGTCTTTGAAATGATTTGAGCTAAGTCCGGGAGAAATCTTTAGCACCGAGTGGGAGGTATAAAGTAACCTTACTTTCCTAGAACTATGTGCCCTCATAGGAGTGAGCCTGAGGCTGATTTATATAGTGATCACTAGTTTGTGTGGATTTGATATTGATAGTCCTACTCCAATGGCAAGGATAGGACGGCTCTCCCCAATGTGGGTTGTACGTTGGACACCATGTAGCTCATATGGTTTATGTCGGTTATAGGATCTCCTAGTGTGTGTGTGTGTTTCCTTGTGTCTATAGTGAATGATGAGGTGATTTGAAAGTGGAATTGTGAAAGTTATTCTTTCGAAAGATTTAAATGATATTTACATTATGAGAATTTATATTCTTGATGAACTGAAAGTGATTGACAAATTATATGATGACTCACATGTGTTATTGTACTTATTTCATCCTCTCATGATTATGATAATTTTCTTCGGTCTATGTGAGTCTTTCATACATCCTGCATATTTTTTATAAATATTTATGATAATGATGTTTATACAACTGCATACACCCCCATATACTTGGTTCCTTTCTATGTTACTGACCCACATCTTCGGATGTGGGCTGTATTTTCTCGGAATGTAGGTTCAGGTTCTTAGTTCTAGGTTCTACTGTGATTCTTCGGGCACGTTGTTCTACATCCTCTGTCGTGGTGAGTCCTGATTTTCCGAGGACGTGATTTCTGATGTTGGTTTCACGGAATTGTTTACATTTGATAACTGAGTATGAGTCAGTTGGGACATGTCCTAATGGCTCGTTGGTTTTATTGATTTTCTTAGAGGCTTGTCAGACTAGTATAGATTTTGGGAGTTGACTAATAAGTTGTATTTTGTTATCTTTCTGAAATTCTTTTATTCTTGGATGATGATTACTGTATTGATATTTGAGGGTTATTTATGGAAACCCTGTTGATTTGTGTTGAACTGAATGTAAATGGCTCAAAGGGTTAGCTTGGGGCTACTTGTAGCCTCAAGCACCGTGTGACGCTCCGAGACCCATTTTTTGGGGTGTTACATATACAACAGTAGGTGCTTGGGAGAATACCTGTTCCAAAAGAGGGAGGTTGAGAAGGTCATATATCATCTCAGGCCTTTTTTAAGAGGAAACACAGGGTAGGAATGAAAGTGTACCGAAATTGTCTAATGAGATTGACATGAAAAATTAAAAAACTAGATGAGATGCGAATGTAAAAGCATATCCAAAAATGAAAATCCATCCTTAAGCTGGTCACTTTGCTAGAAACTTCTTCGTTAGAGTTATGGTCTTTCACTTTGGGAGAGTCTTCATTGAGTCCATGCTCGCTAGTTGCATTCTCTAGCAAAGTGTCCAGCTCCAATCCCGTTGACCATTCTTTTTTTTTTCAATGACTGACGGATTTTTATATTTGGATACACTTCCACATTTGAAGCTCATCCAGTTTTTCCATTTCTCATGGCAATTTCATTGGCTAGATTTGCTAGAATTTCCTTGCTTACTTCCCTGTATTTCCTCTTAAACAAGGTCTGAGATGATATATGACATTCTCCACCTCGGCCTTCCCGTACAGGTATTCTCCCAAGCACCTTCTTTTATATAAAAGTATCCTCCAACAATCGATCTACATAAATTTGGAATAGGGGAATTTTTATTGGTTCCATCGTTGTTTGTTGTAGTGTGAGGTTTTGGAGGCCTTTCAAGAAGTCCATTACGCCATTAAAATTGGTCCAATCACTATTGGATATTTACATTGCCCCTAAAAACTTGAACCCTTCCCTAATCTTGACTCAAAAACATGAGCATAAAATATAATTAAATTATAATAGGGTATCGACACTATCGTCTTGGAACCCTTCAGCCTTATCAGTTCGCACCTTTCAAAGTAAACTGTACAATGCAGGATCTTGCTTGAGGGATCAGTGTCTAGTAGGTAAAATACTAAATTCACAAAATCATTGCACTTTATGTGTATCTATCTCGGTAGACTGATCAATAATACATAACTCCCACACATGAAAGTGGATCCATTACACACACCTTATTCTTCCTACCCCATCAAAGACACTACAATGTTGTTTATTTATCTCCGCGCATGTGATGACTATTAAAAAAGAGGTGTGAAGAGTCGTGACTTTTTTTTATCTTAACACATTCAAAACAGCTGATGAATCAAAATATCCATCTATTGCAACTGATGAACTAGCTGTTCGAAGAAATCAAAACATCTCCTCCAACATATGGTCCATCTATCACAACAGATTGTAAATCTATTGCGACAGACCAGACATTGTTTATTCATCTGCACGCATGTGATGACTATTAAAAAAGAGGTAAAGAGTCGTGAATTTTTATCTAACACATTCAAAGCAACTGATAAATGAAATTCTCCATACATTGCAACTAATGAATCATCTGTTAGACGAAATTAAACATCCCCAACATATGGTCCAGTTGTCGCAATAGATAATCTATATGTTGCAACATATGGTAAATTTGTTGCGGCAGACGGATGATCTGTTGCAACAACTCAATAATAATGGATGTTATCAAGTCTTCTCAAAATCGTTTTGAAAAGGTGAGAAGTATAAATGTAAGTAAACAAAAAAGTCGCGACTTTTCACAGAAAATAAAATGCCACTAGTTTGAATGTAATTAATACAATGGAGCTTAACAGACGTGCCTTTTGTCCTTATACATCCAAATTCAATCCTCTATAAATAGGTCCCTCCTTAATCTTTATTCTACTAAACTTTATTTATTTCTTGCATTTTTTCTTTTCGTGTCACATCTTCAACAACTTCTCTTCAAAGATTATATTCCTTTATCGTTGAGGAAAGTATTTTTCGATGTAAATCTACCAGTTTGTCGTATACGTTGTATTACATTTAGACTTTTTTCTTTACATTTGTAATTTCATGTGTGTTCTAGATATGGATGAACCTATTTTGGAATTGCTATTTTGTGCGACATAGTGTGGGAACTTCAAAGGCAGGTTTATGACCTACAGAGGGAGTTGGTTGCCGTGAGAGTGACGATGTTCAGAGAGATACAGAAGCTGATGAGGACCCTGTTGCTGCGAGTTGATTGGTCAGCTATCATTAATAATGATGATGATGATAATAATAATAATTAGAATGTGTTTTTTTATGAATATATTTTAGTTTTTCTATATTGGATCTATACCTAATGTATTTTATTTTTCATTTAATGAAAAATTATTTTTAGTCAATTTTGGCATTTTAATTCTTATTCAATTTTCATTCTGTCTATTTCTTCTTCTAAACATTTTACATGTTAACATGTCGATGCCTGGAGGTAAGGAGAAATTTTGAATCTAGTAGTAATAGCAATTTTGGATTTTGAGTTCTTTGAACAGATAGACCATGTGTTGGAATAGATTGGTCATCGGTTAGATTTTTGTTAACAGATTATCCATCTGTTGCGACAAATTTATCATCAGTTGGAGGAAAATATTTCAATTTTATGGAACTGTGTTGTGTTCTTCCAGCTAATGTTCATTTGTTGCCACATATGGGTAATCTGTTGAAAATACTTGTGGTCTGCTGTATTGTGTTGTTCATGTTTTGCCTCTTTTTATTGATGCACAATCTATTAAAAAAGATATTTTATATATAATAAATGATAAAATTACGTTCACAACAACGAGTTAAATATATAAAAGTCCACAACTAACAACTACACAAGTTTCTGTAATTACAATGATCATGGTGATTATGATCCGGGCATGTTGTTCTTTTGTGGTCAGTGCGCTTACAAATGGAGCACTTGTTTCTTCTTGATGAAAATGATTCTCCGACTCCACGCCTCCTCTTATATGGATTTCTTCCTAGTTTGATGGTGCTTGGGTCAATATATGGAGGAGGTATTAATCTCCCCATAAGCTTTGCAGGAACAACCTACGATTCTTCGGGAGGCACCGGAGTAACATGTCCACTATATGCCATTTCATATTTTCAAATGAATAGTATTGAGAGGAGTTCTTGTAAACTTCATCTCCATATTTATGATCATATTGAGCTTGAAGCACTGCCATAGAATGTGGACATGGCATTTTGTCCAAGTCAAAAACTCTACATATACAAGATCTTGTTTGAAGATCGACCGTGGCAACATCACCATGACCGGTGCTACTGAATTTGTAATCTACTATTTTATGAGACAATAACATATTCCCCAAACTGACGTTCATTGATATTATTTTTTCGATTTCAACAACAAATCGGGATTTTTTTTTGGGCACTTGAACTGTACATGCCTTTAGTTAAAAAATTTGCCTTACTTCTTACTTATTTTTCAAACATATCCTTGGTGGGAAATTCTCATTCATTGCCAAACAATGAATTCACCGATTCAACTATGTTTGATGTCATAATATTGTACCTATACAAAAATATCACTTAGTAAATCATCATACTATACTTGTAACTCAAACAAGACATTAAATTGACAAGAATATACCTATCTATTGGACAGAATGCCCGGGTCCATCTCTCAAAACCGACACATATGAGAAATTCTGCTACCATGGGATTCATACCGTTATTTGATTGAAATGGTCTAAAAACATCTCTCTACTATATGCTTTAGATTCTCTATAAAAAAGGGTCACTACCCTTTCGTTGTGATAGTTAGTCTGAATGTTCTCTCCAAGATGCCTAATGCAATAAACAAAGTAAGCTGAAGTGAAGAAGTGTGAACCCATCTTTGGAATACTTGTATGCCTATACGATACAAAATACAACTCTTTGGTATCTTCGATGCAGCTTCGTAGTTATTCCAAAATAATCCATAAAAGGCATCACATTCCTTGTTTACTACACAAAAAGCGACCGGAAAGATGTGATTCTCTGCATCCTATACCACTGCTGCTAACAGAACTCCATTATACCTGCTCCTCAAGAAGGTACCATTGACGGCTATGCCTTTCCTCAAATGTCAAAAACCTTGAATCCAAGCACTATAGGATATAAAAAAGTACTTGAACCTTCCATTTTCATCAAGATGCAATGTCGTCTTACTTCTAGGATTTGTGGACTCACTCATGTAAAGGTAGGAATCTAGGAATACATACCCATGCTTGAGTTTCCCCCTAACCAAGTCCTTGTTAATCCCCATGGCTGTATATATCTTCAAATAACTGACCAGGATACCCAATTTTGTAAGGAATTGATTGGCCATAACACTTGTTGTAGGGCCTTTTCCATCGAGGAAATTACTCCTAAAATATTCACCGAGGACCTTTGCCGTGGCGTGAGGATTTTTGCCCGAGATGTGCTTCGAACCACATGTGTGAAGATTTTCATGTTTACGAATAACGAATTTTTTAGAACTTGGGTACTTCACCTCTCTCAACCATTACTTTAGTTTGAATTAGCATATCACCTTCTTTATTTTGAAATCTTTTTTCAAGCAAGAAATAAACAAAGTGGTAGATAGTTCATTCTTGTCCTTGAATGAAATTGCAATAAAAAAGCCTCTCCTATTCTCTTGAAGATTTCCATACTATGTCGATTGAGAAGAACTGCACATCGTATTGGTCGTATCAATGGGCGTAGGTGCTTGATCATCATCTAGAATATTTATGTCTAGATCATCCAACCTATCATAAAAGATGTCTTGTTGTTGTTCTTATTCTACATTCTAGTTCTCATTCTCTCTCATCTTTTCAACCACATACACCTTTAACACCGGGTTAGATGAATCACTAAGATAAGCACACAACCGAACCTGATCGGTTATCTTGAAAGGCAGTACCCTTGATTTTCAAATGAGTTGTGCATGTAGCTGATGACGAGTTATTCCAATTGATAATTTAATCCACAATAACTGATGACTAAGTTCACAAAATCATCATACAAAACATCATTTTGGACTGTCATAGTTATCATCTCTAGCATTTCACCCTCGTTCAAACGCAGACATATCGATTGCTCTTCTCGATCCATTAACCATAACAATCTACCCCTATTGTTATTGATCCCTCCATTAGTGGTACCTAAATAAAGTCATTTATTAAAAAACGTTAATAGTGATTTCATAGTGCCGTAAATAAATCCCAACAGATGTGTAATCATTCACAATAGATTACTTACCTATTGGGATTTATGTTACGCTCCTGAAGCAGATTTCAACAAAAGATTCATCTGTTGTAATAGGTGAATCATATGTTTCAATAGACTATATATCTGTTAGGATTGATGTTATAGTACTGAGGTACCTTTGAAGCTGATTCCAATAGATGAGTGATATATTGCAACAGATAATTAACTTGTTGTGACAAATGACTTACCTTTTGCAACAGATGATGATCTATTGGAATCAAGGTTAGGTTCTATGGCAATAGGTTACTAATATGTTGCAATAGATACTTACCATCTTTTGGAATCGAGTTTGGGTTCTGTTGCAACAGGTTAATAATCTATTGCAACAGATACATACCCTATCGCAACAGAGAACATGTCTGTTAAAATTGAGTTCAGGTTCTGTTGCAACAGGTTTATAATATGTTGCAACAAATATTTACCACGTTGCACCAAATAGCTAATTTGTTTAAATAGATAAATCATCTATTGCAACATATGACCCATCTATTCGATTTATGTTATGACATATAGAACCATAAACATTAATCCAACATATCAGTCTTCTGTTGAAACAGATGTCTCATATATCATAAAAGATAAATTATCTATTTAAACAGATGGCTTTTTGTTAGATTCATGATCTGGTTCTATCCATTATTGGAAAAAAAGCACAATAAAAGTTACCCAAATGAAAAATTCAACTAAAAATCATAATTTGACTTACCAAAGTCTCCTATGAAGTAATGCCAAAGTGGAAAGTGATGTACGAAATAAGATTTGACCTAATAAATTGGTCAAATAGCAACAGTAGCGGTAATAACAACAACAACAACGACAATGGTCAACAAGAAAAAGCTGAAGATGATAATAAAGTATAAGATGATGATAATGAAACATAAGATGATGACTAAGGCAACAACAACAATAAACAACGAAAATTACTAAGAGAGAAAAAACAACAATGGATGAGAAGAGAGAGAAAGGCATCTTTTTCCCTCTGTTTATCATTTTATTAGGTAAACATTTGGATCAAAGTGTAAATTTAAAAACGTCTGGGCTATTCTAAAACTTACCAAACATTCTTAATCCATAATAAAGTAATTGTCAACTCCACTCAATAATTAAGACTTGTGTCACCTACACCTCATTTTAAAACTCTTTTGTCACCTACAACTAAAAGCACTTAGTCATATACTAAGGACTAACAGAAATCTTAGCTCCCTGAATAGTTCATAGGCCCTTCATTTGTTTTTTTCATATTCAAATTCATGCTATAGATTATTCTTTTCACTTAACAGCCTTAAGACTAGTACTTTAGCAATGCTAAATCGAGTAATTAATAATATTTCAAATAGATATTGTGAGATGTTAAGATGATTCATGAAATTCTAGAAAACTACTAATAAGAAAAGGTAATAAAAAATAACAATCACAATTTGAGCAAGGTTGCAATCAATATCGAAGAGATATGCTAGGTTCAAAGTGCTCATTGTTGGGTTCTAAATCGAGAGGGCGTCATGCGAAAGCTATTAGTTTGCAAACCAAGACAACGATAATTCAGATGATATAATATAAACTAAGAACATAATATTATTGATATAATTTGGACGATTGGCCTAAATATGAAAACTAATATTAAAGAAAACATAAAAATATTGGGAAAAAATCTCCCCCTAAACAAGACTCGTAAATGACTACATTGTGGATGCTGTTGTGTTATGGTATAAGAAGAGGGGTCTTCTATTTATAGATGTCCAAAAACTTTCCTCCAAGAAAGAGGTTAACCAAATATGGCAAAATTTTATATTTTCCTTTTCGGAAAAGTAAAAGTAATTATGGTATTACTTTTATTTTTCTTCTAAGAAAAAGTAACACTTAATTTTGATAAGAAAACCAGGGCAAAAATCCTAAAAAATCTCCCCTTTTGACTTGATTTTCTGGCAAATTATTCTTGATCCTCCTTTTTTACACGACCATCATATATCACTGTTGCTTACTATGATTAAAAGTTGATATAGGTTAAAAATTAGAGCCCTATGAGTTAAAAATAAAAGCATGGGTTGATATTATTGGAGCCCTGTGTTATAATAAACAGGGTTGAATGTGGAGCCTTGTGCATTAACAGTGAGCATAGGTTAAGAGTAGAGCTCATGCATTAAAAGTAAATGCACGAGTTGAAAGGAGTCCAAGCATTGAAAATAAGCCGGGGTTGAAAGTTGGAACCCATAAGCCTGAGTTGAAAATTGATTTTGTTTAAAGATGGATTAGCAGCAGGATGTTGCAAAATTGTTTGAAGCCTTTTCTCCACATGTAGTATCTTGACCTGTTTTTTGACAAAAATACATTATCGTCAAGTTGGTTGCAACTTTGATCATAACATTTCCTCAATACGAACCATCGGACCATTGAACCATAGGCTCCAATACCACTTGTTGGGTTTGAAATTGAGAGGGCATCATGTGGAGCTTAAAGTTTGGAAATCAAAGTGGTGATAATTCAGATGACACAATATAAAATACCGAAAATATAATATTATTATATGATTTAGCCATTGGCCTACATATGAAACTAATATAAAGAAAAAAAAACTATTGAGAGAATCTCCCCGTAAACATAACTCTTTAAATGACTACATTGTGAATGTTGTTGTGTTATGGTATGAGTAGAGGGGTCTTCTATTTATGGGTGTCTAAAAAATTTCCTCCAAGAAAGAGGTTAGCCAAATATGGTAAAATTTTAAAATTTTCTTTTAGGAAAAATAAAAGTAATTATGGTATTACTTTTATTTTCCTTCTAAGAAAAAGTAAAATGTAATTTTTATAAGAAAATCAGGGCAACAACCCTAACACTTATTTCAATCTTGTATATTGTTACTCTCTCATTGGTTACGTTACAGATCAGGCTGTTGATTCACTAGGTTGATAATATGATTATGGTCTTCCGAGCCTTTAATTGTCTACCTAAAAAGATAATACAATCACATCATTGAGTGGGGATGCAATAATTCAATTTAGATGCATTAAAATATCTTTATATATTTGAACCAAACAAGGGGTTCTAACTATATTGTTATCCTAGATGTGAATCAAATCTTTTCTTTATAAAAGATGAGAACTTGTTCCTTAAGCTCCTCGTTCTATCCTAATGATAATCATTCATCTTCACAAGATAATAATTGATGTATTTTAATGGTGGCCAAGCATCAAAATCGTGAAAGAAAGAATTTAAGAACAAACCATGTGATAATTAAATATTTAACCAACTAGAGAATACGAAATAGAATCATGCATTCGTCCTGAACCCCAAAACAAGGGTTTTTAGCGACTCATATTATGAAACAAAATTATAAAAGAAATTTGGTTCATACCAAAGAATTAAGTGTAGAAGAGTTTAAATTAGATGAACCCTAATGAATAACCTTATACTCTCTCATCTACTCTGAAATAATGTTTGAACGCTCATAGAATATGCTTGGGGTATTTGTAAATGTATAGTGAAAATATCCCCAAGCCCTTGAACATAGCCTTATTTAATAGAGCTAGTTGACCTGGAGTCCACCCCTACATTGTAGGGCCAATTTCATGATCCCATGGGGTGCAAAGCGGGTCTTGGCATGTATCCTTAATTTTTTATTGTTTTTCCCATGTCCATCATCCTTTGTAATCCATAGTCATCTTATGTCTCCATATGCTTCATTCACTATTGAAATAGTACTAATCACATAGGTTAGCTCATTTACACCAAATATATAAAAATACGCATATATACAATATAATTTGTTCTCAAAACTAGCAAAAATATGGGCAAGATATGGCCTTTGGGTGTCTAAATACACCTATGATAACCACCCCATTCTTAATGCTTTATTTGTCCTTGAACAATTCTATACTTCATGTTTACTAGATGAGGCCTCAATGTTGCTATTAAAAATAAGGAAATCAATCAAGGACCACACAAATAATATGAGAAACAATTCTTACATCAAGCATTCCACGTAAACATATGAATGACCATTTAGAACATCTTAGCGTCAAGAATTGACTCTCATAAATTAGGAAATTCATGCTCATTATCAAACATAGAAATCATATAAAGTTTCTATCCACCATTAAACATATTCCCTTACGATAAGAAAGTAAGCCAATGTCGCTCACCAACATACAATTTTGCACAAAATTGGGTGTAAAGATAGAAACTCCTCACTCTCTCAAAGAATTAACATGAACATTACATGATCCATAGGCTTTCCCTAGTGTAATAATCCACTATATATGCTAAGTCTTAAGATCAAGTAGGACTTTAATGGATTGTAATGTAGGCTATGTGATGGGTAGGAACTATTTTGGAGAGAAATAGTGACTAACTTCCCTAAGCACTTTAATATATCACACTATCATTACACTCGGTTTCAACCAACCATTTTGCACCACTTTTATTTCATACTTTCTTTTATTTTTCTCCCATTTCCTTTGTTAGCTTACGTATCAAATGCAAGGTGTTTCTCCTATCAACACATGACCCACGTTTTCAATTTGATGCTTATTTTCTCTCCCTTTTCAATTCATTTGGTAACTCCCACCACTGATACATAGACTTTTCAGTACACTTATATCTGTTATGTTGGGGTTTCACTTTAACTTTTTCCTTCATCAATTTTACCCTTCTTACTCTATTAATTTTCCAACAAAAGCACTTAGGAGTTTGAGATGAAATTAAAGTCAACTGTAATAAAGGGACTAAGCTACATATTAACCTACTAGAAAAATAGGCTAAAGGCTCAACAGGGATAACCATGATCATGCAAAAAGGGTAGGTAACACAGGTATAAAACATTTCTGTCAAAGAAATGTCTATATCAACTCATAACCCTTATATACTTCATTTCACATTTCATATACAATGGGAAAGTTCTAGACATCATAATACAACATGAATATAACAAAAACCTTACTCACACATGGCACATGTTCAAATAAACATGGACCATTTTTTATTCTCAATCAATCAATGACACAAATTCAAATCTAAGCAAAGATCATACATGGCCATATAATTGAGCCTAAATGTTTCCAATTTTAATCTTTCACCGATAACACATCCTTTTAATTTTTTTTTAAAACTTGTGTTAGACAGACATGGAACCAACAAGAGTACTTAATCTTAATTTCATGATAGGGATGATAGTTCCACTTTCTCCTTTTTACTAATTTTCTCATAAGAAGGTCGTCATCCATCCATCATCGAGAAAAGTACTTAACTATGACTTTAATGCACAACCAATTCCTAAAAAAATTTATCTTACAAGGTTCAAAGGACCTATCCTAAGGAAAATAAAAAAACAAAATTTGAGGAACCCAAAAGCAAAAAACAAAGTAAAACAAAAGATATTAAAAACAAGTACTACTACAAAATCATCAAAGTCACCCAACTGTGTGTTACTACTTATTACAAACCAAATTATTCAAAAAAAAAATTTATAAATTGAATTAACACAAGGAATATTTTTACCCCACCCCCCACATAGAAAAAGAACTATCCCCAGTTCCCAAGGAAAACAAAATATGAGAAAAGGACTACTTGAGCCTAGTCATCATCTTCCTCCACATCAAGGCTCAAATATCCCACCTTAGAATACTCTGAGTCAAAATCAATATCTAAATAAGAATAACTAGTAAGCGTGCATCATCATTAGTAACATCATTATCTACCAACTCTCAAAAGGATTAACCAACTCGGAACATTATTTTGGCATAATCATTCATGGGGCAATCATTGTCTAGCTACATCAACTGCTCGTCAACTTAGTCATGATATATATGTGATGGAAGAATCTATCATCATATTTATTCATCTTTACATTAGTGAGAACTGATCCACGGGTAGAATTAGGCTTTTCCCTTTGGACACATCAACCCCTTGCATGTTCCTAGATAGTTTGTAATAAAGCGTGTCTTCATTGTCCCCATTGTCTTTCAAAAATTTGGTCATATAACCCCCAATATTGAATCAAACATCTTTTTGAACTTGGTATTTCCTCTTGGATGATCTAATCACCACACCAACATTAATAGGAACATCATTCAACAAAGCAAAAACTAGACATACACAATCACACATAATGCTAGTGAAGTTGGTCCCTAGTATCAAACAAGAAACTATAATCCTTATCAAAATTCAATCTTCCCAGTTAAAATGACCATAGGGGAAGTCTTGTGATGCCTCTATCTCTGTAGTATTTCCATCCATCTATTGAGCACAGCCTGTATAGTGTGTGACGGATCAAGGCAACCTACTATACAGTCCTTTCAGTCTAGTATTATCAACATCTAGTATGTGAAGAAAGATAAGTGCCGCTGCATTAAACTTCATAACCTACCCAAGAACCTTTGCACTATTTCCTTGATATCGGGGAACCAATTTGCAAATAATTCTCACACAAAATCTATAATGACCTTCTAGGTTATTTCCTTGATTTGTGTGTATTTTTGCTGTTTTGAGCCTTTCCATAGCAGTGACAAGTTATTTATTATGTGTCAAAATTATCGATTCGATTATCGGATAACTTCTTTACATTTTAGTTACATTTCCTTATTTTGGAGCTTTTGTTATTTAAGATTTTATTTTGGAACAAAACCCCTAGTATATGACCTCACATGAAAAATTCAACAACACCATCAACTAAGGAACATTGATTTAAGGCTAGGGTCACCCATAGTTCAGGTCCCAAGGCTTTCGAACTCATTTTGGGATATTAGGCTGATAATATATAAATGGAACTTTAGTTGTGGGCCCCATATTTAGTAAAAACAATATTGTATGAAAATTTTGATGGTTCGGTTGAGTCTGAAATGTCAAATTTGGTAAAGTATATTTTGTTTGCACATATAGAGTTCTAGAAAAATCTCGAGACCCGATCGAAGTCCATTCTGGACTTAGCAAAATGTGGTACATGGCACCTGATAGGTCCGCTTAAGTTCTTATTCGGCCACTTTAGTTCTAAGAATTTTAGCACCTATGGGATGTTTTAGCATCCATGGCCCATTGGCAGTGGTGCTCTTTAGTTCCCAATGCCCGCTAAAGCAGTGCCTATATTAGCACCAATGGGGCGGCTTTAGGGGCCCCAACATTTTCTACCAGATTACTTTAGTGGTCGTGTTTCCACTTTAGCACCCAGATGTCTTCTTTAGCGACACCTATAGCCTTTAAATTCCCTCTTCTCTACTAGATTTTCTATTGTTTCTTCCACTATTTTTACAGCAAGTTGAGAGCTCAAATGGAGGAAAAAGTGTGAAATCATCCACATAAGTTACCACAAGCTAACCTAACTCTTCTTGGTCATATCTACTTTAATTTTTCCTACAATTTGCATCATAATTCTTGGTAAATTTTTTAGAAATTTGGGCTTGAATTCCTAAATCTTGAGGGTTGATTTGAAACATAATTTATGGTCTATTTATGCTCAACTTTTGAGCACACATTACTTTTCCTTGAGTGACGTGGTAACGAGTTTAATTTTTATTCAATTTGTGGGCCCCACAAACCCATTCTTTATCCAAAATTTGACTCGACACATAATATAGCTATATAGGTCCCTTTTTTGCTCCTAATGATA
This sequence comes from Capsicum annuum, assembly GCF_002878395.1. Taxonomy (NCBI): domain Eukaryota; kingdom Viridiplantae; phylum Streptophyta; class Magnoliopsida; order Solanales; family Solanaceae; genus Capsicum; species Capsicum annuum. The sequence goes on from NC_061115.1 coordinate 36,402,793, forward strand.
TTTATATTACTATTTTGGTAGCATGATGACATTTTAGGATCGTGGAGTAAAGATAGACGACTTGTGGATGATGCAAGGATTATGGTTTGACCTTGAGGTAGGATTTTGATGTATGTTGCATGATGGATAGGAATGTTAGGATGTTATTTTTGATAGAACACTGTGACTTGAGCCTAAATTATGAGTTCGAGGATTATGAGGGTATCTGACCCTTAAGGTGAAATAATTATTATACCTCTACGATCCTATTACCTTTTTTAAATATTGAGCTATTTCAAAGTATAATTATGATATTATGCTAAATATTGGATGGTATTTAGGCATTGGAAGCATGATTGGTATGATTAGTCTTATATAGACTATTTAGATTATCGTGGAACCAAAATTTAGGTGGAATTGCTATCTTAGGGCTAATCATGGCTTTTTTATAATCTAGAAGTGAACATAGGCACCTAAGCCTAGTCCAGGGATGAAGCTTGTCTAAATATTGATTTTGGGGATTAGAAGTGAACCCCTTCGACCCACCTTAGGTCAAGACTTGTGTAATGACCCTTCTAGTTATTTTTTATATTTTCTATTATATTTGCCGTTAAGGCTTCTCTATAGCCTCCCTAAATCATTTATGACTGACGTTTTGGTTACCGGGAAGTTTTTTTATTTTTAAGAATCAATTCCCTATTTAGAAGTCTTCATTAGTTCCAAATGGCCATCGGGTGAAAATTTCAGTAAAACAATCTCGGATACAAATTTTGATTGTCCCAGAAGCTCCAAAATATTGATTTTATGGTAGGTCTACCTTTTGTTTAGGCCTGGATGCACCCGAGCTTATTTTTATCTATTGGTCGAAAGTTGAAAAATTGGTAAATTGGGTGTGGGACCTATATTTGATCGAAACAACCTTGGATAGAAAATCTTTCTTCACAAATGCATCCTCTCTGTAGAATTTAATTTGGTTACATAGTTCATTTATAAAAATCAAATTCCAAACGAGTCCTGAGTCATTGGTCGAAACATTAAATTTTTTCAAGTTTCAGCTATCATCTTTGATGAAAGAGGATAGAGCGATGCGGTGTGTCATATGGCAATCCGCCTTGAGCAATCACAGCTCATTGATGGGGATCTCGATATCTCCTTGTCGACGTAGACCCTAATGTCACGAATTTGGGAATTTTCTCTTCACCCTTGAGAGCCAAAAACCATAATGGGTATGAAAATTCAAACTTAATCATTGTGGGTGAATTAGGAGCTTGCTAAACATCATTTATCGTGATTATCATCCAAATTAAGGTAAGATTTCATCAATTTCTTTGTAAATTTCTTTTTTCTTGACCCAAAACCCCAGTATAGATTAGGGCTTGGTTTTAGCCCTAAATTAGCTTTATTTTCATCCATTTCTTTAGGGTTATTATTCCTTGAACATGTGTGAAGATTGGGTTGACCTCAAAAATGTATTTTCTGTAAGTGGGACCCACTTGGAAATTTTTGGTCCTATTTTTTGAATGAAAGAACAGTAGTGCAATATGGGTATCATTAGACTTAGACTGATAAGTAGATTACTATTTTTATAGTATGATGGTATTTTAGGGATTGTGAAGTGAAAATGGACGTGTGGTGAATGATGTAAGTTTTTGCGGTTTGTATTTTAGGTAGGCTTCTACCTACTCATCTTTGATGATGATGTGTGATATATATGTCATGTGAATGTGAATGTTAGGTTTGAGTATGAGTAGAATAACTTAATAGTGATTATTGATGCTTGTGAATTAGATGAGGACTTTGGAACTATAAGGTGGTATGTTTATAACTATTTTTGAATCCTTTGCCTTAGCTAGATTGGACTATCTTGTAGCATGGATATGATATAATTCCAGGTGTGGGATATGGTTTTAGCATTGGATGTATGATGATTATGTTCCCCATTATTTGGGATATTATTTTTATCTTGAAGCGTTAGTTAGGTGTAGTTGACTTAAATCCCCTAGTTCCTAGACAAAGTTCCTATCATAGGAATGGTTGTGGCATCCTTGACATCTAGAAGTTGAACTGGATAACTTAGCCTAGTTTGTGGCATAGATTGCCTAAGTATAGAAATTGAGGATTAGAAGTGAGATCGTTTGGCCCACCTTAGGCCAAGGCTTTTGTTAGCCATGTGGACTTATTTATGGATGTTAGGCCTCATTAAGACTAGTAAACCTTAGCGTAAGGTTAATTTATGGTTGATAAATAGTGATGGTTTTCCCCCGGGATAATGAATAATGTCTTATGGCCATGATACTCTTAATAGAAATGATATTGGACCTTTGGAGATGATATTCCCTCTTACATGTGATATTGGGCCTTTAGAGATACTATTTCCTCTTAGACATAATATTGTGCCATTAGAGATGCTATTTTCTCTTAGATATGATATGGGTCTATAGAGATGTTATTCCTCTTAGATATGATAATAGGCCTATATAGATGATATTCCTCATAGTAATGATACATGATATATAGATACAAGATGCCTTATGATGTGATATGCCTCGTAGTATGAGTTATGCTTTTTGATGCATTATGCCTCCTAGATGTGAGATGCCTCCTATATATGAGATGATTATAGAGATGTTATGCCTCGTGAATATGCTATGGTCTATACTTATGATATAAGTATACATATATATTTATCGATATGAGTTTCAAATATCCATGTGGGCCTAAGGTAGTGATTATGATGTTATGATCATTCTGAAAGAATTATTGGGCCAAAGGTGTGTTATTATATGAGTTGGGTATCAGAGAAGTAATTATCCTTGTAAAAGATATGGTTGTATTTTATGAATATGTACATATGTTTATATACACACCTCTCTGGTATGGGATGAAGAAAGATACGGTATGTAGTTTATGGTTCCAATGTTTGAATACTAGTGATGGCATGTATAGATTTAGTAAATACATGATTGTTGCATTGATGATTGATACGAATCCAATTAGATTATAATATTATTATTGTTTTCACTAACTAAGGGATAAACCCAGTTTCTACCCTAAGATGGATTTCTTCATAATAATAATTGCCTAACTTAATAAATAATATACATGTATAAAAGAGATTAATATTGATGATTTAAAGGTTTGATTGAGATATATTCTGGTACATGATTTGACACTACTATTCACTCCGATCGTGAGATATTTCAACCCTTTCTATATATTTATAAGGATTTAGCCCCAAAGTTCTTCCAGGCAACCAACTTACAAATTCACACTCTTTTAGCCATGACTTGAGTCCATGCATCTATTATTTATATACTTATTAATGATGTGATATTTATGATACACGATGAATTATGGAAATTCATTATACCTCTCTTCTCTTCTCATGATCATTTATTTTAGCCCACGTGGGGCTTGTAATTTACTTTAGCCCTCATAAGGGTTGCACTTTACTTTAGTCCTCATGGAGATCGCTCTCTATTATTGACATTGATTAGAATATTATGATGATGTGATAATTCCCAACAAGGCTAGAGGATATTATGATGATGCAATGATCCCCGACAAGGTCAGAGGATATTATGATGATATGATGATGCCTAACAAGGCCAAAGAATATTATGATGATTTGATGATGCCCGGTAAGGCCGAAGGATATTATGATGATGTGATGATGCCTAGAAAGATTAGAGGATGATTATATTTATTATGTACCTTGTATTTATTCTTGCATTTGCATCGCCTATCAACAGTATGGACCATGTCTATCAGCCAGTATGAGACGATTGCATAGATATGGGTGATGACTATGCCTTGTTTTGTTCTATTCTAATTTAACCTTTTGAGCGTGGGGCAGTAGGGGTACGCATAGGCCTGGTTAGGTATTTAGTTGTCTGAAAAAACTGATTACTCGTGTCGTTGTTAATATTATTATTATCATTATTATGATCATTATTATCGCTAGTTTATGACTGATTGGTCATTCATTTGGTATTGAGATTTTATGTATGTTTCTGGCCTCTTCTATCTTATGATTTGCATTATTATACACATCTATTTCATGTTTAGACATATGAATTAGAAATCATAAGTATGATAGTACAAAATCCAAATAGGATTATAATGAGGTATTAAAAAAGATATGATGATCTTGGTTGTGCCTCAAGATGACTTCACACATATATATATAAGTACATCTAACCATATATTTCTATGGTATTACCGTATACCCCTTCCTTCCTTTGTTAATACTGTATATTCATTCCTTGTCCTTGTATATTGCTATGTAATGTTCATTCATCCTTTATTTATTTAGTGGACAGGGATATACGATATAGTGTTGAAATTTCTTACTATGGCTAGAATAAGATAGTTCATCCAAAATACTTCCTTAGTTTTACTATAGTTCATCCTTAATACTTCCTTAGTTTCACTATGTTCGTCTCTTGGACATAAATATGGTTGTTGAACAATGGGTGTAGTTTCCATTTTGCTTATATGTTATATATATAAGATTTATCTTTGAACCTTAGTTGGCAGTATCCTACTGAGTACCATTTGCTTGGTACTCAAACTACAATTTTGCAGCCAGTTGATCATAGTATGGGTTATCGCTGTTAATGTGTTCATCATGTAGAGCAACCATGGTTCGAAGACATAGAGTGAGCACCTCACGTATAGATTATTGCTTACCTCTTTTTTATGTACTAGATTTGTCTTCTTGTTTTATTTGAAGATAAGTTATAATAGTGTAATTCCCTTTGTATTTCATTTCTTTTACTCTTGTACTGTTAGAAGCTCTTATACTGATACCACTAGGTTTTTGGAATTCATTATATATTTGATGTTCTATTTCATCTACTACACATTCTTTCTTTATCTATATTGACTAGTTTGTTACTATGTCACGATCCAAACCAGGGCGTAGACATAATGGGCTTCACAAGTCCAACTAGGACTGGGGATCGCCCCTATTACCTTACCCAACCGCCTTATGCATCCATTGATGGGATGAATTTAGAGCATATAACAAGATTGGATAACTTCTCTCATTAAGACTCTTAGATAGGTCCACAACCGTGACCGACCCAATTGAGTCCACCCATACCAAACCAACTATCCAACCATACCAAACAAGACCAAAGGCCATAAACTAGGCCATGACCAAAGAGAATACCAAAATATAATATGATAATCAATTCAAAAATATAATATGCTGGAACAACCAACAAATTCGTCCAAGGGTGTAAGCCCCAACACCAATACCAATGATAAGGTAAACACCAACACCAATACCAATGCTAAGGCAAACACCAACACCAATCCCGTCCATACCAACCCCCAAAAAGTACCACAAAGCCTCTATCCAAAAGAGTAATAATATCTGGTTAGGACATGCCACCAACCATGGCTAAAAACAATATACACAATAAAATAAAAATGTCCAAAGGTGTCCATAACAAGAAATGGAGCCTTCTGAAAGGATAGAAGCTCACCACTTAAGTCTAAATACTGATACGGAATCCGCATGCTAGATAGGAGGAGTAGAATGGTTGGTTCCTACATAGCGTGGGTATACAACCCCTAGTAGACGGGTTAGCGAGCGATCGCTAGCTTGAACTCAGGATAAGGACAAAATAATGTCATTTATAAACCAAGTAAAACCATCCATAATTCATACAACCATACATACATATATAAGTGACGATAAAAGGGAATCTAGGTTTAACATGCATTTAAAACTGTTACTTGGGATGTGTAGCTTTGTGGTCCTAAAGAACCCACGGGCGATATGGGTTCAGCTTCCCCTGCTGAAAGAGCCCCAGTGTGTGTAGCCACACGACCAGGGAAGCATCCCGTTGGGATGAGTAGTACATCCCCAATATGAGGTGTGTTCTCATGCACACAGTCCACCAAGACCAACCTCATACTGACAAATATGAGTTTCTAGTTTCCCCTTGGATCTCCACCTTTCATAGCTTAGCTATATCTCCCCCTTTAATGCCCAATTAAAATCGTTTCTAAGTAATCCAATTACATTTATACCCAAGGAAAATTAGTGGTGGTATCTTCATATCAACAATTCTTGCAAGTACAATCCATAGCCAACCAAATGAGGTATAAGGGACCTTAGGAGCCCTTCCAACTACCATATTAAATCCACTTGGGGGAATTCGTACCCCACAAGCATAACCATATAGCCATTTACCTTTCCAAACCATTTAATTCATGCATAAATCCTTTATCAAGTTTAAAACAAACAAGAGTTCTATTTAAAAAAGACAGTTCAATGAACATATCTTTATAAGCATTTTGAGAAAGAAAATTGGGGGCATAATATATATCTGAAATAGATTCCAATTTCCAATAACCATTTTCATCTATTCCAATTATCTAAAAATGCCATTAATGCATAGAAAAGTATAATTAAAACCATGGGAAACTATAACCTACCATTTATAAACAAAACCCCTAAATAATATTTTAAAACCAAAGCATACAATGATGAAATCATGAAAACCAATAGTAAAGTCATGCCTTCAGTTAGATCCAATAATGAGGGAAGAAGTACATGCCTTATACTGAAGATTTGATGGAAAGAAGAAACCCTAGCTCTTCCTTGCCACAAAACTTTTGAGAGGATTTTAGATTGTTTAGAAGTAGTTTCAAAGTGTTAATGAGAGAAATAATAAAGTATATAACCTCCCAAATTGGTTAGAAGTCGTGGGGTCCTATTAGGGTAAGTAAGGAAATGTCCAGAATACTCCCACTTAAGTTGCTCAAAAATCCTGTCACAAGGATACAACTAACCCATATGAGTCGTATTCTTCCAATATGAGTGGCAACCCCCACTCATACCCTACCCTCAACCCTTGGACCAAACACTGTCCAATATAGGACTTATCCTACCAAGTTGTATCTAGATCATACGATCTGTACCTCTCATCCGTATCCCTGGAAGAATAAAATACCAAGGGACTTGAACACTGAACCCTATATGAGTACAAGATATGACTCGTACCGCACCATACAACTCTTTTCCCTTAAGTCCTATCCATTCTAGTAACCCATACATCCCACCAATCAAAACTGGTCATAATATGATAGGACTATGCCACTCGTACCCCATCATACAGCTCATACCCATGAATCATACTGGGTCCGAAGAATAGATTTCAAAGAAAATTTCTAACGCTAAAAACATAGGATGTAACATTCTTCCCCAATAGGAACATTCATCGCTGAATGATGGATGAGGTAAGAGTAACCAAACATAGAGTGAAAGATATTAATATTTCCTTTAACAAACTCAAAAAATAAAGATGTGTTTAAGAACACATACCTTCCGCACAAATCCTGAAAGCAGAAAATAAGAGAGGATACTTAGACTTCATGTCCTCCTCCGCTTCCCATATAGCTTCTTCCATATTATGGTTTCACTATAGAACCTTAATTGAAGCCACATCCTTGGTCCGCACTAATAAAACTTCCTATCTAACATCTTCACTGGGAACTCTTCATAAGACAGAGAATCTAAGATATTCAACCCCTCTAAAGGAACAATCAAAGAAGGATCACATATAAACTTCCTCAACATGGAAACATAAAAGACTAGATTAACCAAACCCAAACTAGGAGGTAATTCCAGTTCATAAGCAACATTACCAACTCTCTACAAAATCACATAAGGACCAATAAACTGGGGACTGAGATTCCCCTTCCTACCAAATTGCACCACCCTCTTCATGGGACATACCTTCAGGAACACTTTTTCCCTAATTGCATACTCTAATTCTCTACGCGTAACACCTGCATAGAACTTTTGCCAACTCTGGGCAGCCTTAATCCTATCCTGTATCACCTTCACCTTCTCCATAACTTGATAAACTAGATCTGGACCAAACATATCTACCTCACCAAGCTCAAACCAACCAATAGGATATCTACACCTCCTACCATATAACACCTCAAAAGGGGCCATGCTAATACTCGAATGATAGCTATTTTTGTAAGCAAACTACAGCAAAGTTAGATGCTCAACCCAATTTCCACTATAGTCAATCACACAAGCCCGAAGCATATCTCCCAATGTCTGAATAGTCCTATCTACTTGCCCATCCAATTACAGATGAAAAGCAATACTCAGACTAACCTTAGTCTCCAACCCTATCTTGAAAGACTACCAAAAATAAGATGTGAACTGCATACCATGATAAAAAATAATCGAGACTGGTGCCCTAAGCAGCTTCAAAATCTCTTGAAGATATAGCTTTGCATAACCCTCTGCCAAAAAGTTCGTTCTCATTGGCAGAAAATGAGAAGACTTTGTCATCCTATCCATGATGACCCAAATTGAATCAAATTAGTTTCGAGATTGAGGAAGCCTAAAAATAAAATCCATATTGATTACCTCTCATTCCATTTGGGCATCTCAATTTCTTAATGCAATACACCAGTCCTCATGTGCTCAACCTTAACATGTTGACACACCATGCACTTGGCTATGAAATCTACCACATCCCTCTTCATACCATTACACCAATAGATCTTCTTGAGATCATGATATATATTTTTCGAGCCAGGATGAACAAAATAGAGTACTCATGCACCTCAGCCAAAATCCTTTGCCTCAAACCATCAACATCAGGAACACACAAACTCCCTAAGTACTGCAAAATACCATAATCACTAATCTCAATCAGGACCACTTTTACCTACCAACATTACTCTTGATTCTCATCAAGACAGGACATAGCACTTATTTCTCCTTAATCTCTACACCAGTAGACTATCAAACTAATTCTTGCACCATCACTCCATCATATTTAGAGTCCAAGAGATGAACTCGAAGATTGGCCAAGTAGTGAATATTGTTCACCAATTTCTGCTTTTCTTCCTTATGAGACAAACTTCCCATAGATAGCTTGCTAAGAGCATAAGCAACCACATTAGCCTTACCTGGGTAGTAGTGAAGACTCATATCATAGTACGTAAGAAGGTCAAGCCACCTTCTTTGCCTAATATTAAGCTACTTTTTTGTGGTGAACATATACTGAAGGCTCTTATGATCAGAAAAGATATCTACGTGAACACCATATAGATAATGCTTCCATATTTTCAAAGTAAACATAACCGCCAACAACTCCAAATAATGAGTAGGATAATTCCTCTCATCCACCTTCAACTGTGGGGAAGCATAGGCATTCACCTTCCCATGCTATATGAAAACACAACCAAGCCCTACCCAAATGCATCATAATAAACCATAAACCTATTATTTCCTTCCAAAAAGGTTAGAATTGGAGCCGAAGTTAGCTTATCTTTCAACTTGTTAAAGCACCCCTCACAAGCATTCGACTAAGAAAACTTATCCTTCTTCTATGTCAACTTAGTCAAAGGAGCTGCTATTAATGAGAAGCTTTCCACAAATTGCCTATAATACCCGGCTAAACCTAAAAAGCTCCAGATGTCGGACGGAGTCGTAGGCCTAGGCTATATCTTCACTACAACAACCTTTTTAGGATCAACCATTATCCCCTCATGAGAAATACTATAACCCAAAAAGTCAAAGCGTTCAACCAAAACTCATACTTAGAAAACTTGGAATACAACTGTTGTTCCTTTATGGTCTGCAACACCATAGAGAGGTGATAACATGATCTACCTTACTCCTCAAATATTCCAAAATGTCATCAATAAACATAATGAAAAAGATATCTAAATACTACCTAAAAACTCTATTCATCTGATCCATAAATGTCACTGGGGCACTAGTCAATCCAAATGACATAACCAAAAACTTGAAATGCCTATACTGAGTATGAAAAGCCATCTTAGGGATATCCACCTCCCTAATCATAAGCAGATGGTACCCCAATCAAAGATCTATCTGGGGAAAAAACTTTGCACCCTGTAACTAATAAAATAGATCATTTATCCTCAGAAGAGGATACTTGCTCTTGACCATTACCGTATTCAACTTCCTATAGTCAAATGCACATCCAAAGGGAACCATCCTTCTAGCACATGAAAAACACTGGTGTACCCCACAAAAATACTAGGTCAAATAAAACCCTTATCCAAAAGATCCTTAAGTTGCTTCTTGAGTTCCCTCAACTCAGCAGAGCCATTCTATACAGAGGAATAGATATTGGGAGAGTATTTAAAAGCAAATCAATACAAACTCTATTTCCTTATCTGAAGAAACATCAAGAAGATCACCCAATAAGACCTCTGGAAGCTTATTAACCATATGAACTGATTGTAAAGATGGACCTTTCGAGTTAGAATCTTTAACCCAGACCAAGTGATAAAGGCACCCCTTGGAGATTAACCTCTGAATTGTAAGATAATAAATAAACCTTCCCCTAGTATCCAAAGAACTTCCCTCTCATTCTATAATCGGTTCACCAGGGAACTTAAAGATAACCTTCCAGGTCCAACAATCTAAGCATGCATAATAGGAGTGTAACCAATCCATACCTAATATGACATCAAAATCCACTATCCCCAACTCAAACAGATCTACCAGGGTCTGCTTGTTAACAACAGATACCATACACCCCCTATAGCCTAGCAACAATTGAGTCTTTTACTGGGTAAAAATATAAAAAAGAGCTGAAATCACTTCAGGATCAAAACCAAAAGATACAGCCACATAAGAAGTCACATAAGAAAGAGTGGACCATGGATCAAACAAATAATATACGTCATGAGAAAAGAGTTATAACATACCAGCAATGACATCAAGTGATGACTTAAATTCCTGCCAGGACGCCAAAATATACAACCTATTCCGACCAACACTAGAACCTGGAGCATTTATAGAAGTAGATGCCATATCACCAAGTGTAGGAGTAGAAGATGAAGCCACAAAAATCTTATTCACCCCTGTAGAGACCTTATTAATCAAATAATCCCTGAGTCAATGACCTGGCTTGCCATACCTAAGGCATTTTCCCCTCACCTCTTCATAATAACACTGATGGGGTTGACTACAAAATCAATAAAAAAGGCATGAAGTAACTAACTAACCTCTACTCACCTAAGATTTGGCACCATGTGCCCTAAAATTTTCACCACCTTGATGATGCCTATCTCCCAACTTCTTTGGGTAAGGGGAAATAGTAGTAGAGAAGGAACCCGAGCTCCTCTACTTCTTTTTCTTTCACTTCCCACTATCCTAACCACCCTGGTACTGCACACTTCCTTGATCAGAAAACTTACGCCTCTTTCCTTGCGTATCCCCAAACTCCACCTGCCTTCTCTTCTCATCCTTCACTTATTGCATATGGATAGTCTACTAAGAAATATCCATATCCTTGATGAGCAAAGTAGTCTTGCTCTACAAGATCAAATCTCTATTTAACCCAGAAGTGAACTTTCTTATTCTAATTCTCATGTCACCCACTAAATCAAGAGATACCTTGATAGCTAATGGAACTTCAAGGAATATTTGTTAATAGTCATTATCCCTTACTTAAGATGTACAAACTACTCCATCTTATCTTTCCTTAGCTCTTGTGGAAATAAATGATCCAAGAAGGGATTAGAGAAGGCCTCTTATAATTTAGATTCTTCCATATCACCCCTATCTCTATCCCATTCCTCCTACCACTAATAAGCAATAACTTTGAGTTGATAATCTACAAAGTTTACCCCCTCCATATTGGAAATTTTACCCCTATCCTTGTTACCTAACCTAACTGCCTTATGCAGCCTTTGTGGGATATATTTTAAGCATCTAACAAGATTGCATAAATGCTATCATTAAGACTCTGGGATAGGGTCACGACCGTGACAGACCAAACTTATGATGAGTTGTACATATTGATGAACCGCATAGAAAAAAGAAATCCAGATTGGCATTCAGATTTTAAAAGTGGCATGAAAAAATTAAGGGTGTATTGGAGGTGGACAAATTCACAGCCTTATCAGCACAGATTTCTACATTACAAAATTTGATCAACACATCATTCAACAGCATGAAGCTGGGAACAACACAACCTGCATCCATAGTCAATCTCATCCAACAAGCTGCAGGTTAGTGTAAGGTGTGCAAAAATAGTAGTCTTGCAGCGACCATGTGTGCTTCAAATTTGGAATGAGTCATGTCTATGGCTAATGCACAAAGGACAAATTATGGTAATTCTTATAACATGGAGTGGAAGACTAAGCCATTAAATCAACCATGGAATGCCCTACAACCACAGGACCAACAAAATCAGTTAAGTAGTAATATGAAGGATATGATAAAACACATCTTAGCTAATCAGTCATAGTTTGCTGTAGATGTGAAAAATTTACAAGCGGCCACAAGAAGTCTAGAGTTGTACGTGGGGAAAAATCAATAAGCAGTAAATACTAGGGTAAAAAGTGGGTTGCCAGCTAACATAAAAAATTCAAAACAAGTTATGGCAATCGCCTTGAGCAGTGGTAAAGAGCTTCAAGAAGAACCTCCCAAGGCAAAAAAGAAGGTAGATGCTGAGGCTATGACCAAATAGGTTCCTGAAGAAGTTATTGAAAATTCAAGAAAGTCTGAGTATATCAGAAGTGAAGAAGACACTTCCATTGCCCTTCCCTCAAAGGAAAATTAAATCAAAGGAGGATGCCAAATTTAAGATGTTCTTTGATATGTTCAGAGGACTTCACATTAACTTACCTTTGTTAGATGTTTAGCAGAGCATGCCTAAGTATTCAAAGTAGTTGAGGGATGTGGTGGATAATAAGGTAAAATTATAGGATGTAGGGATGATAACACTCACTAAAGTGTATAGTGCAGTAATGACACAAATAAACCCCATAAATTGAGACATCCGGGGAAGTTTACTCTCCCTATCCAAATTAGGAGTAAAGTGGTCCATGTATTGAGTGATTTGGGGACAAGTATAAATTTGATGCCCCTATCTCAATTTGAAAAATTTGGCTTACAAAAGCCTAGATCGACCACCGTGGTTTTGCAGCTAGCAGATGGTTCCATGGCATATCTGGAAGGAATAATTGAGGATATCCTTATTAAGGTTGGTAAATTTGTTATTCCTATTGACTTTATTGTTCTTAATTTTGAGGCAGATGAACTGGTACAATTTATCTTAGGGCATCCATTTTTAGCAATCGGAGAAGCGTTAATTAATGTTAGAGAAGGCATGCTCAAAATGTGGGTAGAGGATAAAGAGAAGGTGTTGATTTATACAAAGCACCCATAATTATGTCCCAAGTTAAAGATTTGAGTATGATCAATGTTATTGAAGGGGAAAAGTGTGGGGTGGCTAGTCCACAAAAGACCTCTTCAAACTACCTGATTGAGAAGCCTAAGACTCTTTCTCCTAAGGCTGGCATAATAGAAGTTTATGAGCCTAAAAAGGCTATAGTTGAGAAACCTGTTGCTCCTGAGAATTCACACCTAAATGGGTTAAAAAGTATATTAAGATATCCTCTAAATGTGAGAAAAAATATGAAGAAATATAGTTGAGTTGAGTTGGGTCGTGCTGCGATACTAAATTAGTTGCTTTTGGGACTTATCCCAAGTTAAGTAGGTATGTTTTATTTTTAGTCTTTATTTCATGTAATTTTTGTTTTTAGTTGAGTCACACGTTAATGAGAAGTCTGAGTACCATAAACTTGAGTTTGAAGCATGACAAAGATTGTGTGTGGGGTTCTATGGATTTCCATTAAGCAGAAAGATGCTATGATCTAGGCCTAAAGGGCTCCAGGAGTATTTCTATCATTTTACTTTTAAATTCAATTTGGGGACAAAGTAGATTTTTAAGTGTGGGGTGGAGAAATTCTCAAAATTTGGCTTAATTTAAAAATTTTAGTGTGAGATATTTTTGTTGGTGTTATTTGTGATTACATGATGGAAGTGGGTTTTTTTGTAAAAGTACGTTGATTGAGTGAATTTCTATTTTTGAGACTCTTAGGCTCATGTTTATGACTCTTGTACTTGTTGGCTTGATTTTGAATCTGTGCTATTATTTGGTTGAGAGTCTATGATGATCCTATGGAGTTTATCATAGGCCATGTGTGATGTGAAATTTTTGTATATTCCTTATTATATATGATGTCTAGAACTTTCTCAGTGTGTGTGTAAAGCAAAATAAAGAGTGGGTAGAGGAGATGATTTAGGCTTTTCTTTGATAGCCTTATTCTAGACCTTCTATTTTTCCTACCTATTGTGAATTATCCTAGTTAACCCCCATTAAGACTTTAGCCTTTTCTTTGATAGATTGATATGTAGCCTAATCCCCTTCTTTGATAGACAATAAATTCATCCAAAAATCTACTAAGTGCTTTAATGAAAAATTAAAATAGTAAGGAGTTAGAGAAATTGAATAAGAAAAAAGGTGAAATTGATGCCCCAAGGTAATAGTTATTTGTGTATTATTGATGTGTGGTGGATGGTTATGATATAATTTATGCTAAAAATATTGCCATGATTGCTAATTAAAAGAGAAAAATTGATTCTTGTGGTAGTAAACTATGTGTCCACCAGGTGTTTGTGGAAATGCTTAAAAGAGATAGGGTAAAAAAAGAGAAGGGTAGACATAAATGGTGTAATTTGGTTGTTGGAGAGTGATTTTATATGTATAATGTAGTGTATTAAAGTTCTTAAAGAGGATAGTCACTATTCCCAAATAGTTTCTACTCGTCCCTTAGCCTACATTACAACCTGAAAAATTCCTAATTGATCCAAAGCTTTACATTCGATTATTAGTGAAGCATTTCACTAAGGGCAAGCTTATGGTTCATTTTGTGCAACTTGTGAATTCTTTTTTAAAGTGAGAGTAATTTGATTCTTTTACCCATCACGTTCTAAATTGCTTAATTGTTAGTGATTATGGGTAAATCTTTTATTATGAGGGCACATGTTTGATGAATGTGGGTGATTTGTATGGTTTTTTTTATTGAATGATATGCATTAGTTTTCTAACTTGGTGAGTCAATTCTTGAGGCTCGGATATTTTGGAGTAGTGTTCATAAGATTTCAATAGTTTAAATAACATGCTTAGCTTAGTAACTTGCATTCTATGTTAGTGCTAGCTTCAGTGTCTTGCATTTAGTATAAGTGTAGAGTCTCCTTGGTTGGTGTTGAATATAGTTAAGAGTTGTTCGAGAACGAAAAAGGATTTAAGCGTGGGGTGGTGATATTTGGTGCATTTATGCATCCTAGCATCATTATTATAGCCTTGCTTTGAGGATAATTATAAGCTATAACGGTTGATAATGAGATAAATGTGTTAAAAAATGTATTTATAAGGTTCCAACTGAAGTCCAAGTGAGTTTGTACTTAAAAGAAACAATTAGAGTTCAATATAGAAAACTAGTCTCCATAGCTTGAGCAAGTTGCTTTTCTAGTTCATTTTGTTGGATTCTATTGAGTTATATGTGTTTGTTATGATTTTAAAGGTGTTATTATATGGGGAACAAGTTTTTAGGAGTGCACAAAGTTAATATGCGTCAAAGAAAGAGTGCAAACTCGAAGGGAAAGATCATGAAACCAATCTAGTCTAAGCTCTTGTTTTTAATTAATCGTAATGGGTTTGGTATTGTTTGTGATTCTAATTCATGTTTTGTGATGATGTATAATTCTTTAGATCTGAATATGATGATATTTTGATGTTAAATAGTCTTTGAAATCAATGGAAATACACCACAAGACAAGGAATGGGAGGAGGAAGGGCCAATATTAACCAAAATTTGAAGGATAGTTTTTAGAGAGTGCATGCATTTAGCATGCATCTCATGCTCCACTCCTGTGTAATAAAAGGTGAGACGCATGCCCCATTCCATAGGAATGAATGGATCAACGCACTCTCCACTCCACACCTAGGCGTTTCAAGCTAATTTGACTCCTACATGGACTTGGCTTACCCTTGTGCTATATATACATGTTGTATCATGTTTTTACATATCTTTTGGCATATTTTGGAGATCAAAGGTCTGATACAACTTAATTATTAGGTTTTTATTAATTTTATTTAGTTCATATATGTTTTTAGTCATTAATTACAACCTTGTGATTTCGATTATGACTATGCATGGCTAAACACCCTCTTTTTGGGGTTGAAGCCAAGAACATGATTATTATTGCTATTGATTAAGTTTGTTTTCTTTCATTATCAATATTTTTTTTTATTCTTATTATAACTATTTTAAGGATTTGTGAACCTTAGAATATATCCATTGTCAACCTTGTGAACTCGGGAGAGGGAATAGGGTGATAGAACATAGGAATGAGCAGAGTATGGTTCTTGTTTCTTTATAAAATAAGAAACTTAAATTAGTATCTAGGATAGGGATGTACTTAGATACCTTACTTGATTCATACATAGAATGATATTTTTTAAGAACATAAGTGAATTATTACATCCCCACTTAACGATATAGGTGTAAGGTCCAACTTAGGTAATAAATTAGAGGTTGGGAAAACATAATCGCGCAATTATCCCTACAAATCAACAACTAAGATAAGAAAGTTAGCGAATGAAATCCAAGAGCATAATATGATTGTTCAAAAGTGCTTCTACCCTAGGTTTTCTATTATTGATTGTCTTAAGACCTTTACTTTAGGCATTGCTTAGTTTTAATTTACAATTTCCAAACTCTTTATTTGGTTACTTTCGCATCAATTGAATCTAAAGTGTGAACTAAAATCAAATCATTGTCAAATCTAGCCTCTATGGGATCGATAACTCGTCTTTATTGAAGGCCACTATATTATTTGGTATACCACGTACACTTGCATGTGCGCTTGGGCACTGCTATATTTTTTGGCACCATTGCCGGGGACTTGTTATTTGGAAGTTGTTTATTTAAATTTTACTTTTAGAATTATTTGGTGTTTTTACACTTGCTTTTGTTTTAGTATTTGCAGGAGACAGGTTTCTAAGTTTATAAGATGGGAAGGGATTGGGAGTTGGTAGAACCAAGCGCAAAACCCAAGCAATGTTACCATCAACATAGGATAGAAGCAATCCTTCTCCCGAGAATTCCTCAAATCCAAGAAGACCAAGGGAATACTATTCCTATGGCTAAACAACAAGCTACTGGTAGGAAGGTTAGGGAAGTGGCAGTCCCATATCCGATGAACTTAACTTCCCTAATTCAAAGACCGGCAGCTGGGAGGAATCTCGAGTTGAAACATAATATGGTGCAGCTTCTTATTAGCATTGGATAGTTTGAAGGGCTTTTACACGAGGACCCATAACTCTACTTGCAGACCTTTATTGATCTTACATCATTCACTCCGACTGTGGTGACTCTAGATTATGTAAGGCTGACACTGTTTCTGCATTCAATTTTAGGGAAAGATAAAAGGTAGTTAAATTTAAAGTTGGCCAATTTAATCACATCATGGGATGACTTAGCCAAAAATTTCCTTATCAGATTCTTTCCATCAGGAAAGAATGCGAGACTTTGCAGTGAAATAGTGAGCTTAAAAAAGAAGCCTAATGAAAACCTCTATTATGCTTGGGAATGCTTCAAGGCTCTTATTCGAGAGTGTTCACACCACCAATAGTCTAATGAGGTACTTGCTCATACTTTTGTAGACACTCTTGATCATAATACAAAGATTTTTCAAGATTTAGCCGCAGGTGGTCAAGCACTGGAATTGACTTATAATGAGTTGTACATATTGCTGAACCGCATAGCAAAAGAAAATCAAAATTGGCAATAAGATTCTAGAAGTGCCATACAAAAAATTGCGTGTGTATTAGAGGTGGACCAATTTGCAGCCTTATCATTATAGGTTTTTGCACTACAAAATTTGATCTACACATCATTTAGCAGCATGAAGCTGGGAGCAACACAACCTTCATCCACAATCAATGTCATCCAACAAGCTACAGGTTGGTGTGAGATATGCAAAAATAGTGGTCATACAGCGGCCATATGTGCTTCAAATCCAGAATCAGTTATGTATGTAGGTAATGCACAAAGGTCAAATTATGGTAGTGCCTACAATAAGATATGGTACATTCATCCAATATATCAACCCTAGAGCGCCCCACAACCACAGACCCAACCAAATAAGTCAAGCAACAATATAGAGAAGATGATGAAACACATCTTAGCTAATCAAACACAGTTTGTTGCAGACTTGAAACTTTTGCAAGCGACCATAAGAAGTCTAGAGTTGCATGAGGGGAAAAATAAGCAAGCAGTAAATACTAGGCCACAAGATGGGTTGCCAGATGACATAGAAAATCAAAAACTAGTCATGGCAATCTCCTTAAGGAGTTGTAAAGAGCTTCAAGCAGAACCTCCCAAGGCAACAAAGGAGGTAAATTCTAAGGTTGTGACCAAACAGTTTCCCAAAGAAGTTGTAGAAAATTCAAGGAAGTCTGAGTACTTCAGACCAAAAGTTCTTGAACCAAAAGTGAAGACACTGCCATTGCCCTTCCCTCAAAGGAAAATTAAAATAGAGGAGAATGCCATGTTTAAGAAGTTCTTTGATACATTCAGAGGACTTTACATTAACTTACCTTTGTTAGATATTTTGCAAGGTATGCCTAAGTATGCAAAGTCCTTGATAGATGTAGTGGCTAATAAGGTGAAATTGTAGTATTTAGGGGTGATAACACTCATTGAAGAGTCTAGTGCAATAATGACATGAAAATCCCCAAAAATTTTAGAGATCCATGAAAGTTTACTCTCCGTATCCAAATTGAGAGTCAAGTGGTCCATGCATTGAGTGATTTAGGGGCAAGTATAAATTTGATGCCCCTATTTCAATTTGAAAAATTGGGCTTAGAAAAGCCTAGATCGAACACCGTGGTTTTGCAGCTAGCAGACGGTTCCATGGCATATCTGGAAGGAATAATTGAGGATGTCCTCATTAAGGTTGGTGAATTTCTTATTCCTGCTAACATTATTGTTCTTGATTTTTAGGCAGACGAACAGGTACCAATTATCTTGGGGCATCCATTTTTAGCAGTCGGAGGAGTGTTAATTGATGTTATATAAGGAACACTCAAACTAAGGGTAGAGAATGAAGAGGTAGTTTTTGATGTTTACAAAGCACCCACAACTACGTCCCAAGTTAAAGATTTATATATAATTAATTTTTTGGAAGGGGAAAAGTGTGGGGTAGCTAGTCCACAAAAGACCTTTTCAAATTACCTGAGTGAAAAGCCTAAGACTTTATCTCCTAAGGATGACGTGATGGAAGTTGATGAGCCTAAAATGGTTAAAGTTAAGAAACCTGCTGCTCCTAAGAATTCACACCTAAAAGGGGTAAAAAGGATAACAAAATGGTCTCCAAGTGTGAGGAAAAAGATAAAGGAATATGGTTAAGTTGAGTTGGGTCGTACTGCGACATTAAATCAGTTGCTGCTTCGGACGTAACCCAAGTTAAGTAGGTATGTTTTCTTTTTATTTTTTCCATTTTAATTTTATGTAGTTTTTGTTATTGGTTGAGTCACAAGTTAATGGGAAGTTTGAGTACCATAAACCTGAACTTGAAGCATAGCAAAGATTGAGTATATGGTCCCATGGATTGATTTTATACAGAAAGATGCTATGATCTAGCCCTAGAGGCCTTCGGGAGTATTTCTATCATTTTAATTTTAAATTCACTTAGGGGACCAAGTAGATTTTTAAGTGTGAGATGGGGAAATTCCCAAAATTTGGCTCAATTTAATATTTTTTGTGCGAGATATTCTTGT
>NC_061115.1:36425438-36467159 GCF_002878395.1 Capsicum annuum
TTAGCCTTTTCTTTGGTAGATTCTTAGGTAGTCAAATCCCCTTCTTTGATAGACCATAAATTGATCCAAAAAGCTCCTAAGTGCTTTAATGAAAAATTGAAATAGTAAGGAGTTAGAGAAAATGACGAAGAAAAGGGTGAAATTGACGGCCCAAAGTAATAGTGATTGGTGTATGATTGATGTGTGGTGGATGGTTATGATATAAGTTATTCATAAAATATTACCATGATTGTGAAAAAAAAGAGAAAAATTGATTCTTGTGGTAGTAAAATATGTGTCCACCAAGTTTTTGTGAAAATGCTTAAAAGAGATGGGGTAAAAAAAGATAAGGGTAGACAAAAATTGTATAATTTGGTTGTTGGAGAGTGATTTTAAATGTATAATGTAGTGTATTAAAGTGCTTAGAGAGAATAGTCACTATTCCCAAATAGTTCCTACCCATCTCTTAGCCTATATTACAACCCAGAAAAGTCCTAATTGATTCGAAGCTTTACATTCAACTATTAGTGAAGAATTAAACTAAGGGCAAGATTATGGTTCATTGTGTGCAACTTGTGAATTCTTTTTTTGAGTAAGCATAATTTGATTCTTATACCCATCACGTTCTAAATTTCTTAATTGTTAGTGATTATGGGTAACTTTCTTATTGTGAGGGCACATGTTTTATGAATGTGGGTTATTTGTTTGATGTCTTTGATTAAATTATATGCATGAGTTTGCCAACTTGGTGAGTCAATTCTTGAGGCTAGGATGTTTTGGAGTAGTGATCATAAGATTTCAATAGTGTAAATAACATGCTTAGCTTAGTAACTTGCATTCAATGTAGTCATTTTAGTGCTATCTTGAGTGTCTTTCATTTAGTAGAAGTGTAGAGTCTCCTTACTTGGTGTTGAATATAGTTAACAGTTGTTCGAGAATGAACAAGGATTTAAGGGTGGGATACTGATGTTGGGTGTATTTATGCATCCTAGCATCACTATTCTAGCCTTTTAGCGTTGTTTTGAGGAAAATTCTAAGATATAATGGTTTATAATGAGATAAATGTGTTAAAACATATGTTTATAAGGTTCCAAGTGGGTTTGTACTTAAAAGAGTCAATTAGAGTTCAATTTAGAAAACTAGTTTTCCTAGCTTGAGCTAGTTGTTTTTCTTGTTCATCTTGTTGGATTCTTTTGAGTTCTATATGTTCCTTATCATTTTAAATATGTTATAATATGGGGAACAAGTTTTTAGGAGTGTACAAAGTTCATATGATTCAAATAAAGAGTGGAAACTTTAAGGGAAAGATCATGAAACCAACCTAGTCTAAGCTCTTGTTTTTTATTCATCGTAATGGGTTTAGTGTTGTTTGTGCTTATGATTCATGTGGTGTGATGATGTATAATTATTTTGGAGCTGAATATTATGATATTTTGATGTTAAATAGGCTTGTAAATAAATGGAAATACACCATAAGATAGGGGATGGAAGGAGAAAGGGCCAACACTTAACCAAAATTCGGAGGACAATTTCCAGAGAGTGCATCCGTTAAGCATGCATCGCATGCTCCACTCCTATGAAATATAGGATGAGACTCATGCCTCATTCCATAGTAATGAAGGGTTCGATGCATGCTCCACTCCATACCTGGTCGTTGCAAGCTAATTTGACTCCTACATGGACTTGGCTTTCCCTTATGTTATATATCCATGTTGTATCACGTTTTTACATATCTTTTGACACATTTTGGAGATCAAGGGGCTGATATAAATTCATTATTAGGTTTTTACTAATTTTATTTAGTTCATACATGTTTTTATTCGTTAATTACAACCTTTTGATTTCGATTATGACAATGTGTGGCTAAACGCCCTCTTACTGGGGTTGAAGCCAAGAACATGATTATTATTGCTATGGATTAAGTTTGTTTTCTTTGATTATCAATATTGGTTGTTTTTTTATTCTTATTATAAATATTTTAAGGATTTGTAACCCTTATAATACATCCAGTGTCAACCTTGTGAGCTCGGGAGAGGGGATAGGGTGATAGAATATGGGAATAAGCAGAGAATGGTTTTTGAATCTTTATAAAATAATAAACTCTAATTAGTATCTCGGACAGAGATGTACTTAGATACCTTAATTGATTCATACGTAGGATTATATTTGTTAAGAACTTGAGTGAATTATTACATCCCCGCTCAACGATGTATGTGTAAGGTTCAACTTAGATAATAGATTAGAGGTTGGGAAACAATAATCACGCAATTAGCCCTACGAATCAACAACCAAGATAAGTAAGTTAGCGAATGAAATCCAAGAGCATAATATGATTATTCATGAGTGCTTCAACCCTGGGTTTTCTCTTATTGATTGTCTTAAGACCTTTACTTTCCGCATTATTTAGTTTTAATTTATAATTTCCAAACTCTTTATTTGGTTAATTTCGCATCAATTGAATCTAAAGTATCAACTGAAATCAAATCATTGCCAAATCTAGTCTCTGTGGGATCAATAACTCGCCTTTCTTGAAGTCTACTATATTACTTGTTAGACCACACTTGCGTGTGGGCTTGGGCACTGTCAGAATGCATTTAATACTATTAACTGGGCTATGTAGCTTTGCCGTCCAAAATCACCACGAGTAATATGGGTTTAGGTCCCCCTGCTGAAAGGGTCGTAGTGCGTGTAGCCATACGACTAATGAATTATCCTATTGGGATGACAAGTACATCCCCCAATATAAGGTGTGACATCATGCAGATGGTTTACCAAGATCAATCTCATATCAGCAAATATGAGTTACCAATTGTGGTCCCCTCGGGACCTCTACCTTCCATGGTTTAGCTACAGCTCCACCTTTAATGCACAATTAAAACCATTTTCAAGAAATCTAATTACCATTTATTAACCAAGGCCAATTAGTTATGGTATCATCATACCAACGATACTTGCTAGCACTATCCATAGCCAACCGCATGTAGGAATAAAGAACCGTAGGTGCCCTTTCAATTACCATATTAAATCCACTTAGGGGAATCCATACCCTACAAGCATAACCATTTAGCCATTCACCTTTCCAAATCATTTAATTCATGCATAAATCCTTTACTAAGTTTAAAACAAGCAAGAGTTCCATTTAAAAAAAGTCAATGCAATGAACATATCATTATAAGCATTTTGTCAAATACATTGGAGGCATAATATATATCTGAAACCAATTCTAATTTCCAATAACCATTCTCATCTAATCCAATTATCCAAAACACCATTAATTCATAGAAAAGCATAATTAAAACTATAGGAAACCATAACCAACCATTTTTAAACAAAACCCCAAAATCATATTTGAAAACCAAAGCATACAATAGAAAAATCATGCCTTTAGTCAGAACTAACAATGAGGGAAGGAGTGCATGCATTATACCAAAGATTTGATGGAAAGAAATCACCAAAGCAAGCCCCATTTATCTATCAACATGAAACCCTAGATTTTTCTTGCCCCAAAGCTTTTGAGAAGATTTTAGATTGTTTTGAAGTAGTTTCTATATTTTAAAGAGAGAAATAATAAAGTATATAACCTCCCAAATAGGTCATAAATGGTGGGTTCCTATTAGGGTATGTAGGGAAATGTCTAGAATACCCCCACTTAAGTTGCACAAAAGTCCCATCATAGGGATACGACTGACCCATACATGTTGTATCCTTCTAATACGAGTGGAAACCACCACTTGTACCTTACTCTCAAACCCAAGATCCAACAGTATCCAATATTCATCCCACCAAGTCGTATCCAGAGCATACGATTTGTACCTTCTATCCATATCTTTGGTAGAATATAATACACAAGGGACTTGAACACTGACCCCTATACAAGTACAAAATACAACTCGTACCCCACCATATAACTCTTATACCCTAAGTTTTATCTATTACAGTATCCCATCCATCTCACCAACCAACACTGGTCAGCATACGATAGGACCATACCACTTATACCCTAGCATATGGCTCATACCCATGAGTAGTATTAGGTCTAGAGAATAGATTTCAAGGAAAATTTTTTAGGCCAAAAACCCATGATGTAACATACTAGTTATTCCAAACTATGAGGTTGCCTTTCCTACTGGTGTGTTATATTAGGCGCCATCATGACTTGAGAATTTAGGTTATGACAAATTTGTATAAGATACTAGTTTCAGTAGTGTACTAGTACAAAAGCTAAGTGTTTAGTGAAGTCCTATTGATCATATGGAGACATTAGTAACCTATCTTTGTGAGCCTAATGGGACATTTTAGGAAATTTACTTCTTGGCTCTTTAATGTGTGTTTGCATTGCTATAAGCCTTAAACATATTTTTTGACTCTATTCCATCCCCAAAGGTTAATGTGATATTGTCTATAGATGCAGATATGACTTCTATATGCATTTCTAAAGTTCCAGTGAAGTATGATATGGATGTCAAAGACCTTTAACATTAAGAAAAGGTTTTAGGGCAATCTTAGGCTCCATTTGTGCTCGTGACTACTTTAGCCCTTTGAGGTTCAACATTGGGGATCTGAGTCAGGTTGTAAATCCCTCACAGCCATGAATGAAATTTGACTCATTGAATAGTTCCTAAGCCAGAGTTGGATTGGTTGGTGTTTATTAGGGTTCTTGACCAGTTTTGAGTGTAAGATTAGGTTTCTAGATTAGTCTAGGCCTTTTTAATGCTATATCTTTCTGATCTAGACATTGGTGTATGGATATTAAAGGACTAAAATTGTCACTCCACTTTGCATCAGAGCTGATAGCAGTTGGGTCTTTCTTTTCTAAAGTTATGGATTATGAGAGGACTATAGAGAGAGAGTGTGTATTAAGGTTTATGAAAGTGGCAACAAAAGGTCATGCCATCCTTATAGTGGTATTAGTATTCCATCCAAGATCTTATTTTCGTTTTGTCGTGGTGGGACACTAGCTTAGAGAGTGCCCTGGATATGAGTTAGCTTGCATTCCCCACTAATCTAGAGTTTCTGAGAAAGGTTATGCTGAGGGAAGGATGGATATTCTACTAGAGTTTGCTCTCAATGTTAGTTGGCCAGCCATTTGGGCTCAATTTGTGTTTTTTCCATGCTTTATACTTCAAGATTTTGCTATGAATGTATAGAGATTGACTATTAGGCTAGAGAGTGCCTTTGATGTGGGATTTCTAGTTTTTTCAGCTCATTCAAATTAGCCTCATAATGTTGTGGCATCTTCAATTAGAGATAGTATGCATGGCACCTCACTTGATGACTTAGTTTGACGGTCCGAGTCTGGACCTATTTAGATTTATTCTTCCTATGTCCATTAGGGATATGATTGTAGATTTTACCATGGTGGGTTTGCATTTATTTCCTGCATATATCTTTTATTATTGTGTATTATGGTTTTCTTACCCATTGATGATTATATGCCTTGGTGAGTTTATATCAGTTATTTTGTGCCTTGTTATGGAATTTATGATTATATTACTACTCTGGAGTTTATTTCTTTTTGTAGTGGATGAAGTAGGCTTGTATTGATATTTTCATCCTACAGGTGTAGGTTTGGATTTGAGTTACATTTATTTTGGCACATTGGCCTTATTGTGTCCCTTGAGTGGTACATCATATATATGTTCATATTGGTACCACCTATTCAATGAATTGATGTTGATATTCCTCTTACTATTTCGATCACTTCTTAAGGTTATTAATATTATTTGATGTAATTGATCCTCATTAGGTAGCTATTTAGACTAATGTTATCTAGTTAGAATTTCATTATTTGTGATCTTATTCAATGGCTTGAGTAGATATATCTAGATTTGGTGATTTCTTTCCTGTAGCATGGTGAGGTTTATTATTTTCCCCCTTGGTTAACTATGTTAGATTGATTCGGCAATGTATGGTGGAATCGAAGGTAAGTTGACCTTCCATGATTCTTTATGATTCTAAAGTTTGCAATTAAGTTATATTTCTCATTATTGAATTTGAGATTCTTAGACTTGCCTTATAGTTTACGAAGGCTTTTTCTCTTGGTATTCTTTTCTATATAGCCCATTTGTGAGCTTCACTGATTTTGGGTCCATTCTTTGTTTGTGGTTGTTTCATCTCCCGATAGTGGTTTTAAGATAGAGACTGAGATATTATGGATCACTCTCTTTAGTTGTCGAGTTTGCTCCCTTGTGATGGTTTGCCTATTCTATTAGTGTGGAGATTGGATACTCCTTTTTTGTTCTGATATGGTTTTGTCTTAATTGGTGTTGGAAAGTTAGAGGTAGGTGGTTTTTCCTGATATCACTTCTTGAGTAGGTAACTTGAAAGTTGTTCATGTTGGGTTGTTGATTTTCTGGTGCTGGTGTTCACTTTGACCTTGGTTTCGAGATTGGTATATTTCATCTTTCATGTTGTGATTCTTGGTTGGCTTGAGTGATGATTGTCCTTCTTGGGTAGATTTAAGAAATCTCTATTTCATAGTTTGTTTGGTATGGTGAGGCTTGGTGGAGTCTTTCTCCTTAATGATATATGTCTAAGGCTATTCCTTGTCAAGATAGGGTGTTTGATTGGTTAGTTTCGGTTAAGTTGCAGTTCATCGAGTTGGTAGAGTTATTTCCTTTCCTAGGGTATTTTGCAGCCTTGGGGAGTTTCTAAGTTTGTTTTGATAGTTGATGCCTTCCAGCAGTTATGAAGTGAGTTATTTACATTTTCATCTCATGAGTCAGACTTTTGCATGGTTTCAGTGAGGCCACATTTCATGCGCTCTAAATAATTTAGAGTTTGTTTCTTGCATTTCCAATGATGGATATCTCTATAGTGATTTATGTTCTTTAGCTATGTCTTGAATGTGACTTGGTTTGATTTAGATTAAAAATGTCAGATTTGAATGGTTGGGAATGATATAGGCTCGTTGGGTCATTTTTGACTTTACGCCTTGGAATGTCGATTTAGAAGTTCTGATAAATTTGGAGTATGGATGTATACCCATCTTCAGACACGATTTAGGTAGTTAAAGATCGAGCAGTTGTGTCTTTGTGAATAGATTTTAGCTTAGAGTTATGGAGTTGAATGCAACCTTCATTTTTGGATTCACCTCAGTTAGAATTTCATTTATAGGCTGATTGAGCCTACTCTGTGGTTACTTATTTGGTCTTTTCAACTTTGGATGGATTATTGCTGTTAAGTGTTCAGATAATGGGCCATGGATCCGGTATTGGTTATTTCAACTTTAACCTCGAGTTTCAGTTATCTCTAGGGATTTTGAATAATATACTCAATAGGAGTAATATACTCAAGTTGGATTCAGTATGGTTTCTGATATGATCCGATCTAGGGACTTGTTGTAATGGGCATCCCAAGTCCGACCAGCACCGGAGACCACCCCCGTCACCCAACCAAACCTCCATCCGCTTGCCCTGAGTTGGATGAATTCAGAACATTTAACAAGATAGCATAATTATCCAATTCCAGACTCTGGGATAGGTCTATAACCGAGATCAACCCAACCAATTCCAACCGTCCAAACCCATCCGATAACCGACCGAAACCATAAGCCAACAATCAAACCAAGTTCCATAACATAAAACAACTAACAATACCATCCAAGGGTGTTAGACCTAATACCAATGTCGATACTAAGGTTGACCCTAATACTAATCCTGCTCATACTAACCCATAGAAGTTCCATAAAATCCTCTAACCAAGAGAATACAAAAATCTAGTTGGGACATGCCCCCAACCAGAGCCAAAACCAATATCCATTATTAAACCAAAGTATGAAACAACATCTATGAAATGGAGCCTTCCGGAATGATGAAAGCTCACCACTTCAATCTAAAAGCTGACCTCGAATGTTCGAGTGCTAAGCAAAAGGAGTAGAATGGCCGGTTCCTATATTGCATGGGGATACAGCACCCTAAGATGGGTTAGCGGGTGAACACTAGCATAAACTCAAGATAAGGATAAGATAATGCCATTTAATAAAACCAAGTAAATAATCCAATGCAAGCAAACAATATATATATATATATATATATATATATTTCACCATGTCGGGAAAGGTAACCATGTTTACCATGCATTTAAAACCATTAACCTGGGTATGTGAATCTTAAACATTCTTAACCATCCACGGGCTATATGGGTCAAGTGTAACCCCCTAAACGTGCCCCGATACATGTAGCCATACTAAACGGAGATATCATAAGAATTGGAGATTACCATATACCCTTCACTCTCCATGATACATATGTACAGAGTACTTAGATGATTCCCGTATACCTCATTGCCTCATATAAGGTCACCATGACCTACCCCTTATGTTGGCAAACTTGAGTTTTTGGTGTTCATCTATTGGACTCCTACCTTTACGGTTAGCTTTCACACCACGCCTTTATTACCCAATTAAAACCATTTCCAACCAAGCCATTATACCATTATCATTAACTAAGGTGATTAGAGAGTGGTATTTTCATAACGACTATAACTTGCAAATATTGTCGTTAGCAAAACCCTTTTAAAGATCAAGGGATTCCCATGTACCCATGGATCAGATTTTCCAATTAGCTTGAAGGATTCCCATAGACCCCATAAGTGTTCATTACCATTTTGACTTGGGGGATTCCGTTGTACCTCATAAGTATGTTTATTAAGCCAAACTATTCCTTTAAACCATTCTAAACTATTTAAACCATAAGGGTTCTATCACCAAGTTTAAACCATGCATAAGTTCCATAAAAGTTCAACAATGTAGACAAAACATTCTTATAACCATTTTATCAAACAAATTGGGGAATATATTACCAAAACCAAAATACATTACCAAATAACCATTCCCATGTAACCAATTATCCAAAACCACCATTAAAGCATTTAAAAGAATAAGTAAAATATGGGAAAACCATAACCAAGAGTTTATAACTAAAACCCCTATTTTATATATGAAAACCCAAAACCATACAATAGTCAAACCATGAAAATATTGTATAAAAACCATGCCTTTAGTTGGAACTAACAATGAGGGAAGATAACATGTCTTAATTGACAAAGTTGGTGGAGAGAAATCACCAAAAAAATCCCCAAATTAATTCTTAAGATGAAAGCCTAGATTTCCTCCACGAACAAGCCTTTGAGAGACTTATATAATGTTTATGAAAGCTCCTAAATGTTAAAAGAATAGAATATTAGGGTAAATAACCTTCTAATAGAAATATAAGTTTGGGGCCTTATTAGGATAAGTAAGGAAATTTCTAGATTTCCCTTACTTAAAACTCTAAAAAACTCCATCAGGTGGGTACGACCATCTATACCAGTCATATGCTTTTACGAGTGGTAACCATAACTCGTACCTAAGGCCATCTCTCTTAGACCCAACACTATCCAAGGTATGACTCACCCCCAAGCCATGTTGTATCCAATTTTATGACTAGTACCTATGATCCGTACCCTTGGCACAATAAATCCTAAGGAGATTGAACACTGGCCACCATATGAGTCTATGGTATGACTGTTACCCTAGCTTATGGATCAAGATAAGCCACTCGTACTTAGATCCAAATTAAGTTAGCAATCATAAATTAAGTGAAGTAACCAAAAAACCTGTATCCACTATGAATCATACTACCCAATTCATATCCATTCTAGAAAATAATTACACACCATCAATTAACATTGGTCAGTGTACGACTAACCTATACCACTCGTATCCCAGTGTACAAGTCATTTCCCCTATTCGTACCCTATCTAGATACCATAAGTCCAGGAAATTTTCTAAGGGTCAAAACCCTGTGTGTTTTAATCTCCCACACTAGGAATATTCGTCCCCAAATGACGAACAAGGTAGTACATATATGACTTACACCCCTTAGATGCCTCTACTCTTACCTTTAAGACAAAAAACAAAGATACAAGAAAATCAACCTTTCCTGTAATAAACTCAAAAAATAAAGATGTATTTCCAAGATCACATACCTTCAACATGAATATCGGAGTAGAAAATAATTATGGATACTTGGACTTTATGTCCATTTCTACTTCGTATGTAGCCTCATGCACCTGTGGCTCTGCCATAGAACATTAATTGAGGCCATATCCTTGGTCTACAACCAATGAACCTGCCTATCCAATATATCAACCAGGACCTCTTTATAGGAAAAAGAACCCATTATACCTAATTCTTCTAAAGAAACAACCGAAGAAGGATCACCAATGCATTTCCTCAACATGGAAACATGAAATACCAGATAAATGGAGCTCAAGCTAGAAGGAAACTCCAGTTCTTAAGCAACATTTCCAACCCTCTGCAAAACCTCATAAGGACCAATATATCGAGGACTAAACTTCCCCTTTTTGCAAAACCATATTACTCTCTTCATGGGAGATACCTTAAGGAATACCTTATCCCTAACCTCAAACTTTGGGCATCCTTAAGCCAATCCCAAATCACCTTCACCTTTTCCGTAGCCTGATGAACCAAATCTGGACTAAATATATCTACCTCACCAAAGCTTAAACCAACTAATATGAGATCTACGCCTCCTACCATACAATAACTTAAAAAGGGCCATACTAATACTAGAATGATAGCTATTATTGTAAGAAAACTCTACCAAAGGTAGATGCTCAACCTAATTTCCATAAAGCATATCCTCTAATGTCAGAATAGTCCATTCTGATTGCCCATCCATTTGAGGATGAAAAGCAGTACTCAGACTAACCTTAGTACCCAATTCGTTCTGAAAAGACCACCATAAATGTAATGAAAATTCCATACCACAATCAGAAAGAATAAAAAAATATAGCCCATAAAGCATCACAACCTCCTAAAAATAAAATTTCACATAATCCTCCACCGAAAAGGTAGTCCTAACTGGTAAGAAGTGAGTAAAGATCTATCTATCTATCCTAAAATTAACATTATGGAGATGTTTTAAAATAAATTGAATAGGACCCTTAGAAAATTCTTGAGGTTTGAGCTTATTGTCCTAGTAACAACTCATTATACAAGTCGTATGGTGTGGTTGTGGGTCAGGTAACCCTAGTTATAAGATGGATAGTGGATTGTGGTTTGGTTTTTTATCTTGTTTATCAATTTATGGTACAGAGTTATTAGGGATGGTGATGATTCATTAGGACAAACCTCAATAAAATCAGTAACTTAGTGACTTGACTCAGTTTTGAGTACGAGTGGCTCACTAAGAGTCATGAGGATACGTTACAGGTGGTAGGGCTGAGTTGTATGTTACCAGTATCTAATTCTTTAGGTTCTATCTTGGATATGACTAGACCATATGAATCATATGGTCAAGTCACGAGTGGGATCATGGAGTCGTAAAGAGTACAATATATAGATGTCCAACTCACTAGCTAGGATACGACTCATAGCTATGAGTCATATGATATAGTGATGAGTCAATGAGTTGTCTCATAACCAAGGATATCAATTTTACAACTTTTAAACTGAGGATATTTTGGACATTTCCCACTTTAAGTCCCTTCGATACCATAATTTAAAACGTTTCTTGGGACTTTATTAACTCACTATTCCAAATAAAACACTCTTAAATTATCTCTCAATCTCTCTGTTCAACAAAAAACTTGGGTTTCATTAGGTTAATCAATTAGGGGATTTCAAGAGTAATTTCTCTCCATAATTCTTGGTGTCTAAGGCATCTTACTCCTTCCTCATTGTTGTTTTACTATAATCACATATTTTACCATATGGATTTCATGTTATTGTTATGGTTTTGAAAATAAAGGTTGGGAATTTTGAATGTTCATGGTTCAATAATATTTCTCATGGTTTAATTATGGTTTTCCATGTTTTAAATATGGTTTTGAACATGTGGGTGCATGGGTATGGTGGTGGAACTTTATAATGTTAACTTTCTCTAAACTTGTGACTTTTGAGATGGTTAAATAGGTACGGATGGTTTTGAAAACCTTCTGGGGTATGCAGGAATCCCTCAAGTAATTTTAACAATGTAGTCTGTGAGGTACATGGGAATCCCCGTTGGTTAATGACATTTCTTGCAAGGTATATTCAGTATGACGATACCACTTTATAATGCCTTAATAATTGACTCCTGGAATTGGTGATTTGGTTATGTGCTAAATGTTTTAATTAGGCAATAATGGGGATTGTGATAGATAACCGTGAAGTTGTGAGTCCAAAGGATGGATACTGGAAACTCATGTTTGCCGACATAAAGGTAGGTCTTGGTGCCCAAATTCTTGTAGGTTACATGGAAAACCCCCAGTCTATACATGTATATATGTATCATGGAGGGAAAAGGGCATACGAGAATCCCTCACCTTTAA
This sequence comes from Capsicum annuum, assembly GCF_002878395.1. NCBI lineage: Eukaryota > Viridiplantae > Streptophyta > Magnoliopsida > Solanales > Solanaceae > Capsicum > Capsicum annuum. The sequence continues at coordinate 36,437,736 of NC_061115.1, forward strand.
TGATATCTCCGGTTCATGTGGCTACGTGAACTGGGGCCTGTTCAGGGAGTAACAATGGACCCATGTAGCCCGTGGGTGGATTTATGAAAGTAAAGCTACACAATCAATATTAAGATTTTAAATGTAGGCTAAAAATTATTCCCTATCTCGGCACAGTATATATGTATATATGTGATTGCATATGGTTATTTGATTGATTTTGAATAATGGCATTATTTTATATTTATCCCTGAGTTACATTCTAGTGTTCACTTTGCTAACTGTCTTCGGGCGTTGTATCTCCACAAAATCAGGAACCGGCCATATTTCCATTCTTTCTGCTCAGGGACTTGGATTTGGGGAAAAAATTGAGTTAGATTAAAGTGGTGATATTCCATACTCTGAAAGGCTCCATTTCATGATTTGGACTCCTTTATATCATTTTTATTTCTTTCTTTGGTTTTGGCTATGGTTGGGGGCATGTCCCAATCGAATATTCATTGATTCTAGTTAGAGGCTTTGTTGGACTACTATGGGCATAGGCGGTGTCAGTTATTAATGTTAGCATTTGTATTGGTATTGGCATTGGGATTGATATTGGATGTATATTTTTTTCTGACTATTTCGTTATGGTTATAGACTTAATTTATTGTCTCTAAATTTTTATTGTCTTATCTTCTTATATGTTTGAAATTTATCCGACATGGGGTGTAGGGTGGTTAATGGTTTGGGAAGTGGGGGTGGTTACCAATCCTGGTTGGACTTGAGATACCCAAAAAGACTAGGACCTAGTTCAGTTCATGTAAGATGAATAGTCAGAATTAGCATACGAGGTCATTTGACTAAAGTTTTTGCCTAGTAGCCAATTTGAACCAATAAAGATTCAAAACAGGGAATAGGCTCTAAAAACCAAATGAACTACTCAGTAATCGAACTTTCAGTTCCAGCAAATCATAAATAACTTGAGCTGGTCAGCTATAGGAAAGATCTAAATGGACAAAATAAGTAGAAATGTAGAAAATGATCTAAAGGTTCATTACAATATCCACTACTAATAGAACTTTTGTCCGCGAAAGTAAAGGATTAAAATGTACCTGAAGCCTCGAATAGGTACAGATACTTGGTCTGCATCTCGCTCTTAATATCCCATTTATCCTCCTTTACTGGGCGGTGCCTCCACTGAACCTTAACTATTGGAATCTCTCTAATGTGCAAACTGCCTAACATCCCTAGAAAAAATAAGCATAGTCTCCTTCATGAAAGTCATCTACTCATCCTATAGGACTCATTCCCATCAAAAAACATGATATAGATCAGGAATATATCCCCGCAATATAAAATCATCAAAAATGTGAGGGTCAACACCAAAATATAAGGGTTAGTTTGACTCGTAAGCCACCTCACCAATGGTGCTAAGAGTCTCAAAGGGTCCAATATATTTGGGGTTGAGCTTGCCTTTCCTCCAAAACCTTATCAATCACTTCATGGGAGATACTCGGAGGATTACCTGATCACCAAATCCAAATATCAAAGCATGAAGTATACGATCTGCATAAGCCTTCTGCCTAGTCCGAGCTTCCCTCAACCTGTCCATAATCACTCAAACTCTATCCAATGACTCCTAAAGCAAGTCAGTACCACGTTGTCTAATCTCAAACAATCCAATCAGGTAACGACATTGCCTACCATATAAATCCTTAAAAGGCGCCATATCAATGCTTGAATAATAGCTATTATTATATATGAACTCTGCCAAAGCTAAGTGTTGCTCCACTTACCTCCAAACTCCATAACACGGGCTCAGAGCATATCCTCGAGAACCTGAATAGTCTAATCTAATTGGCCATCTATCTGAGGATGGAATGTTGCACTAAGAGCCACTTAAGTAATCAAATCCTCCTGAAAAGCTCTCCAAAATCTAGAAGTACACACAAAACTCAATCTAAAATAAAAGATATAGGTACGCTATGAAAATAGACTATCTTACTAATAAAGATACGAGCCAACCTCTAGGCACTGAACGACTTCTGAATAGGAATCAAATGGGCTGATTTGGTCAATCGATACATAATAACCCATAAACCATCAAAACCATAGGAAGTACAAAGTAAACCAATGACAAAGTCCATGGTAATCCGCTCCTACTTCCACTCGTGAATGGGCAATGTTTGAATCAAACCACCCAGTCGTTGATGCTCGACCTTCGCCTACTGTCAACATAGGCAATGAGATATAATATTCTCCGCATCTCTTTTCATGACACTCCACTAATAATACTGTCTCAAATCTCTATACATCTTATTTGTACCTGGGTGAATGGAATACCTAGATCTATGAGCCTTGTACAAAATTGTATAGCCTTATACCTAGATTCAGTCCCTAACCCTTAATAGGAAGAGAGAAAGTAAGAAACTCTTTGACCTTTCACAATCTTGACTCACACTCTTCGGACCATTGAAAGGGAACCTCCTTGCGAGTGAATCTGGTCATAGGTGTTGAATTAGTAGCGAAACCCTCGACAAATAACTTATAATAACTGTCCAAGAAATAAAGCTACAAACCTCAGTAGAAGATGTAGGCCTGCCTAATCACAAATAGACTCAATCTTCACTAGGTCTACCATAATCCCATCCTTAGACACCTTATGCCATAGTAATATCATGGACTCCAGCCAAAACCTGCACGTAAAGAATTTGGTGAAAAGTTAATGATCTCTTAAAATCTAGGGCACAATCCTCAAATATTGTGCATGCTCTTTTCTACTCATAGAATACACAAGGATGTATATGATTAATACAATTACGAAAGAATCCAAATAAGGCATGAACATTCGATTCATCAAATCTGTAAATGTGGTTGAGGCATTAGTCAACCTAAAAGACATCACTAGGAACTCATAATGACCATAATGAGTCTTAATGGTTGTCTTCGAGATATCTTTAGCCCGAATCCTCAACTGATGTTAAATAGACCTCAAATTAATTTAGAGAACATTATTGCTTCATAAATTTGATCAAACAAATCATCAATGTAAGTCATAGGGTAAAAATTCATTACCGTCACCTTAATAAGTTGCCTATAATCAATACACATCTGCATGGAGCCATCTTTCTTTAGTAAAAATAACATAGAATCTCCTTAAGGAGACACACTCAGTCTAACAAAACCCTTACCAAGAAGATCTGAAAGATGAGAGTTCAGCTTCTTAAGCTCAACAGAAGCCATACGATAAGGTGTCATAGAAATAGTTTGGGTGCTAGGCTCAAGATCAATAACAAACTCAATACAACTCTCAAAAGGATGGTTGGGTAGATCGATAGGGAAATTATAAAGAAATTCATTAACTATAAGAATCGAGTCAAGCAACGAACTCTCCATGCTAATATAATTAATATAAGCAAGATAAGTCTCGAAACCTTTCGAAATAAGCCTCCTAGCATACATATAAGAAATAATCATCGTTGGCTCATAGCTAATAACTCCCTGCCATGCAATCAAGGATATGCCAGGCATGGCTAAGGTAATGATCTTAGAAAAGCAGTCCATGGCTACATGATAGTGGAATAATCAGTCCATACCTAGAATAACATCAAAATCCACCATGTCCAATTTAATAAGATCATTATAAGTATCAATATAACTAACAGTCACCACACATGATCTAACAACATGGTCTACTACTAAAAAATCACCTATGGGAGTAGATACACATAATGGTAGAATAAGGAATCCCAATATAACTCTAACAATAGAGATAAAGAAAAAGACATATAATAATAAGTGGATCCAAAATCAAATAAAGAAAACACCAACTGATCACACCATAATAGTACCTATAATAACAGCATCCAAAGACTCAACATTGGGTCTAATAGGTACTGCATATAACTTACCATGCCCACTACCTAGTTAGGCTTCTAACTGACCTCCTATCCTATCTGTCTGAGAATCTCTATAAAAACCTTGAGAACAAACCCTAGACCATGCATACCACCTCTATCTAGGGTATAAACTTCCCTAATAGGTTAAACACTCTGAGATGAAATGAAAATCACTCTACGATAGGGGCACTCCCTCGAGAACTAACCAAAATCTCCACAACCATAACATATCCCATGCGTTGGACTAAAACTAGAAGATTCGACTAACACAAAATAACCATCACGACAAAAAAAATCAAGAAGATGAACCCCTTAAAGATCGACCATGACCTTGACTGGGATGATCACTAGAGCTTGACCGAACTCATTAGTAATCTATAGCGTGGCTTAAATGTGTATACTAGACTGACCTTGATACTAAATGGCTGATGCGGAGGGTACCTATCCTGAGAACCAATGTGTCTAAACCTAGATTACTACGACTCCCACTAAACCTACCTTGATATCATGACCTTTTATCGTTGTCCCCTTAAACCTCATAATATATGTCCTTCATAAGTTGAGCATGATCAAAAACCTTAGCAAAATACTTACACACAACAACCAAAATCTGAATTGATATATAAAGAAGAAGTCCTAATTCTTGAACAAAGCAACAAAAACTCTCATAATAAGTAGTTAGAATAGAAGTAGCATGCCTATCAACTCATGAAAATGAGCCTCATACTCTACAATAGTCATGGAGACGTGTTGTAATTCAATCTAGCTCGCGGATTAATTTGTTAAAAGTTGGAGTATCTAATGATTAAGAGAACTAATGATATGAAAGGAACAATAGTAATTAAGTAATAAAACAAACGAGTGAGGGAAAACAATAGTAATTAAGTGGAAATAGTCCTGCTAGTAATGCTTTAGAAAACTAGCAAGAATATTAAACTAAGACGGAATGTAAAATAAAACTTAGAGACCAAGTAACTAGTATTGTATTAATTCAAAATATGAGGGAGAAGGAGAGGAAATTCCTTTTGCAAATAAGTAACGGTGACTATTCATAGTGTAAAAACTTAGGCCATAGCCAATCAAATTCTAGTAATAAACTCCTAATTTACCATCTTATGTGAGAATATCACATGTCTTGACCTGTTAGTGTGTTGTTTAGTTTTCTCTAGAATCTAACTACAAGATCTTGCCCGCGTCTCTAAGGGTCCTATCATTTTGTGCCAATCACTGATGGTGATGACTAGAAACTTCCTTATTCCTTTAAGAGGACATCCTTTTTGTGGATTTTCCAAGAGTGTCCTTTAGTAATCATAGTGTATGTTATCTTTCCCACGTGCTCAAGTTGCTTACTCGAATTTAGCTACGAGCCCTTATACTAATTTTTCCCTACATAGATAGTCCTTCTATCTTTGAGGATATTACACCACATGGTTCTCGAGATACAGAAGATAAATAAATAAGTGTTCATATACACCTCTCTAGAATGTCGTGCCTTATTATAAATTGACCTTTTGACACATGGACGACTGAAAAACTATATTTTTCCTGAGACGGATTGATTTTTTTGAAAAAATATAGTAAGTTCTATTTTCTTTGTATCTAGTTTCTTTTTCAGCCTCAAAACTTATTATGAATCCCTTTTTTCTATTGTACTGTGTCTCACTTTACCATGTCTTCCATTGCATCTAAAGTAAAGGATAGAGAGTCGACAATTCCTCCAAGAGGAGCATTAACGAGATCTTTACCTATTCGTACATTTTTATAAAGGCTTTAGATCGTTGGGTAGAAGAGGCACAAAAGATCCCTTATCTGGGTTCTCTTATGAGAAAAAGTAATCTAGCTACCGTTTAGAGGGATTATGATTGGCCTGCCAATGAATTCCAAGTTGAAGTGCTCCATTTTTCCAAGAGTATCACGCTACCTCAGCCTGATTGGAACCTTGTTTATCTTGGTGATCATATAGATGAAGTGATTACTTCATTTTGCAACACCTTCAGGATTTAACTCAGCCACCATTGCGACTGAGTTTACAGGATAGTTGCATGCCTTCAAGTGATGTTTGCTTTGGTGAGCGAGGATTTTTATGCTTCTCATGTATTATCTTCATCGGGTTCAGGAGAGATAGTTTAATTAACTGCCATGCTAGAAAGTCTCTGATGTGTCATTTATTTATGGCAGTTATGACACTTAAAATTATGAATATATATGAGTATAAAGATATATTTATATGGATATGATGGGTTTCTACCTTATTGCAGGATAAATATGCTCAAAGAAGAAAAGTTCTTAAAATTGAAATTTCAGAGGATCAGATGAGTGAAAACACGGTCATGGGATCTAACCATGGTCATACCAAGGCTATCGTGGCATGAATCAAAGAGTGGTCCTCAAGAGTAAATCAAATGAAGAGTTCCCACGACTATACCATGAACATACAATCGTACCATTTGATCATGAGATAAAGACCTAAAAAACAATCTGCACGAGTTAAGTATGAGACTCATCAGACAAGAGACCTCTAGGATCGTGTAATGGTCATACGATCATACCTTGATGTCATAGGAAGAAGGTCCAGATATGAAGGTTACAGATGATTGAAGTGAGGATGGATAAGACATTCTAGATAAATTTCATTCTTAGAATGAAAAATACCAAAATTATGTGACGAAATTTTTCCTTGACAAGTCACATTATGGTGAAAAAAATTATGAAATACAATTTGGTTAATTGTATGAGAACCCTCAAAAAGGCAAGAAAATGTCCGACATAAAATTATCGGGCAACGTTGCTCCATAAAAGCAATGAAAAAAGCGACGTTGTCCATTAATTTTTTAAATATTTTTAGTTTTCATTTATTTTTTTAAAATCGACAGACAACGTCTCAATGTCTATGACTTTTATCACAAATCATTGTGCCAAATAATTAATAAATAATTGATAATTTTCTTATAAATACGGAGGACAATGTAGCTATTATTTTTAAAAAAATTAGAAAAGCAAATTTATTTATTTTTACTAATATTGACAGACAAAGCCACTATTAATTTTTTTTTTTAAAAAAGAAAATTAATTTTAGAATAGCATATGTAACAACCGATTCCATCGTTACAAAAAATATCAACGATAAAGATATATGAATCTCATTCATCATATGTGTAAGGATCAATTCTTTACTATGGAAGTGTATTTTATAAGTACTAAGGCTATACAATGCCCTAGCACAAAGTTAAGTTGAAAGTGTTCATATTGATTTAGTTTGTGACTAAGTTTAAACTAAGGTCAACTTCAAACAAGCATTTCTCATAGAATATAAAGAGTTAAGTGCATCAATAACTTAAAAATTTGAGATCCCTGACTCTTCTTTCCAATGCAACCAACCATCGTTCATCTGATTCTAGAGTAAATTTTTTTGACTATTTTACTGAAGACTAGAGGGTGTTGTAGTGGTTTAAGGTCACTATAGTGATATGAAAGTTTCTATAATGAAGTAACAACAACTTCTAACCTTATTTTGAAAGTTTTTAGCCCCCAAACTCCCAAATTTCATTCCCAAGCCCTAGAGGAGTGATTTTTTCTTGGTTTGGGAGAAAATCCTTTATTGAGGTAAGATTTTACTTATTTTTAACTTTGATTAATCCATTTACATTATAGAATTAATAGAATGGGGAATTTATGGTTAAATTCTTATGGTTTAGAGCCCTAGGTTCATAAAGTTATGGAGAAAACCCATGGACGTATTTTCACCTAGAATTAATTTTAGTGTATGAATTAACTCTTCCTAGTATGAAATTGTGGATCTAAAACCTGAATTTGATAGTTGGAGTCCTTTAATTCAATAAAGGTTGGACCTTTTGCTTTAGAACTTCATTAATGGAGTTGGGTTGAGCTTAATAGAACTAATTTGATGATTAATTAACCCTTGGGTAAATTTGTAGGCTGTGAATAAGGGTAAAATTAGTTACTTTGAATTTCCAAGGTTTTTTTTAAGAGAAGTTTAATAATTACTCTTGTAGTTGTTGTTTATTAGATGATTTAGCCTTCAAAAATGTGAAGAAGGAAGACCATCCATGGTATAGCTTATTTGTTGAAGAAACTTATTGCTCAGGTAGGTTATGATTTATGAATAGTAAATTGTGGTTAGTGATAATATCCATAATACAGATTTGGCAGGAGAAATGATGCTCAGGCTTGTGGGCTTGGAGTTTGAATGAAAAACATGGACTTAATGTAATAAGGGCCTGAATATGTGTTATTATGTTAATGTATGAAACTTTGATGGGTGTATGGTATTTGTATGACTCCATGATAGATTAGAATGTGAATTATGTGAATATAGATGATGATACGGAGATTATGGGATCTTATAATTTAATGATTCATCTTTAATACCTTAAAAAGGAAGAACTTGTTATTATGTGTATTTGAAACATGGAATATGATTGCCGAAGTAGAGTTATGAGAATGCATTATGATAAGAGGTAGTGGTATAACTTAAGATCCTAATGTCAAGTTAGGATAGGGATTAGAAAGGAACAAGTATAAAGGTGTATGTCTAAAACTAGCTTGAAAGTTGAATAGAGTTGAATGATTGGTTAATAGAGTAGGTTTTTGAACCTAGTAATGACTTGAATGTAAGGATTGTTATATAATAGAGAAATCCATGGTTTTGATGTGAATAAAGGAGGATTGTATTAATGGATATGAATTACTATAGTTTAGACTCTATTTGATTGAACGTGTTCTCCTAAAATGACTACTTGAATTTAATGAATATGAATTGATAATGGTTATTTGAATAAGCGAAATATTGGTCATTGTACATTCTATAATTTATGAAATCAATGACTCATAAGTACTTGTAATTTACTATGTTAAAGTATGATTGTTCTTTTTATGAATTCATTAACTTGAGTTGACCAAGTATTTGGATGGTTGTCTATTGTTGCAATGAATACTTAAGGAATATAATTGATAAATCATATCTTAAGTGTTAATCACATATAATGAGGTTATATTAAAGGCTTGTTGGCTGTACAAGTATGATTGCCGATTCTTATTGTGGTTGTGATTGTAGTGATATTAGTTATTATTGTGCGATGTAACAGTATTTAAACATCTTTATGGAATTGATTGATATGATTCATTGGGCAGATCGGGTACCATGCCGGTACAGTACATAGATAAGAGATCGACCCCTATAGGTTATGTTAGTAGGCAACTATAAAACCCTTAGCATGTGCGTACAATATTTATGAGTGTGACGGTTCCTTGAGTAGACCGAATTTATGATTACTGTTATTGTTGTTGTTTACTTTGGTTCCATAAGTGAACCAGGTCTATGTGCTTAATTACTAAAGCTAATTTCTTATGTAAATCTGAAATGTATGTTGATTTTCATTATTGTTTATTTATGGATCTTTGAGTTGATCAGGCTAAATTGACAAATGCTTAGCATATTTGTTGTTGTTATTCTCATGTTTAAATTTAGGTATGAATATTATTAGTGTTAGAGATTGTTGACTTGGATATTGTTGTTGTGTCATGGTTGTACTGGTTACAAAGTTATGGTTATTGTGCTCATTCATTATTAAGGTTAACCAAAATAGGTTGTCTTATAATAACTATTAAATTAAACAAGTGAGAGTTATGATGGATGACATTTAATGTGAAGGGTGATGTATGATTAATGAGATTAAGTTTAAAAGGTATTTAACTATTGATAGTCAATATACATGCACATAGACCAATCATTCTTCTTAAAAACCAACACAAGCACCCCAAGGTGAAATTATGAGCCTAATGAATCCTTTGCTTAAAAAGTCCTACAACTGATCTTTCAATTCGTTCAACTCTGTCGGAGTCATCCTGTAAAGAAGAATAGAAATTGGCTAAGTGGTTGGCTCCAAATCAATACCTCGATCAGGAAGAACATGGTAAATTCTATCAAAAAAAATATCAAAAAATTGTCTAACCACTATTTGTCATAACCCAAATATTGAGGTCATGATGTCACTTACCCCACCCTAACCCTGTGTATGTAAGCCCAATGATTGAATAGTTAAAGAATTTAGAAAAGAAATAAATAACCCAATATGATACTTCATAAGAAAGGTAGTACATGATATAGATAAATAACAATATTCAAAATTGAATAAAATATAGCTCCAAATCCCAAAATTTGATGTCATGAGTAAAGAGCACTAGTACTGCTAGAGAGTATGAAAAAATATATAAGTTTGTATTCTATCATAAAATAAATACATAATAGATAAGATAAAGTTCGAAATCAATCCTCGAACGAGGAGCTGACCCATCCTCTGAATCATCCTGGGTTACAATAGGATCTCACACTCCTCGAATCACATTCGTACTAGGATCTGCACCAAAAAGGTATAGAAAGTAGGAGTGATATGGACTACTTGTACTTAGTAGATATCATATGACGGCTGAGCCAAGTAAAAAATAAAAAAAGTAAACAATACTATGATCAGGCTTTGATATAATACCCCATACTTTTCTTAGCTCAGTTCAACTCATAGTTCTTGCATAAAAGGCTTAAAGCTTGAAATTTTAACTAAGTGTTGGGAACTTAGTCTTATTTTTGGAATTTTAATTTTGAGGATTTTTAAATGAGTCTTCCCAACCCTGAGACGTAATTTTTTGAGTTAATTCATGTTCAGGGATGTAAAGAGCATGTCTCGGGGATGTTTTGGATTTTTTGAACGAGGATTGGGTCGTGTTTTGATTTAAATTCTAGAACCTCACCATGATAGTGGCACGCCATGTTGTGTATAGAGATGAGACAATCATCGCATCGTGGTGTCCCTTTAAATAGTGTTCCAGTTACTAATTTAAATCCTTAAGGGGCAATTAAGTCTTTTTCCCCCAATCCAATCTGCAAAAACACTATATTAAACATCGGTTAGGGCATTATTTGACCATTTTTCTCCGATTTCCACTCAAGAAACAAATCTTATTCATCCCCTAGATTATCAAATTTTATTACATTCTCTATAAAAAAAAAACCAAGAATTCAAGTCTCCCAATCCAAGAACTTCAAGAAAGCTTTTATGATGAATTATCTCCATGAAGCTCTTATGAATTTTAATTATAAACTATGTTTACAAGTTTTTCTGATGGGATGATCCCTTTATACGTTTGAATGATGAAATTTCCTTGTTAAATCCCTAATTCACAATTTTTTATTTGTATTGTAATTATGTTTCAATCATATTCTTTACTCATTCCCATGCTTAAATTCATGGCTCTTATGTGTTTGATGAAATGTCTAAATGTTGGGTTTTGAGCAATGATCCTTTGATATGAGTTTTGAAGCATCACATGTCCTTATTGTTAATTTAATTCAATGTTGAAGGGATATGAACACTCATTACTTAGCTGTTCACATAGATGATACCTCCCACAGTCTCAGTTCAGTATTCAGTACAGAATTCAGTTCAGGTTTGCTTGCCCATAGCATGCAGTTTATTAGTTATTCAATTACCATATTTCAGTATTTTAGTTTACAAACTAATTCAGTATCATGTTATATGGTTGGTTATGCATTCTCAAATTTTACAGCTTTCACACATATTATGCATCAATTATCTCATATTACACAAACAGTCATTATCTCATGCTATTCAGTCAGTTAGTATTTCATGCACATAAACTTATGCATTTTAGCCTAAAATCATCTCATATATAGTATATTCAAAGTACTAATTGCATACTTTCTTTGTGTTATGATGTCTCATATAATAGGTTCAGATGCTTGGTTTCCTAACTGTGCTTAAACAGTTCAGCCTATCAGCAGTAGCAGTTGTGGTGAGTCCTCATATGTCAAGGACCTGTTATGTTATTTTAGTATTTCTAAATTTCCTTTAATTTAGTTTAATTTGGAGTTAGTTCGGGCCTGTCCCATTAACTATTCAGTCAATTTAGAGTCTTTCAGACATGCAGTCAGTCAGTGAGATAATTAGTCAGTTTTATCAGATATTTTTAGTCATTCAAACACGTTTTGATACATATTTTAGTATTCAATTTCACATTATCTTATCAGTATTTAAACCTTATGGAATTACCAGTTACTTTTACACATGTGTATTTAGTGATTTTTTTCAGTGCTCACAACAAGTACCAGCTCATGGGTTAGCTTATGGTTACTTTTGGTCATAAGCACCGTTGTCACAACTAGGGGTAGCCTTGTATCGTGACAAAACTTATTTTTAGAGCATAAGGTTTAACAATGTCCTAGGGAGTCTAAAAACCACATTGAGTGGAGTCTTGTGCATGGGTGTGAAGCGCGCCACACTTATGGACAAGAGGCTTCAAAATATTTTTGGAAAAGTTTCCCTTCTTTCAGTATTCAAGTCATGCAAATGAGAATGAGCTCTATTTAAACTCCTTTTCTAATCCATCCTTTATGTTTTTATAGAAAATGCCTCCCAGAAAGAATAACAGAAATCAGACCGCACCTCCGCTTGTTCAGAAAGATCCCCTGAATGAGCATGTCTCTCATGCTGAATCAGAGCTACATTCACTACCTTATATTATTTAGTATAATCCCAAAATAATTAACACGCTCCTACTCCTACTAATCCAGTCGCTAACACCGCTATATCTAGGATTCGGGACTTTACCTGAATGAACCCTGCTTTGTTTTCAACATCCAAGTCATAAGAGGATTTGCAGAAATTTCATGATATGGCTCAGAATATTACTGATATCATGGGTGTCACCTCAAGTGAGAGTGTAGATTTAATTGCTTAAGAGTTGCAAGATGTAGCTCATACGTGGTATAAGTAGTGAAAGAAGGATAGAGGTACCGAGGCAGGGCCTATAGAGTGGGAGAAATTTGCCACAACCTTTTTAGATAGGTTCTTTACCTTAGAGTTGAGGGAAGCAAAGTTGTTGTAGTTTATTAATTTAAAGCAGGGTAATAAGAGTGTGAAGGTGTATTCACTTAAGTTTACTCGGTTGGAGAGGTATGCTCTTTCGATGGTGGCTGATGCTAGATCTAGAATGATTAAGTTTGTTTCTAGTGTAGCTGATAGTGTGGTCATAGAGTGTAGGATCACTATGTTGATTAAGGAGATGGACATATCTAGGATTATAGTCCATGCTCAACAGATTGAGAAACAGAAGCTTAAGGAGAAAGAGAGAGAGAGAATAAGATGTCTAGAATACGTAGCTTTAGTTTTTCTCAACCAAAGTTAGAGGGTGGTAACCGTTCTCATTTTTGTCAGAGGTTTTTAGCCCAGCTTCATCTTTAGCTAATGCGCCACTGCTAAAATTTCAGAATGTCACTGGTTCTGAATTTGATGATCTTATTTTCAATCTTTTCTACCTTAAAATGTTGATTTTGAAGTTGATTCATGATCAGGAGTGTCAATAGGTCACCTTGGGTGAGTTTTGGAATTTTTGGACGTCGTTAGAAGCATGTTTTGATGTCCAAAATAATGAGTCAATGCGATCTCGACGTGTCGCATCGCCCATCGTGTTGACAAGTAATGTCCCCAGCATCCAGTGCAATTTCCAGTGAGCCAATATGATCTCAACATGTCACATCGGCCATCGCATCGACCCCATCAATGCATTACATCGATCTACGCATCGCAAGCACCATTTTCTTGTAATTAAATCTGCATTTGTAGGGGAAAGTAAGTCAATTTCCTCACTATTATTCATCTCTAAAACACTAAATTCAACTATCATAAGGGCAAAATCACTCAATTTCTCTCAAGAACAACACCCTATGTTATTCAATTTCAAGTCTAAGCTTCAAGAACACACCAACAATTTTCATGAAACTAATTACTAAGGTATGTTTGGTGTTTATCCTTCGGTTTTCTTCCAACCTTGAGGTTCAAGAACCTATTTTTAAACTTCAAGTTCATTATTTAACGATTTACATATTTGAATTGGATTGTGTTCATGTATGTAGTGATGTTTGTTTTTCATATCAAGATTCACAATAAGTTTTAAGTGAATTAATTAGCATGTATATGGAATTATGTGATTCACATTTAAACCGTTGAATTTGCAAGTTGAATGTCGTAGTCATGATATTTATATCTTAATGATTTCTATATGAATTATTTATGCTCCCCAAGTGTTTGATAGAATGCCCATGTAAATTGAATAGTGAATTTATGACAGGTTATTATGTGGTTCCATTCATGTACAAGTTCATGCCTCTCAAGTGTTTGACAAAATGTCTAAATGAATGAATGGTGAATAAGTAGTTAATGTAATACCTTCAAAACTTTACCATGTTTTGCTATTGATGGTATTGAGTCCTGGGGTATTCAATACCCAAAAATCTAGTTGTTCACCTAGAATTACAATAGCTACAATATAGTCTCAGTAATGTCACGAACATTAGTACTCATTAAGTTATAGAACTCAGTGAAACTTAGTCCAATTTAGCCAGTTAACATGATCAGTAACAGTTCAGTCAAGCCTAGTACAGTCTAGTGATCAGTTCAGTGTCTATTCAGTTGGGAGTAAGATTCAGCACCGAGCTAACCTAGGGATGGGGGATCACCTACCAGTAGAGTGTGTGACCTCTAGTAGCAGTCCTTTACTTCCAAAACTACATAGCCAGCGTAGGTTAAATATATCAACTTGCCAGTTGAGGGTTGGTAAAGTGTTCACCTGCCAGTTAAGGGTAACATATATCTCACTTTCTAGATGAGGGTGAATTCTTTAGTGGATCCATATAGTCATTGTTAGCACCCATGGCACGGTGCTAACACCCTTCCAACTGGGGTCACAGGTTGGACCCAAAATTAGTTTATAATCGGGGTATGTCAGTTAGATAATAACTCACACAGTTATAGTTTCAGTATTCAGTACTCAGTTATCAGTATTCAGTCTCAAGACTCAGTATAGAACTCAACTCAGTTCTATAGAATCAGGACTGTTAAAAATAGTCACTCAGTAATTAGTAATACAGTTAGCAGTAATCTCAGACCTCAGTCACTCAGTTATCAGAAATCAGTATTCAGTTTCAGTATGATCTTAGATACAATATATATATGTATACATACACAGTAGTGCATATTCAATATTTACAGTAGTTTCAGTTATACATTTACTCTCATTTAGTTACATTCATATTATTTACTCAATTACTGTTCATGCATATGAGCCCATGCATTTTAGCCTCACCTCATATAGAATACTAGTACATTCAATGTACTAACTCATACTCTTTTTTTTTGTGATATGATGTCTCATATTATAGGTTCATACGTATAGGCTCCTGACCGTGCTTAGTAGCTTAGGTTATCAACAGTGATTATAGTGGTGATTCCTCATATTTTGAGGACAAATTTATTATTTTAGTATTTCAGTAGTTCAGTTTGTTCAGTAGTCAGAGTTAGTTGGGGGCTTGTCCCATAAACTCCATATTCATACAATTAGAGGCTTTCAGACTATCATAGTTAGATATTCAGTTTTGCGTATGTTATTTTCAGTACATTAAGTTATTATTTCAGTATTTGAGAACCTTATGGCATATTCAGTTATACTTTTACATAAATTAAAAATTTTATTATTCAGTGCTCACAGCAGGTACCAGTCATGGGTTAGCTTATGGTCCTTTAGGGTTGTAAGCACTGTGTGACATCCAGGATGTAGACTTGAGGCATTACAAACTTGGTATCAGAGTCTAAAGTTCAATATAGTCCTAGAAAGTCTAAAAGTCGCGTTGAGTAGAGTCTTGTGCATGGGTGTATAGCGCGCCACACTCATAGATAGGAGGCTATGAGGTATTTTAGGAAAAAGCTCGTTTCTTTCAGTGTTCATATCGTGCGACTGAGCATGAGCTCAAGTTAAATTCTTTGTTTGATCTAATTTTCCTCTTTTGTTTACAGAACATGCCTCCAAAAAGGACCAACAGAAGAAGAACTGTAAATCAACCAGCACCTCTGCCTGTTCAAGAAGATCCCCTGAATGAGCATGTCTCCCACACAGAATTCAGAGCAGCTTTCACCACCTTAGCCCATTCTATAGCAGCTCAGAATGAATGTACAGTTGCTATTCAGGCCAACCCAGTGGCCTATACTACTGCAAATAGAATTTAGGACTTCACCCGAATGAATTCTCCTTCATTTTTAGGGTCCAAGTTTGAAGAGGACCCACAGGAATTCCTTGACATGGTGCAGAAGTTCACAAATATTATGGGGGTAACTACTAGTGAGAGTGCTAAGTTAGCTGCATATCAATTGCAGGATGTCACTCTTTCATAGTTAAAGCAGTGGAAGGCAGATAGGGTCGCAGATATAAGGCCTACAGAATGGGAAGAGTTTGCTATCGCTTTTCTTGATAGGTTCTTCCCATTGGAGTTGAGGTAAGCTATAACGCCCAGAGAGTACACCCTGGGCGTCACATGGTGCGTACAATCTTGAGGGACCACAAGCTAACCCATGAGCTAGTACCTGCTGTAAGCACTGAATAACATAACAATAAATGAGGAAGAATAACTAATACACCATAAGATTTTAATAACTGAAACAAATACTGAATTATGAATTTGAAGAAATAACTATCTTAGTCTTAATAAATACTGTAATCTGAGATAAACTAAATAACTAACTAATATGTCAACTGAAGTCTGAATACTGAATAACTGACTGTAGTGTCTAAATGCCTCTAAACTGAATAATTGTGAGTTGATGGGATAGGCTCCAACTAACTCCAACTAACTACTAGACTAAAGCATGAAATAAAATAATTTGTCCTCAAAATTTGAGGACTCACCACTGCTACTGTTGAGAGTCTGAGAAGTCTAAGTGCGATCCGAGAACTGAGTATCAAAACCTATGATATAATACATTATAACGCAAAAGAAAGGTATGCAATCAATACTTTGAATGTATTGGTATGCTAAATAAGGTAGGCTAGCATGCATGGTTTCAAGAACAGGAATAACAACTGTCTGAATATACATGTAAAACATGGAGTTCTGAATAGAGAGCATGAAATCTGTAGATACTAAAAATATATGAAATCTATAAATACTGTGTATACAGAAAAGTCTTTAAATATTGAAGGTACATGAAATTTGTAGATACTAGGGATGCATGACTAAGCATATAATATGAACTAAATAAAAATTTGTAAACTAAAATGATGAAATAACTGATATTTGTATACCTTAGTCAAACAACACTGAGACTGGACTACTGGTCTGATTACTGGACTGTGACTATGGGAGCTATCATCTAACAGACATGCCCTAATCTGAGTTAATAGGGGTCCAACCTGTAACCCAGTTGTAAAGGTGTTAATACCATGCCACGTGTACTAATTCTAGCTATGTGGATCCACTAGTCTGGTATACTGTATTGTCCCAAAGGATGAAGGGTGTTAAGCCTAATCTGACGGGTGACCCCTACGAGATAGTCAAGCCTACACTGATGGGTGACTTCTCATATCCTACACTGGCTATATAGTTTGAGAGTATAGGGATTGCTACTATCAATTCTGCCTATCGGAAGGGGAAGCCACCATTCCTATACTCACTCGGTGCTAAATCCTACTCCCAACTAAATGGCAATCTCATGTCTTCAAGCAAGGTAGATTTATCATGAAACTAAGTTACTATCTATTTTTGAGTTTAACTGACAGATCTAGTAAAGCTCATGATATATTCTGAAGTCATTCTGAAGATACTGAGATGAGATTAAGCAAATAGCTATGATTTTTGGTTATTTAATACCCCCAGGACTCAAAAGTGATAGTAGTAAAATAATACTAAAGTATGGAGGACATAGCATGAAGGCTTTTATTAAATAATTATTCTTGAAAGCATTTTATTAAACACTTGATATACATGGTGTATATAGAGGTTGGGAATTAGTTTAAAGCTTGTAGTAAAGTACAACTTCAACACCAATATCACAAACCATGAATTAAATCAGTGGACAAGAATATTCAAACATATGGAGTGTCGTAATATACATCAATTTCGCTAAAACATGGTATAGAACAAGATTCATGGAAATTCATGGTTTAATCATAATTTAAAATCAAGATAACTTGAAAATATCATAATTTTGCAATTTAAATCGGATACTAGGATTGCATAGGTGAAATAAACCCATGGATGAACATCTAACATACCTTAGTTAATGAATTTGGGAGCATTGATGGAGACTTCTTGAGATTTAGCCTTGAATTTAAGAGTTAAGGTTTCTGTGTTCTTGAAGAGAATGGATCCCCTTTTGAGTAATTTTAGAATAATAGGCATATAATGCCCTACTAGGCTTTAATTTTGTGTTTAGGACGAGTTTAGGGCTTATGAAAATGAACAAACAATCCCTTGGAAATTTAAAAACTCAAAACAGGAAAACTAAAATCCCGATTTGAGACCCTGGTACGACGCGCTAGGATCATGGAGCCTCACTGGAAATTGATGAATGGGGCCTAGGAGATTAGCGCAACACGGTGAAATCGCGGTAAGCCTTTGGAATTCTATTTTTTCCATCTCCGCAACGCGCCATTATTGCGGAGGCTCGCTGGAAATTGCCAAATGTGAAATGGAACTCCTCCGCAATGCGCCATGATCACAGAGCTTCACTGGAAAGTAAAAATTGTGATTTTACACTTATCTGCGATGTGCTACGGCCCAAATCACGATGCTTTACAACTAAAACTTAAAATTGCCATAACTTCCTACTCACTTATCGTAATAAGGCGAATCTTATATCATTGGAAAGCTAGTTTAATTTCCCATACCTTGGTGGTCTCTTAATTGTTAAATAATGAATATTTCAAAAAATTTATTTATGAAATTCATCCTTGAATGAGACTGGTTAAGATGAGGAAATTGATAGACTGAGATTACACACTGAACATGCATATCTGATACATAGAATGCATGATTGAACTGATTCATAAATGCATGACTGACATGAACATGATGTGCAACTAAAATAGAACATGATAGAGAGGAATCTTAAGAAGATTAATACCTTAAAATATATCTGAATTTGCAAAGAAAAGATGAGGGTACTTGGTCCGCATATCTGCGTCTGCTTCCCAAGTTGCTCCCTCAATGGACTGATTCCCCAAAGAACTTTGACTAGTGGAACTTCTTTAATCCTTAGTCTACAAACTTGACGATCGATAATTTGGACTAGAACTTCCTCATAGGAAAGACTATTTAGAACATCTACGCTTTCTAGGATAACAACTACAGCTGGATCACCAATACACTTTGTCAGCAATGAGACATGGAACACTGGGTGTACTAAAGCTAGATCTGAAGGAAACTCTAGCTTGTAAGCTACCTTTCTAAAACGACTGAGAATTATATAGGTACAGACATATTAGGGACTTAGTTTCCCTTTCTTGCCAAACCTCTTTACCACCTTCATGGGAGATATTTTCAAGTACATAAAATCACCGACCTCAAACTTGAGATCCTTTCTCCTCATATCTGCATAGGATTTTTGCCAGCTTTGGGCTATCTTAAGCCTTTCTCTGGACCTTCTCTAATGCATCAAATACCATGTTAGGCCCTACTACTGCGGCCTCACCTACTTCAAACCAGCCAATCAAAGATCCTCAAATGAAGCTATCTGGATACTGGAATGATAGCTGTTATTATTAGCGAATTTGATCAAAGGAAGGTGGTCATCCCAACTATCTTCAAAATCAACTAAACATCATCTCAGCATATCTTTAAGAGTTTTAATGGTGCTTTCGTCTTGACCATCTGTCTGAGGGTGGAAGGCTACACTGAGGTGGACTTGGGTACCAAGAAACTTTTGGAATACTTTCCAGAAATAGGAGGTAAACTGGGTACCTCTATTTGAGATAATAGATAAGGAAACATCGTGCAACCTAACAAACTCTCTGAGGTAGAGTTTGGAATAGTCCTCGGCTGAATAAGAGGTATGGACTGGTAAAAAATGAGTTAATTTTTTCATCCGGTCTATGATGACCCAAATAGAATCATGTTGATGATGGGTACGGGGAAAACCCGTTACAAAATCCATGTTCACTTTCTCCCACTTCCATGTGGGAATACTGAACTCCTACATGGACCCACTAGGCTTTTGGTGCTCAATATTAACTTGCTGACATGTAGAGCACTTAGCTACAAACTCTAAAATATCCCTCTTCATCCCACTCCACCAATAGATCTCCCACAAATTATGGTACATCTTAGTGGCCCCTGGATGAACAGAGTAAGGCGCACTATGCTTTTCTACAAGAATTTGTTGCCTCAAGTCACCTACACCAGGCACGCATAGCCGACCCTGACAACACAGCACACCATCTCCCCCTTTGGAGAAAACCTCCACTTTCTAATCTTTGACTGATTCTTTCAACTTAACTAGACTGGGATCTCTATCCTACTTTTCCTTCACCTCAGAAACTAGAGGTAATTCTAAGCTTTTCTGCACCCATACACTACCTTCTACTGAATCGGCTAAGCGGAAACCTAGTCGAGCAAACTGATGGACTTCCTGAGCTAACTTCTTCTTACTATCCTCAAAATAAGCAACACTACCCACAGATAATCTACTAAGAGCATCGGCCACTACGTTGGCCTTGCCAGAATGATACAAAACATTTATGTCATAATATTTATATAACTCTAACCACCTCCTATAATGCAAATTCAAGTCTTTCTAAAATAACACATACTGTAAGCTTTTGTGATCTGTGAACACATCAACATGCACCCCATACAAGTAATGCCTCCAAATCTTTAAGGTAAACACTACAACTTCTAGCTCAAGATCATGAGTAGGGTAATTTTTCTCATGGGGCTTAATTTGTATAGAGGCATAGGCTCTAACCTTACCTCTCTACCAGAGGATGTAACCCAAACCTACTCTGGATGTATCATAGTACACAACAAACCCATCTAAACCATCTGGAAAAGTAAGAACTAGGGCTGAGGTGCGTCGAGTCTTTAACTTCTTAAAAATCTTTTCGCAGGAATCTGACCACTGAAACTTAAATTTCTTCTGAGTCAATCTAGACATAGGGTATGCAATAGATGAAAACCCTTCAACAAACAAATGGTAATATCTATCCAAACCCAAGAAACTCTTGGTTTTTGAAGGACAAATGGGTCTAGGCTAGTTTCTCACCACTTTGGTATTTTGAAAATCAACTATAATCCATGACCGGAAATAATATGACCAAGGAATGCTACTGACCTTATCCAAAATTCACACTTACTGAATTTGGAAAACAACTGGTGGGTTCTAAGAGTCTGAGGTATGATTCTGAGGTATTTTGTGTGATAACTCTCGCTATGGGAATAGACAAGAATGTAAATACACCCCTTGGCTATCATCTTTCTCTCCTTAAGGTACAAAATAAGTTGACCCTTAAGAGCTGTAGTACTACCCATCTTTTCAAGGTTTGGTTCATTTGGGAATTGAAAATGAACTATTCTATTTATATAATCAACTGAGGCATAGTATGAGTGGAGCCAATCCATGCTAAGAATGACATCAAAATCCATCATCTCTAAATCTACGAGATCAATTGAGGTAACCTTATGAGATATTATGATTGGACAGTTCTTGTATACCTGCCTAGCTATAATGGAAACACCTACTAGGGTAGACACTGAAAAGAGCTCTACTAGAGTTTTGAGACTGACTCCAAAGTTGATGGCTATATATGGAGTTATAAAAGAAAGAAAAGCTCCAGAGTCTAGTAAATCATAAACATGTATGTGAAAGACCTGTAACATACCAGTAACTATGTTAGGAGAATTTTCCTAATCTTGGCAGAATTGAATAGCATATAATTTGTTCGAACGCTGACCACTAGTAGAACTGGAAGCAGTACCCTATTGAGTTAGGCCACCGCATGGAACTGACAGCTAATTGTACTGGATTTATGGTACAACTCCCTACTTCTTTGAACAACCACCCGATAGTCTCGAATTTAATAGCCTAGCTTTCCAAATCTAAAACACACATCACTGCCAGCTCTACACTCACCTTGATAGTGTTTGTCTTATTTTTGACATAGAGGATTCATATGGGCACTGTTAACACTACCTTGGGACTTAGAGCCTACTACTTTATCTCAATTATCATTTCTGAATTTAGGTACTGGGGCAATGGCTGGAGAGAGTGTTGGGGCTAAAGACCTTTAATGGAATTGGGGACGGTTACCACCTTCTGACCTTGGCTGACTGAAACTAAAACTACTCATCCTAGCCCTCTTGTTTCCTATGTCTCTCTCCTTAATCTTCTGCTCCTCGATCTATTAAGAATGGACCATCATCCTAGACATGTCTATATCCCTAATCAGCATTGCAGTCCTACACTCTTTGACTACATTATCAGACACACCAGACACAAACTTACTTATCTTGGGCCTACTGTCATCTACTACATGAGGAGCATATCTAGATAACTGAGTAAACTTGAGGGAATACTCTTTCACGCTCATGCTACCCTACCTCAAGTTAATAAATTCTAACACCTTGGCCTTCCTTAACTCCAATGGGAAGAATCTATCTAAGAAAGCTATGGCAAACTCTATCCATTCTACAAGTCCTGCATCAACACCCCTATCTACCTTCCACTGCTTAAACTATGTATGGGATACATCTTGCAACTGATATGCAGCTAACTCAATATTCTCACTAGATGTTACCCCTATAATATCCATTACTTTCTAAACCATATCTAAGAATTCCTGTGGTTCTTCTTTAGACTTGGATCCCGTGAAGGAAGAAGGATTCATTTAGGTAAAATCCGAATCCTGACTGCAGCAGTATTGCCACTGGGTTGGCCAAACTAGCAGCTGATCATTCATTTTGAGCTGCTACGGAGTTGGCAAGAGTGGTGAACGTAGCCTTAAATAATACATGAGAGACATGCTCGTCCAGAGGATCTGCCTGGATGGGCGAAGATGTTGGCTGGCTTCCTACTCCTCTTCTATTTTATTGGGAGACATGCTCTATAAATGGAAGGAAGCAATGAATTAGACTAAGAGTTTAAATTGAGCTCATGCTCAATCGCATGACATGGATACTGAAAGAAGGGAAATTTTTCCTTAACGCCTTATAGCCTCCAGCCTATAAGTGTGATACGCTACATACCCATGCACAAGGCTCTACTTCACGTGGCTTTTAGACTTGCTAGGACTCATTAAAACTTTAGGCTTTGATACCAAGTTTATAATGCCCCGAGAGTACACCTTGGGTGTCACACGGTGCTTACAATCCCGAGGAACCATAAGCTAACCCATGAGCTGGTACCGCTGTGAGCACTGAATAACATAACCATAAATGCAAAAGAATAATTGATATGTCATAAGGTTTTAATAACTGAAAAAAATACTGAATTATGAATCTAAAGAAATAACTATCTGAGTCTGAATAAATACTGAAATAACTCACTGGGATGACATGGATACTAAAAGAAGGGAAACTGTTCCTAAAACATCCTATAGCCTCCTGTACATAAATGTGGAGCACAACACACTCATGTAAAAGACTCTACTAGATGTGGATTTCAGACTTTCTAGGACTCTATTGAACGTTAGGCTCAGATACCAAGTTTGTAACACCCCAAATCTGGGACCCAGAATGCTACACGGTGCTCATGAACCCGAAGGACCACAAACTAACCCATGACTGATATCTGTACCTATGCACTATATGACATAATGTATGAATGTGGAATAATAGCTAAAAATCCATAAGGTTCACTTAAGTGAAGTAAAACATAACATCTAAACGTTTCCCATAACAATTAAAATAACTATCTGAACATAATAGTCTAAAAAGCCTCTAAAACATAACTGCTGAATAAATAGTTGATGGGACATGTCCCCAACTAACTCTAACTGCTAAAATAACTAAGTACTGAAATAATGATATAAATAATCATATCATCCTCAAAGAATGAGGACTCACCACTGAATGTCTGCTGATATATAGAATCTACGGATGCTTTGGAGCTCGTGTCTCTGAACCTATGGTATAAAACACCATAACGCAAATGTGTCAGTACGATAGAATGTATTGGTATGCATGTGAGGTAGGCTAAATGTATGGGGTTTATATACATGAACAATGCTAGTTAACTGACTAACATAAACGTGAGAATACATGCATGAGACATAATAACTGACTCTAATATTGTGTTAACATGATTACTGAATCTGAATACTGATGACATGAGTGACCGTATCTAACAGTCCTAATTCTGATGGAACTATCTGAGTTTTGTACTAAGTTGAGTTGACTGTATCTGACAGTCATGAAATCTGAAGAACTATCTGAGTTCTTGATTGATACTGGTACTGAAACTATTTGAAGTAGTCATCTAATCGAAAGGCCCCAAATGCACTATAATAGCTGAGTTAGGGTCCAATCTGTGCCCTGATTGGAAGGATGTCAGTACCGCACCACTGGTACGGACAACATGTGAGTGACCCTCAACTAGCAGGTTACTCTGATGAGAATGGTGGGAACCCTTAACTAAAAAGTTAAGCCACCTCATCTACCTTTAACTAGTAGGTATGATGTCTCAACCTATGCTGGCTACGTAGTTTTAGAATGCAAGGATTGCTCCTAAGAATCACACGCTCAACTAGCAGGTGAGTTCCCATCCTTGGGTTCACTCGATGGTGAATCATACTCCCATCTGAATAGACACTGAACATGATTAACTGATCTAAACATGGACTGAGTTACTTAATTCTGTTGACTGATGGAATACTACTGATACTTGACAACTTGCTGAGTTTATGAGATTATTGAGATTTCTTGAATCATTAGACTATCAGATGTCTAAGGTTCGGTTCATGGCTTGACTAACAATATCGTGAAAATATGACATGGCTCTAGGCACACAGTTAAATTTTTGGGTACAAGTACCCCAGGACTCGATAGAAGGAAATTGACACAACATGACTTGACTCTTCTTAAACACATGGCCAAATTTCATAATCCATAATACCATATGTAGGGGATTTCTTAAAAACACCTAGTTATCATAATATTTTACATGGATAGGAATGCGTATAATCATGTATGAGTTCATACTATAATATCATGGATATTCCAACAACATATACATTGCACAATATTAGCATGAAAATCATTTGAACATAAGGTCAATAGCATGAATTAGTCATTTAGGTCGTATTGGTTCATAATGCATAATTCTTTTTCTCTTAAACATTCTATCAAACACCTTACATGCACCCCCTTAGGGAATAGGCCTAACGGTTAAATTAATAGATCATAAACAACCAATTTCATAGATTTTAACCCACATACTAACATTGTTTCATGATAGTACATAAACATTAAATCTTGGCAATCATACTCAATAACAACATGAACATAATCAATTTATCACATGAATATCATGATATAGAACTTAAAAGAGGATTCTTGGGCTTCATGGATGAAAGAAATCCATGAAAATGAATACTATGCATACCTTGGATGGAAGATTCTTGAAAATTAATGATGAAATTCTTGAACATAGATCCCCAATTGAAAACCCTAGGTGTGTTCTTGAGAGAAATTGAGAGAAACAAGTATATTTTGGCTTCAAAAGGGTTGAAACCCGTGTTTAAGAGCATATATAAGGATGAGAAAATAACCAAAATGCCCTTCAAAATACGGAGGTGGAATGCTGAAAAACTAGGCAAAAGACTATAGTTAGGGCTGCGCCTGGCAAGTCCGTCGGGGTACCCAGGGTGACGCCCTACCTGGAGCGGTGCTAAACCCTGGGCGACGCGGGCCTATTGCCTTTGCTACTATTTTGGGCACCCAAACATGCCCTTACGCTATCCAAAAAATTCCAAAACTCACTCGGGATGTACTATGACCTTGCCCCATCGCAATCCAACTTGAAAATCAGAAAACAAAGATCGGAAAGGTCACTAAATAAATCACCCAAGTTTGGAGGCTTAAAATGAGACTAAGTGTTGAACACTTCGCTGAAATTTTCTAAGTTTTGGGGCCTTTAATGAGATTTTACGAGCTGAAAGATCTAATTATTAATGTAAGATTTTGCGGGATCTTACATCTTTGCATACATTCACTAATTCAGTTCAGTCATGTATCATGTTTCAGACTCAGTCATGTACTCATGTTTTCAGTTATGCATGTTCAGTATGTAATCTTAGCTCCTCAGTATTCTCAGCTTAATTAGTTTTATTCAAGGATGAATATTCCTGAGGGAGAGATATTGTAATACCCTGTATTTTTTTTAGCTCAGTTCAACTCATAGTTCTTGCATAAGAGGGTTAAAGCCAGAAATTTGAATTATGTTGTGGACCTAGTCTTATTTTTGGCCTCTTAATTTTGAGAATTTTTAAATAAGTCTTTCCAACCCCGAGACGTAAATTTTTAAGTTAATTTATGTTCAGGGGTGTAAAGAGCATGTCTCGAGGAAGTTTCAGATTTTTCGGATGAGTATTGGGTATGTCTGGATTTTAATTCCAGAACCTCACCACGATAGTGGCACATCGTGGTGGATATAGCGATGAGATGGGCATCACATTGCGGTGTCCCTTTAAACAATATTTTAGTTATGAATTTAAATTCTTAAGGGGCAATTAAGTCTTTTTTTCTTAATCCAATTCGTAAAAATACGAGATTAAACGTAGGTTAAGGCATTATTTTCCCACTTTTCTCCAATTTACTCTCAAGAAACAAACCCTAATCATACCCAAAATCATAAAATTCAATTACATTCTCTTCAAGAAAAAACAAGAATTCAAGTCTCCCAATCCAAGAACTTTAAGAAAGCTTTCAAGATTGTATTTCCCTTTTAATCTTAAGGGTTTAAGTTATGTGTAATGTTCATCCATGGCTTTATTTTACTATGGAGTCCAAGAACCCATTTTTTGTTTTAAATTATTAAATATGCATGTTTATGATGAATTATCTCATGTAGCTCTTATGAATTTTGATTGTAAAGTATGTTTACAAGTGTTTTTGTTGGGATGAGCCCTATACACATTTGAGTGATGAAATTTTCTTGTTAAATCCCTAATTCATGTTTTTTTGTATTGTAATTATGTTTCAATCACATGTTTTACTCATTCCCATGCTTAAATTCCTGACTCTCATGTGTTTGATAAAATGTCTTACTATTGATTTTAAGCAATGATCCTTTGATATGGGTTTTAAAGCTTCACATGTCCTTATTGTGATTTTTATTCAATGCTGAAAGGTTATGAAAACCCGTAACTTAGTTGTTTACATAGTTTCAGTATCTTCAGAATGATGTCAAATAAACTATGAACATTATCATTCGGTCAAGTTAATTATGATTAATTGCTAGTTCAGTTAAGTATATTTTAGTCTCATAATCAGTGTCAGTTCAGCTGGGAGTAGGATTTAACACCGAGCAAACCTAGGGATGAAGGCTCACCTGCCAGTAAAGGGTGAAACCTTTAGTAGTAGTCCCTTTGTTCTAGAACTAAGCATCCAACGTAGGTTAGAGATATCAACCTACCAGTTGAGGGTTGATAAAGTGTTCACCTGCCAATTGAGGGTAACACATATCTCATTAGGGCACCTGTCAGTTGAGGGTGACTCTTTAGTAGATCCATACAACCATTATTAGTACTCGTGGCACGATACTGACACCTTCCCAATTAGGTTACAGGTTGGACCCCAATTATCTTATATTGGGGTATGTCAGTTAGATGATACCTCCCACAGTATCAGTTCAGTATTCAGTACAGAATTCAGTACAGGTTTGTTTGTCTATAGCATACAGTTTATCAGTTATTCAGTTATCAAATTTCAATATTTCAGTTTACAGACTACTTCAGTATTATGTTATATGCTTGGTCATCCATTCTTAGATTTTACACCTTTCACACATATTATGCATCAGTTATCTCATGTTACTTAGCCAGTCATTATCTCATGCTATTCAGTCAGTCAGTATTTCATGCAGATGAACCGAAAAATTTTACTATGGTTGAGACTCAACCGACAAAAGTTGAGAGAGACTCCACTCACTTTTTGACATGTGGATAAGTAGGTCAACTTATTTATTTTAAACCTCAAAGTAAATTAACAAGAGAGTGAAAATATATTGTATTGATGTGGGTCCTATCAGACACATAAATTGTGCTACAAAAATATATAAAAATATAGTAAATGTGAACTATGGAGTCCATGTTATATCCTTCGATACTCTTTTATTTGTTGTGTCTCTTTATATATGTTCAATTTAAAACTAAAGAAGTAAATTATTATTTTATGTATTTTTAGTTCTATTGCTAAGTACCGACTGTATCAACTTTATTTAGATGAATTATAATAAAAATTAAAGGTGAAATAATTATATTATTATTTTATATTATTATTTTTAAGACTGTGTCAAGTCAAATATTAATACGTAAATATGAATTAACAGAGTATCAAATAAAGTTTTGATTTTATTCTTTTTTAACAATCACGACTTTTGTTTCTAAATAAAAAAAAAAGATCTTGTTAATTATATTTCAAATAATTCTATTAAAAATTGAAATTACATGTTTAGCTATTCAAACTTAACTTGCATTTTTTAAGCTGGCGTTCTTGCTACTTTTAAGAAAAAGTTGATATGCTTTTGACGAAAAAAAATCAAAAATTGGTGTTCAGGTCATAAATTTTTCCTCTAGCAAATCTTCAACTAAAATAAATTATTATTCAAAAAGTTAACAAAAATAATATAGTGGTATTTTATGATTAAGAAAAAGGGAATATAAAATTTATCACATCGTTATTGTTATTTAAATAAATGCTACTATGTCAACAGAAAACTTGCACAAATTTAACCAACAAAATGTTATTGAAGTAACGACACTTGAGCAATAATTAAAATTTTAGAAAATGATATGAGTTATAAAAAAAAAAATTGAAAGGATCACAACACAAATACCGGATTAACAAAAAAATCATATCAAGATGAATTGTTGATAAAATTATTTCAAATATAATCAACAAGATCACTTTTTTAATTTAGAAGAAAAAAATAGGTTGTTAAAGAAGAATAAAATTCAAAACTTTATTTGATACTCGTTAATTCATATTTAATTATCAATATTTGACTTGACACATCCTTAAAAGTAATATCATTATTTAAATAAATGCTACTATGTCAACTGAAAACTTGTACAAATTTAACCAACAAAATGTTATTGAAGTCACGACACTTGAGCAATAATTAAAATTTTAGAAAATGATATGAATTATAAAAAAAAAAAAAATTGAAAGGATCACAACACAAATACCTGATTAAGAAAAAAAAATCATATTAAAATGAATTGTTAGTAAAATTATTTCAAATATAATCAACAAGATCACTTTTTTAATTTAGAAGCAAAAAATATGTTGTTAAAGAAGAATAAAATTCAGAACTTCATTTGCTACTCGTTAATTCATATTTACTTATCAATGTTTGACTTGACATGTCCTTAAAAATAATAATATAAAATAATATTTTAACTATTTCACCTTTAATTATTATTAAAATCCATCTAAATCAAGTTTATACAATTAGAACTTATTAATAGAACTAAAAATATATAAAAAAAA